>NC_056739.1:206772836-207072836 GCF_019279795.1 Protopterus annectens | reverse complement strand
GTGTTCGCTGAAATGCTTCTTTGGTTATTTAATATAGACCCTTTCCTGCACTTTGGAAGGTTGGAAGGGGGGAGATAGGTAGGATGACTCAGCACCTGATACATATGACCTTTGTTTGCTGTACCCCCTTTTAAAGAGTGGAAACTTCATTCTTCCCGGCAGATTTGTATTCTTTTCAGCTTTCCTTCCTTCACGCTTCTTTCATTGTGTGCACATTGATGTGGTAGGTTTGCAGTCATGTCTTCTAAATATGTCTGGATATCTGCTTACCTTATAGCTTGATTTTTCTTCTCTGCCATTTTTTTTTAGCAGGTAGTGATTTGAGATGGGGGGGGGGGTCATCCCTGTGCCAGGAAAAGAGAAGAACTCCTGTAACAGCTTGGTCATCTCCCTGCCAAAGAACCCCCCCCCCCCAGTTTCTTGTCTGTTTCTTTGCCCAATTCTCAGGGAAAGAGGATTACATTCTGCCGGTGGGACAACCGTAGATGTTCTTCGTGTTTCACTGTTGCATTCATTACACTTGGGTTATCCTGCTGGCAGGTTGCCCTCAGTCGGCCTGAATTCCAAAGTCTAGGTCCGGCGTCGATTGCTGTCGCCTCCTCCCTGATGTCAGTGCGCCAGGGGTATAAAAGATGCAGCCGACGCCATTTTCTTCAGTCTTTCTTGCCGCGCGGTGCCCAAAGCATAAGCAGTTCGCAAGTGCCAGTCGGCCGACTCCTCAGATATTCGTGTTCGAATTTCAGATCCAAAGTCTTCATTAAAAGCATAGTTCCCCATTGGAGAAACTTTTTTTTCTTGCTCCAGACCGATGTCAGAAAAAGTTAATAATTGTATTTCTTGTGGGAAGCAAAAATACCTCATAAGGACTTTCATTCTTACTGTATTCCTGGTCTAGGCCCTGACCAGGACATTGCTAGTTGTTGGTTTTGTGCTAGATTTAACCAATGCGCTATTAAGCGTCGGTACGATTTTGCATTACACTATTTTGGCAGAAGATTTAATTATATGATGTCGTCGGATAGCCATCCGACTACCAGAATTCACAAGAAACACAATGAAAAAGAAAAGGGCAGGCATCCGAGGTCCAAAACCGACGACGAGGCTTTTTCTAAGCTAGTCGCCGGGTCGCTGGTTCACAGTGAGGCACCTTCGCAACCCCTGATGCCCACTATTTTAGACCCGCAGGCCGCTACCGACTCCCACGTGAAGTCAACTAGGCCGCTGGAAGCTCAAGGATATTGTACCTTTGGAGAATATTCCCTCAGATGGGTCCGGAGCCGCTGAGCAGGCATCTGCTTCTGAGGGTGTTTTCAGACCTACTCAATTATACATTAAAACGACTTCAGCTTCAAAGGCAAAGACCTTTAAAGACAAAGAAACAAGTACAACAGCCTCATGGACAGGCCTCCATGCCCAAAAAAACAGATGCTCAAAATGGCCAAAGACTTAATTACTTTGATCAGGGGTTCCCATCCCCAACCTGATTAAAAGGCCTAGGCAAGAGACAGAATAATCTTCAGATCAGGTTTCCATTTCATCTGATTCCTCTTCTGATCAGAAATACTCTCTTCCTTTGTGATGGTGAAGAATCTATCCCTTCAGCCTCTCCTCCTGAGGATTACTCTTTTGGGGAAACCTTGCATACCATGAAGGGAGCATTTCTACTGGGAGAGCCAAGATTTAAAAAAAGGCTCAGAGACTTCCTTTTACTACCACAACACAGGCCCCTAGCTATTCCACCTGTGCTGGACATTGTTGATTATGTATTTTCAGAGTTCAGTCTGACCCGTGACTCTCTACCTCCAGCTCCTGTTAAGCCGGACAGGTACTACAGGGTTCCTGGCTCTCATAAATTCCTTTTCAAATACCCTGCTGCTGACCCAGAAACTATCTCTCAGGGTCCCAAAGGGGTCAAGGCTTCCGCTGCAAAAAACCCTACCCCCTCTGACAGGGATTCTAGGGCATTGGACAGATGGGGAAAAAGATTTAGACTTCTGCTACCTTGGCTATAAGGGCTTTAAATTGTCAGTTTCATATGCTCAAATATCAACAATATATTATGTCACTGCTTAAACAGAAAATGTTGATAAATTCTGAATGCATTTTTTTCTTTTTCATTTTTATTTTTTAACACCTTTATTGAATTTTCACTTGGGACATAGGCAAATGTACATTTATATAAAAGTAATCAAACTGTGTTAAGTTCACGTTTGCATTATACTTCACGTATAATGCTACATATCATGCAATCTGTGCAGCATTACATAAATTATTAAATTCTTGCATTTTTTTTTTTTAACAAGAAACATCTTTATTAAACCATCACTTACTACATAGGCAGTCGTACATTTATATAAATGAAAACGAACCACACCAGCACAATCCTAGTTGCAAGCATTTTACATCACAAACCATACTGACACACTCCCAGTAGCAAACATTATATATTACTTATAATCTACCCAATCATTTTCAGTCAAACATTACACAGCTCATTTAAGTACTGCTTTCTTTTAAACCTCATTCCTCCCCGCATGTATTGTTCCCACAATTCCCATTTTTCCCCTATGTAGTTTGCTCTTACCCTTTTCTAAAGATCTGAATTCCAGTTGTTTTATCTCTGTTACTATATTCAGTACTTCTAGTATAATTGGTTAGATTTTGATTTCCATTTTCTAATTGCTTTTTTGGCAGACACCAGAAATGGACACAGCAAGGTCTTATGTCTAGGCAATTCCGATTCTGTATCAAAGCTCGGAAAAATCCTCTCCCCTGCCACACCTGTCTGCTCACCCAGCATTTCCGACAGTGCATCCCGCAGGGAATCCTTAAAGTCTGTCAGCTCACTGCACTCCCAGAAAATGTTCCCAGATACCTTTTTCTTCCCCATCAGACCTCCATTTGCTGTATATGTATATGAGGAAAAATGCTCTGGACTTGGGATATAAAAATATCTATGTAAACATTTCTAAGCAAAAATCCTAAATCTTCTAGATTTTGTTGCATATTTTGGAGACGTACATATATCCTCCCATTGTTTCTTTGTGAGTTGCTTATCCAGTCTCCATTCCAGTTCTTTCTAACCTCCTCTGATTCTCAGTCATGTAGTATTTTATATGCTGTACTAATTATTCCTTTTTTAATGGAAATTTCTGTTCTAGATTTTACTAAAAACTCTACCAGTCCTGGTCTTTCATTTAGGACCCCCCCCCCATTTCTTTCTCTTTGCCTATATTATGATGTCAGTCCTTGATAGGGAAGGCAATCTCTAGTCTGCAGTTCAGATAAATTCTTAGCATCTTCCCATTCTGTAATCTTTCCTTCTCTAGTTATTTGCTCCCAATACCTTGGTTCTTTTGCCAGTTTTCTCCAATAAATTCCAGCAACCTCTTGCCTGTTATCTATATCCCGAATTGCAGTCATCCCTATCGGCAGAATCTCCTTTCTCTGTTTCTGGATTGGCTTAGTTCTTAGGATGCTTTCTTCTGCTTTATAGATATAATATTCTGTATGATTATTGTTATTCTCCTTAAAGGCCTGCATCCAAAATCCCAGTCTCTCATTATTTCTTCAGCCTCCCTCCTGTTTCATCGTCATCCCTTTCCACTTTGAATTATAGTTTTCTGCTTGTGCTATGAATAGGAGCATTAACTGTGTAGCTGCAAAATACCCCTTCAAATTGGGTAATCTTAATCCACCCTGTTCTACTGAAAGAATCAGTTTATCCCACTTGACTCTTGCCGTCTTCCCCTCCCAGGTAAAGTCCTTCACCTCTTTATTGTTATCCACAACTTCTTTGGTTGATAAAAATATGCCTGACCTGTGTATAAGACTAATGGGAGTAAAAGCATTTTAACAGCTTGTGTCTTACTATCCATATCCATACAACAAAGCTTCTGTTTTCTCAGTTTTTATATTATCTTTTGTTTAGCCTCTTCCCACATATCCTTAGCTGCTACACCAGAATAATTTTTAATCCATACTCCTAAATGCTTCATTTTATCATGTCCCCATAAATATGGATATTGCTGAGCCAATTCCTATGCTGGTATGTAATTTACCACTATTGCCCTTGGTTTAGCTTCATTAATTTTGTGTCCCGAAACTATTTGAAACTGTCTCAAAATGTACCACAGCACTGTAATGCCTCTCTTTGGTTTTGTCAGGTGTAAAATAACACCATCTGCAAATAGATCCCGCTTTTCTTGGCTACCATACCAGTTATAGCCTTGAATTTCTGAGTCCCATAGTTTATTTGCCAGTGGGTATAAATATAATGCAAATAATAAAGGGGAAAGAGGATACACCTTTGCCTGGTTCGTCTACTCAAGCAGAAATTATCAGAGAGGACCCCACCCACTTCAATTTTCACCTCCTATCCCTCATATAGCCTCATAATCAACCTTATAATTTTTTCAGGAAATGCAAATGCTTTCATTTCCCTATTCATAAAGTTCCAGCTTACTCCGTCAAATGATTTCTCTGCATCAAGACCCACCACCACCACCACCACCACCACCAGTGGTGTTTTCTTACATTCTACTTCCCTCTGATCATCAGCGTTCTGTTTAATGTTGTGAAATGTTTGCCTCCCCTCCACAAAGCCACAGTGATCCATATGTATCAGTTTTGGCATTACTTTTGCCATTCATTTAGCCACTATAGACATGAACACTCAATAATCATGGTTTAGTATTGAAATGGGCCTGTATAAAGCTGGATCTGATGGATCTTTACTCTCTAGGTATTACAGCTACCACTGCTTTCTTCGCCATAGTTTCCCTTTTATGATAGCTGGGCTATGTCTGTAAATCCCCTTAGACCATCTATACCTGTCCACCTGTGTATCATACAAGGCTTTCGTACACTATATCCATCGGATATAGTAGTCCAAGAAATGAAGACAAAAGTAGCATTGATTGAAATCTCTACACCCAGTAACTATAGTGTCTTACATACAGAGCGACACAAAGTCATAAAACATCAGGATCTGCAGGAAGAAATGAAAGCAATGTGGAAGAAAGATACCCAGGCAGTTCCAATAGTAGCAGGAGCAACAGGTCTTAAAAAAATAATCTACAGTTGTATTTAGATAAGTTACCAATCCATGTAACCCTGTACGAATTGCAGGAGGAGCCATTGCTGGGCATTTTGCAGGTGCTGCGAAGAGCACTTTTGGCTGACATCAAAGATTAAAACTACTAATTTCATGAATTTTAATTGTGCTTAAGACTTATGAATGGGGTACATTCCTGTCCTAGTATTAGAAACCCAAAAGATTTGGAGAAATAAGAGAGAGTTGAATGGAAGTGTGTGTCTTTTTTTTTTTTTTTTTTTTTGCCTTAAGCATGCAGATATTGTAGTTGAGAGTTTGCCTCAGTAATGACCCCCCACACACGCAAATATTGATTCTGTTCCACACTGAACTGCATCTCTAAACTGTTGTCTTGGGTCAGGTAGAAGTGCAAGGTTTTTGAAGTTTCTTGTCACTCCTTTTCGTATTTTAAAAGATAAAGCAGCTAGCTGTATTTCTTCATCTTTAGAACGCCTAAAAAAACAGTTGAAAATGTTCCCCTATGCATACACTGAAGAAATTGACAAACTGGGTGGCCATTGCCATGTGAGTCTGTTAAAAGTTTGTGCCGAGTGCACACAGCTGTTCCTCACCTCATTAGTCTGATATCATTCGGGCACTGAAGTCTAGCAGTTGTATCTCTACATCGCTGTGTCATGTGGAATACTAGCTTTGGCTTCCTCTTTTGCATTCACTGTTTTTATTTTTTTAGACTCTTTTTATGGATTTCAGAGATATGGTTGTTTAAGGACACACAATGCATGACCGAAATTGTAAACACATTAGAGATGGCACCCCCCTCCCAAAATTTCCTAATTGTATTGTCAGTACATAGAGATTAACATTTCTGCTATGCATGCTGTTAACAAAATGCACTTTGCTTATGGCCAGGTAAGCTACTAAAGTTCACATCTGTACATTATAAGTATGTCTCTGTGTGCGTCTGTCTCTCTCTCTCTCTCTCTGTCTCAGTAAGACACACCAGTTCATGCACTGTTACCACAGTGTATAACTAGGCTAGTGTTTGGATAGCGTGTAGTTCTTTGGCAAGTAGTAAATATGCGTTTCTACAAAATGCATATGTATAAAAATATAAGAGATTTGCCTCTCTCTCCTCTTTATTGCATAAACTTGTTTACTGAACTATTTGAAAAGGTATAGTGACTCAAGCTGTCAGTAACAGCTTTTTTGGCCCCTTTTTTAATCTCACGAGTTTTAATGTCTGTCTCATCAGTTGTGTAATGTACTTCATGCAGAGCATGGCATTTTGACCACCTTTTTGAATTGTATTTTAACACCTCTATCTGTTAAGCAACCAAACTTTTTTTTTTTTTTTTTTTTGATTGTGTATTAATAGATGTGCAATCACATACTTTTGTCACAGCAGGAAAAAAAATACAAGCTGCTTGTCTAGTCTGCTGCATTTGAGTAAGTAGCATCATCCAGTTACTCCTTCTGTGCCCTGTCTTGGCTGCTTCTGTGTTCAGCCATTGAATGAAAAAGTCAGCGAACATTAAACACCGAACATAGAAATTATTGCACAAGCTTATCTTTGAAAATACCATTGAATGGCCATGGTTGGCCAACATCATGAACAGCTGTCATAAAAACACCTTTTAAACACTGAACATGGAAATTATCAAACAAGCTTATCTTCAAAAATGGCATTGAATGGCCATAGTTGGTCAACATCGTGAACGGCCATCATAAAAACACTTTTTCAACAAAGATGAGGTCTCCTTCCCCCCACACCCCTCAGTTATATATGCCAACTCTGTAATTACACTACAGCGGGGAGTAAGGCAAATTTATGAAAGGATTTGTTTTGTTTCCCTTCCATATCACAGTACTTCTGGTTGTTGGCCAACTATGGCCTTTCAGTGGTATTATTTTTGAAGATACACTTCAGCAATTTCCACATTTGCTTAGATTTTAATTTGATGACTGAACATAGACTCTGCTTAGCCCACCACCCATTTCAGACCTTGTTAAATGACTGTGGTCTTACGGTCAACTACCTCATCAGATAACCTCATCAATTTATTTCCTACTTATCAGTTGAAAAATACTTTGTAATACTTAAACTGAGTCTTGTACCCCTTAAACTGGTAGGTGAGCCCCAGCATCTTTTTTTTTTCCATGTGAGCTGTATGTCAACATATTTCTTTCCTATTAGCTTTTTGTGCATCTTTTAAAAAGCTACCTGTGCAGCTGTTATAAGTTATGTGACACTTTGAGTTTTAGTCGGAATTTCTTTAGTGTTCTTTGCAACAGTTGTTATAAGAATATATATATATATATATACAGCATGGCACATTTAACATTCTGTAATTTCTTTATTTTAAAACTCATCTGTATTTAGTGTTCTATAGCTGTAGTACCTGCGGTACAGGTTTTTATTCCCTCATCCCTCATTTGCTTACTGTGTGGCCTTGAGCAAGTCAGGTAATCAGACTGCCGTTAGGGGTGGGAGTTAAATAGGACTTTAGGCTAGGCTCCTCAGTGGTCTCCTGGACTGCAAGCCTAGTAACAACCTATGAACTAGTCAAGGAACTGTTATTTGTGTAGTGTGATTGCCAAACTGTAAAATTGACAGTTTAGCAATTGCATAACTAATACACAACTACTTACCCATGCTAACCCAGCATAATTAGAGCTGGACATCCAAAGTGATGTAAGTGCCTCCTACTCACCCTTAAATGTTAATGCTGTAAATATGTCTGTGTACTTTTAGAATTCTGCATTCAGAATCAGACTTTTAAAAGTGGATATTTTTAAAATGCACTTTCCCTGGGATTCAGTAATGCCCATACGAAGTGTACACCGTTCTGAGTGAATAGACAAAACAGCCATAACTCGCATCTTTTTTTCTCCTAATTTTAGTTTTCCTACTGATATTTTTGCAGCTTTAAATATTGACAGGGATTCATAAAAGTTACCACAAAGTGTAGACTACATGTACACTTATCTTTGAGGGACTAGAAAACATAAAAAATGTGATAAGAATGTTCTTGAATACAGATTGTGTACATTTGGTGTAGGCTTTATTGAATTTGGCCCTTATTTTCACACAGTAAAGTGTTTGCATCCATAAAGATGGTTGTGAACACTTGTGTATGTGAAAAGGAAAGTTTATTTTGTGCATTTAATCTTTAAGCCTTCTCTCCTTATTTATTAGTAAGGGTAGCAATCTCTGTTACCATATATCCGAGCACTCTGAGCTAAATCCCATCGGGACAACATTTTTCTCCTAAAATTTAATTCATTCTTTTTCTTCCAAACACCACCCACTCTCCGAGAACCATTGCAGTTGTTTGGCTTTGTGACCGACTCTCTGTGTTATGTCCCTCTGTTATCACTGACAAGCCTGTTTTCTTCTTTTTATGGATCCTGGATGTGCTGTTTTTTTCTAGGCAGGCTTCCATGCTTCATGGAAGACAGAGTCTTTCTGCTAATTTTGCCAAAGACTGGGGAGTGAAGCTACACCAAGAAGGTAGATCAGGTAGTGCCATATACCTTCTTTAAAGGTGATGGTTGGTCAAAAGCCATAGCCAGTAGAGATGATGCAGCAGTGCCAGATATACACAGCTCATTCTTCTGCATGCTATATGCAGGATGTCCATCGTACTGTGTTTTATTATGGTGTCTTATAAGGCAGTAGCTCCACTCAAGGGTTGTGCAGACATGGAATCCCTCTACTTTATTCCAAGTAAGATGGAAAAGCAGGACTTCATTTCATTCGGTCCCTCCCAGCTGATCATCTTGGTAGCCAAGTCTGATGCTCGAATTTGTGTTGCTGGCAGCATAGACCAATGTTTTGCTTGTTTTATCAGCAGGCTGTCTAACTTAATTTTTGTATTAATCTCCAACCCATGAATTTCCTTGCTTTGTTCACTTCAGTGGATTTGGTAAATTCTTGTATCCTTCATTCCCACTGCTGCAGAAGCCTTTAGGCTGTATGGTTTGTTTCTTCCAAGACACAACATCCAGCCAGCTTCCAATAGTTCTGGCTTCCTCCCGTACTTTCACTCTGACTGCTGATTGGGAGCCCTGTGGAGGAACAATAAGTAGCCAGAGTGGAAAATCTTTTACCACCTCCCGAAGAAGCGACGCAGAAGCTTCACAAGAACAGCAGTAATAGCCAACCTTTAGTTCCTTTCTGCCAGATAAGTCCCCATTGGAAATCCCTTCTACACAGATGTATTTGCAATTTTATATATGCATATTACAAAACAAAAAAAAATTGCTTTTTATTTTTTATTTACTTGTTAGCAGGACTGTTCCTTTAAGAAACCTGGTATTTTTCTGTTATTGGTAGTTTCCTGTCAGGGATGGCTATTTTTAGCTTGAGGTATTTTAGCAGGATAATTTTGCATTAAAATTAACTGCTTCTGCAAACTTTTTATTTTTTTGAGAGAAATTTTGTTGTGGGAAAGTATTTTAGTTGGGCAGAGATGACAGTGGAGTATGTAGTTTGTGATCACTCTTTTGACAACTTGGCTGCCATTTTTTTCTGGCAAAAATTCCTAAAAATAGTGTGGTACTTGTGCATTACATTGTTTTGGGTCTGTGTGTAAAAGCCATGTGCTTCTTCCTGTGGAAACTATTTTACAACTTACCTTCCATGTGACTCATTCCAGTGATTCTGTAGCATCCTCCTCAGTCACAGCATGGATACTTAAACCACTCCTAATGGTCACACTTCTGTAGGTCCTAGAAAAGAAAACTTACCAAAGAATCCTCGATGATTCATTAGGCTCGGCTCATGGTGGTTCTGTAGTGGTCAGCAGTCGTTCCTCAAACCACTCACATACCGCTCTTAACTTCCTCTAGTATACTTTTTGTAGTCACAACAAACCAGGTAACTGCTATGCCCTCTTGGATTGTTCCAGTGTGTGAACTGAGCATGGGAGAACCATCTTTATGTGACATGGAGGCATGCTGGGGGAAGAGACCTCTTGATGAGGCAGAAGTGCCTTTTCCTAGTCTTTCATTAGTGATACCTGTAAAGAAAAAAAAACAAAAGTTAAACATTGCTTATCAGAAGACCTGGTGTCTATCTGAAAACATGATTTTCTCATCGTAGCCAAGAAATTGTTAAAAGGTAATTAATCGTGGTACTCTGAATGCAGTACCTGTAAATCTGGTCAGTAGGAATATTTATGAGAAGGTCATGTTAGATTTTTCTGACATAGACACGGACAGGGTGGCTTCTCGTGCAGAAGTCCAAATTGCAGATTCAGAGGAAACTTGGTGTTCTCAACCTCCTTTGGAGGAATTTTCCTTTTCTTAGACTGTAGCCAGGATGCGCAAGTTGTTTTTAAAAGGAAAAGATGCATGTTCCCTTGTATTTGAAGAGACATTATGGCTGTTACAAGTTGATATGCTTCATTCTATGCCGATACCTGCACTAGTGGCAACCTTGGAGGATATATGCCAGTAACAGCCCTGATTCACAAACTTCAGTCCACAAAAAAAGCAGATAGGCTTTATAAAGTTTCTCAACTTAACAAGCATTGTTTTTCTCACCTTAGGACTTAACCCTGTAACTATTTCCCACATATTTGCTAGCAGGGAAATGACTCTTGGTGTACTCCAATAACTTATACATACCATTTTAGATAATTAGCTACTGTACTTCTTCCTGAAAGTAGTGTCTGTTTCATTTCTATTGTTTCTAGCATTTCTCAGAGATCTAAACTTTCCTTGGGTAGTGCGTATGATTGTTCAGGTACTGTGTTTAAAGTCACTGCTTCTGCTACAGTTTTGAAGTGGTATGTCTGGGTACGTAATCAAATGATCTGTCCACAACTTGCGAGTTTGGTTCCAATCCTCTGAAACAGCTCTGCTGCTACCATAGCTCGTGGTAACTAAAAAACTCTCAAGCTCTTATCCCTTACCCACAGTGCACCTCTCCCAGTTACCTCAGATCTTGTTTGCTGCTTTTCGTGTCAGATGTGGTGCCAATTGCTCTCGAGCAGATATGCGATTCCTTTAATATATTTTCAGCTGTAACTTTCAGTTCTTCTGTATTTTCTATTTTTCTCTGTTTGTGTCTTTCGGCTTTTCCTGGTTAGGGGTCGCCACAGCAAAACTTCAGTCCGCTAATGATTGGCAGTTGATTTTTACGTACCGGTTTGCCAGGCCTGACGCACAACCTTCAACTAAGGTGCGCCCATTCACGCATGTCCATGCCGAAGACGCTCTAGCTGAGAATCGAACCAGAAGCGTCTTACTGTGAGGCGACAATGCTACCGCAGCACCACCACTGTAATTTGTAAAATCCCTTACCTTTTTGATTTTCTTATACGTCAGTACTCTAAATACTATTGTCTTTATTTCCCTTTTCCCTACATTGTGGTGTATTCTAGATATCATTGCTGATATTTTCCTCTACACTTTATGTAGTCTGTTCTTGTTGATGTATTTCTATTATATTTCTGTATTTTTCTCTCTTAATAAAATGTTTTGGCTCCAGCTGGATAAAATATTATCAAAAATGTGACCATAAAATACTCTTTTCTGACATGCATTCTTTGTGTTTACTGTTTGAGCCCCCTCCATATTCAGGAGGATTGCTTTATTTGCCACTCCTTTAGCCATAGAGATCTTGTCGAACGGAACAATAAATTGATCTTAAAAGGCCTGCTTCTGTCTTCTTTCAGCGAGGCATTATCTGAAGCCCCTTCTAAAGAAAAATCAAGAAGTAAATCTGATTTTTCTAGTCTGGCTCCTTCATCTTCCAAAGTTTCTGAGAAGATGAAATGTTTGTGTGTGCCGACATATCCATTGGCGCAGAGTTCAGAAAAGACTAAAACATTGGTTCCGTCTTCCCCATCGGAAACAAGAGGAAAAAAACCCCACAAACATTGGCTCCACCTGTTTCATCGGAATTGAGAATTAAATAAAGTCAACTATTGGAACCGACTAGCTCTTTGGTTCCTAAAATTACAGGTTAAGAACAAACTTCAGTACAGAGATCCTCGGATCTGACACCACAGTTGCAGGGTTCGACAAAAATTTTTCTTGCAAGAACAAGTTATTCACCCTTCATTGACTTCCTTCACCATTCTTGGAGAGACCTAAATTGCCTTCTGTGATGTCAGCCCATTCTCCTAAACAGAAGAGGGGGAAGGCATGCCCGAAGGCAGGTAAAGGCTAGGACTGTGATAGTGAGGGTCGGAACTTTGAATGTTGACAGTATGACTGGTATAGGGAGAGAGCTAGCTGATATGATGGCCCGAAGGAAGGTTGGTATATTGTGTGTGCAAGAGACCGGATGGAAGGGGAGCAAAGCTAGATGTATCTGAGGTGGTTTCAAATTGTTTTATCATGGTGTGGATGGGAGGAGAAATGGCGTAGGCATTATCCTGAAGGAACAGTATGCTAAGAGTGTTTTGGAGGTGAAAAGAGTGTCGGATAGAGTGATGTTTATGAAGCTGGAAATTGATGGTGTAATGATGAATGTTGTTAGTGCATATGCTCCACAAGTTGGGTGTGCGATGGATGAGAAAGAAAAATTTTGGAGTGAGATGGATGAAGTGGTGATGACTGTACCCAAGGGTGAGAGACTGATGATTGGAGCATATTTTAATGGGCATGTTGGTGAAGGGAACAGA
The DNA here is from genome assembly GCF_019279795.1 of Protopterus annectens. Lineage (NCBI taxonomy): Eukaryota > Metazoa > Chordata > Ceratodontiformes > Protopteridae > Protopterus > Protopterus annectens. The sequence goes on along the minus strand of NC_056739.1, from coordinate 207,060,143 downwards.
GGGGATGAGAAAGTGATGGGTAGGTATGGTGTTAAGCAAAGGAATGCAGAAGGTCAGATGGTAGTGGATTTTGTGAAAAGGATGGACATAGCTGTGATGAATACGTATCTTAACAAGAGGGAGGAGCATAGGGTGACATACAAGAGGAAGGATGGAAGGAGTACCTGTAGTACCTGTCCGGCTTAACAGGAGCTGGAGGTAAGGAGACAGGGGTCAGACTGAACTCTGAAAATACATCATCAACGATGTCTAACACAGGAGGAAGATGCACATAGGTGGATTATATCTTCTGTAGAAGGGCCAGTCTGAAGGAGATTGGAGACTAAAGTGGTGGCAGGGGAAAGTGTAGTTAGGCAGCATAGGATGGTGGTTTGTAAGATGACATTGGTGATCAAGAAGAGGAAGATGAGTGTGAGGGCAGCACCAAGGATCAAATGGTGGAAATTGGAAAAGGGTAATTGTGAGGTGATGTTCAGGGAAGAGTTAAGACGGGCACTGGGTGGCAGTGAAGAGTTACCGAATAGCTGGGTAACTACAGCAGAGCTAGTAAGAGAGATTACTATAAAGGTGCTTGGTGTGACATCTGGAATGAGGAAGGAGGACAAGGAGACCCGGTGGTGGAATGAAGAAGTACAGGTGAGTATACAGAGAAAGAGGTTAGCGAAGAAGTGGGATTGTCAGAGAGATGAAGAAAGTAGACAAGGGTATAAGGAGATGAGGTGCATGGCAAAGAGAGAGGTGGCGAATGCTAAGGATAAGGCGTATGAAGAGTTGTATAAAAGGTTGAACACTAAGGAGGGAGAAAAGGACCTGTAACTATTGGCTAGACAGAGGGACCGAGCTAGTAAATATGTGCAGCAGGTAAGGGTAATAAAGGATAATGAGGGAAACGTACTCACAAGCGAGGAGAGTGTGTTGAGCAGATGGAAAGAGTACTTTGAGAGGCTGATGAATGAAGAGAATGAGAGGGAGAGAAGGTTGGATGATGTGCGGATAGTGAATCATGAAGTACAGTGGATTAGCAAGGAGGAAATAAGGATAGGTATGAAGAGGATGCAGAACAGAAAGGCTGTTGGTCCAGATGACATACCTGTGGAAGCATGGAGGTGTTTAGGTGAATTGGCAGTGGAGTTTTTAACTAGATTGTTTAATGAAATCTTGGAAAGTGAGAGGATGCCTGAGGAATGGGGAAAGTGTTTTGGTACCGATTTTTAAGAATAAGGGTGCTATGCAGAGCTGTAGTAACTACAGAGGGATTAAGTTGATCAGTCACAGCATGAAGTTATGGGAAAGAGTAGTGGAAGCTAGGTTAAGAAGGGAGGGGATGATTAGCAGTATGGTTTCATGCCAGGAAAAAGCACTACAGATGCGATGTTTGCTCTGAGAGTGTTGATGGAGAAGTACAGAGAAGGTCAGAAGGAGTTGCATTGTGTCTTTGTGGATTTAGAGAAAGCATATGACAGGGTGCCTAGAGAGGAGTTGTGGTATTGTATGAGGAAGTCGGGAGTGTCAGAGAAGTATGTAAGAGTGTTACAGGATATGTACAAGGATAGTGTGACAGCGGTGAGGTCTGTGGTGGGAGTGACAGATGCTTTTAAGGTGGAGGTGGGATTACATCAAGGATCAGCTCTGAGCCCTTTCTTATTTGCCATGATGATGGACAGGTTGACAGACTAGATCAGACAGGAGTCCCCGTGGACTATGATGTTTGCAGATGACATTGTGATCTATAGTGAGAGTGAGAGTAGGGAACAGGTGGAGGAGACCCTGGAGTAGTGGAGATATGCTCTAGAGAGAAGAGGAATGAAGGTCAGCAGGACTAAGATGGAATATGAGTGTGTGAATGAGAGGGATGATAGAGGAATGGTGAGGATGCAGGGAGTAGAGGTGGCAAAGGTGGATGAGTTTAAATACTTAGGATCAACAATTCAGAGTAATGGTGAGTGTGGAAGAGAGGTGAAGAAGAGAGTACAGGCAGGATGGAATGGGTGGAGAAGTGTGTCAGGAGTTATTTGTGACAGACTAGTACCAGTACGAGTGAAAGGGAAAAGTCTACAGAAGGGTAGTGAGACCAGCTATGTTATATGGGTTATAGACAGTGGCATTGACAAAAAGGCAGGAGTCGGAGCTTGACGTGGCAGAGTTGAAGATGTTAAGATTTGCACTGGGTGTGACAAGGATGGACAGGATTAGGAATAAGTATAATAGAGGGTCAGCCCAGGTTGGCTGGTTTGGAGACAACGCCAAAGAGGCAAGATTATGTTGGTTTGGACATGTGCTGAGGAGGGTTGCAGAGTATATTGGGAAAAAGATGCTAAGGATGAAGCTGCCAGGTAACAAGAAAAGAGGAAGGCCTAAGATAAGGTTTATGAATGTGGTGAAAGAGGACATGCAAGTGGTTGGTGTGACAGAGCAAGATGCAGAGGACAGGAAGAAATGGAAACAGTTGATCTGCTGTGGCGACCCCAAATGGGAGCAGCCAAAAGAAGATCTATCCAAATGCAATGTGGAGAGACTGGAGAGAAAAATCCTTTGGGTGCAAGGTATGTCAGGATCCACCTCAGCTCCTACTCAGGTTAAGGATTCCATTCTTCAGCAACTTTCCTTTTACTTCCTCCTCTAACTTCACTTTAAGGCATAGAGACTATGGTTCCTGGCAGCCCGGTTGCCGTCTGTGCCGGAACCAAAGATATCTTTATGTTTGCAACCAATTATTGCTCTGAGCTCTTCAGTTCAGTTCAAACCGGATACCTCTTGGGGCCTTATCTGTCCTGTCTGTTCCAAGGGGCTAGAATTTACTCCTTTTATGTTTTAGGAACCTTCTCTCCACCTCGGGGCTTTGGCATGAATCTGCTTGGCTCCGGCTTCTGGTTCAAGACGGATCTCTTCAGAGCGAGAAGTGACCTCTGTTCCAAACCTACCCTTTCAGATCCGGGATTCTTTTCTTCTCTAGGTGGATCATCTTTTGAGGCTATGGAAGAGTACTGCGACTGTAGCAGTCAGTCAGTCGACCCCTTCCTACTTGGAACACACAACCCTGTCACACCTACATTTAGAGTCTCAACCGTTGCCTCCACAAGGACAGCAGTACCAAAACCTCAGGAGTCCCAAAAGGGAATACCCTCTTCTGATACTTCTCCAGATCATCCCACTGAGGAGGTCCCTAAGAAGTGCAAGAGGAAATGCTTGGATTCCCCGGAGGAAACTTGTCATAGAAGACATTGACTTCGATGAGGGCAAAGGATCCCCAAGATCACCTCCTCATGATGTCTCCTTTGGAGACATCCTAGAAATCTGTGTGCTTGCGATCTTTTGGTAACTGCCTATCTGCTTCCTGGGTAACTCCACCTCATTGAGTTGATCTTTCGGAAGGCATGGAAGGGCCCCCCCCCAATACCCTTGAACCCATTCCCCAGATACCCCATTACTACCCTGGAGGATGAACAGTTCTAGTCAGAAGATTTGCTTTTTGATGCCATGGTCACAGCAGTAGCAACAAAAAAGGAACTAGCTAAGGAAAGTTCCTCTAATCGTCCACCCAACAAGGAGTCTTGGGTGATGGATAGGCTTGGGAAAATGGGTTTATGCTTCAGTGACTTTTGCATTACGGTCCTTGAATTTCTTGGTACATTTAATCAGACTGCAGAGGGATCTGATGAAGGAACTTTCGGATATCCTTTCAAGGTCCATCTCTGAAGAGGTTCAGGAGTCTGCCTGTCATTTGGCTCCCGACAGTTCATATCCAACTCGTCCATGATGCTGATTTCTCATGCAACAGAAGGGATGACAAGAACAGCGTGTTCAGGTGTTGCCATCAGAAGACACGCCTGGATGCAGTTATGTGATTTTTCGGAGCCCTTCAAGTCTTCTTTCTCCAGTGCTCCCTTTGATGGCACATCCTTGTTTTGCCCTAAAGTTAGATACTTTGTCCAGGTGTGAGAAAGATGGAAAGACGCTGTCTGCCATTGGTGTTCATTTTTCCACTCCTCAACAATCCTTTCCAAGGAATCCGTGAAGTAGTAGAAAGATTTGGTTCAAGAAGTCCCAAGGGTCTTTTCAAGACACACGTGGAGGTGGTTCTCCCAGTGGCAGAAGAGAGGGCTTCACTGGAAGACTTCACTCTCATGGCAGAGGAGGACCAGAAAGCTTAGGGTGCAGAGATTCTTTCTTTGGTAAATCCTTCCAGTGCTCCTGAAAGGAGGCCTGATTGCCTTCCTGTGGATGCAGTCAGGGGTCGACTATCCCTGCACGAGAGGGCCTGGCTAGAAATAACATCAGATACCTGGGTGCAGAGGAACATTTCCAGATGCTGTACTATACTATTTTCCCTTCCACCCGCTTTTGCAAAAGAATCCCCAGTGCCCCATCCAATCGGAGAGAACAAGTAATGTAAATTCAAGAACTGCTAGAGAGAGAGTCCTCTGAGAAGTCCCACCAGACAAGAGAAAATCCAGAACTTACTCGAGATTCTTTTTAGTGCCAAAAAAGGCAGTGGACTGGAGACAAAATTTGGGTCTCAGTGTTTTGAACAAGTCAGTTCAACAAGCAAAGTTCCAGATGATCACGGTTCAGTCCATTCTTCCATTTTTTGGAACAAGATGACTGGATGTGCTCAGTAGACTTTTAGGATGCGTATTCCCATATAAAGATGGACAGGCGATCCAGAAGGCTTCTTTGTTTCTGGCTGGGAGTCACTATTAGTTCAGATTTTTGCCCGTTGGTCTTACCACAGCCCCAGGGTGTTCACCAAGTGCATGGCAATAGTAGTGGCTCACTTGAGACTGATGGGATTCCGGGTGCTTCTGTACTTGGACAACTGGCTCATTACCGCTCTGACCAGGCATCACTTGCTAGAAACAAGAGAGCAGGTTCGCCAGACATGTTCCTGTGATGTTGTGAGGTGGTGCCATATGTGCCAGGGAGAGTAGGGCAGTGCATGTGTACATATGCCAGCATAGCTAGCTGGAGTTTTGTAAAGAATTTTGTGGTGTTTGACTATCACACTGATTGTATGGATATTTGAATTAAAAATATATTTGTAAAGTTGCTTGTGTTAAAAATGCATCAACAGTAGGTCCTGCTGGACAGAAAGAATGTATGCATGTATATTAGGTTATATTGTTGTAACTGATCCAAGTGTGTATGTTTATCAGAGAACCCTGAAGAGGTGGAAAGTTTGAAATTGTGTTATAGCTTTCAGATGCTGACACAGATCTTAGCAAAGTTCTTTGCGTGTATTGCACCAAAGTCAGGTGACCAGAGGTGATGTCATCCTCAAACCAGCATTTGGGTTTCTTTGGAACCCTTGCAGCAGCACTTTGAAACCTGCCAGGCTATATGTCTCATACATCCACACAGATAGAGACAGATATCATCTGGCTTTTGCTGTGGAAAGACACTTGGCACACACCAGCTTGCCTTGCTTTAGTAAGTAGTCATTGAACAGCAATTTAGTTAATCAGGGACATTTAGTGACAATAGTTTAGTATTGTTTTCTGCAACCGTGAGAAACTATCCAACTGTACTCTGTGGTTGACACACTGCTGTTTATTATATTCACTGTTCTGTTTTCTCTTTTATTATTTATCATTAAATATTTTATTACCTTTCATTGTGGCTGGTCTTTTAGAGAACACTTTTAACATTTTGACAGTACTTATGCTTGTTTTAGTGACACTGGCCGCTCCTGAAAGCATTGCCGCTTTGGTCACACACTACCATTTGTATTGGTATTAATTTTACACAGTATAATCTGGTACCCTTTGCAAGAGTCTTAGGGTAGCTGGCTGGTGGCAGCATGATTACCTCGGAGTCTGGGCAGAAAGGGGCACAGCTAGTAAATCTATGCCAGCTTTTCCCAGGTGTGTTTGTGTGTGAAATTCTGACATCCAAGTGTGTGTGTCAGCTACTGAGAACAGGGACACAGAGCTCCAAAGTGGTCAGTGTGGAGTTTTGTGTGGATCTGGAGAGAGATTCCAGCCCCACGTCTGGAGCATGCTCCCTATGTGCTCTTAAGGGAAATTGTGCTTGGTGTAGAGAACTGCATCTGAAAATACTGTGTGTATCCATCTTTGCTCTTAGTGACCATCCTTCAGCATCATCAGTGGTGATGATTGCATCTCCTTGTTTGCTGGATCAGAGTAGGGACCCGTCACAGTTCCTATCTGTAGATGAGCATAAACTATGAAAAATTTCACCTCGAACCAACTCGGACCTTAGAATTCGTAAAAATTATCCTGAACACAAAGCCTCTCTCCCACCCCGAGACAGAAATCAGATTACAAGTCATGAAGATAATCAACAGTATCCATGGTGGCAGCTATAACTCTAGATGTTAAGTTGTCTATCTCACCTTCATTCTTGCTGGTTGGGTTCGGAGCCGATCTTCGGCTCCGACTCGACTATCTTATAAAGCTCGAGAGCTACATACTAGCTCGAGGCCTCCCCATATTCCATGATGCCTGGCACTAGAAACCCAGATCTCGTTTGCCGCTTCAGCTGAGAGGTTGCTCTACTGGCTCAGGTCGTATAAAACTTTTATATTGTGTCTTTTTCTGTCTTAAAACTAGTTAAACTTAACATAGAAGTTATCGTTAGAATAGATCTTGGTAATCATAGTGTGTTCGTGTCTCAATCCTTGTCTTTTCCTCAGAAACTCGTCATTTAGAGCCCCCCCCCTCTCTTTTCTCTTAAGGTTTTCCGTTTAAGTTAGAGGATAACCTTATATCTAAAAGGTGTCCGTTTAAGTTAGAGGAAAACCTTTATTCTTCCCTTCTCCTTTTATATATATATATATATATATATATATATATATATATATATATATATATATATATATAAAAAAGTTACTTAGTTTTGCTAGTTCAGTATAGTTTTTGTAGTGTAGTGGTTCTGGTAACTGTAGGGTATTTTACTGTAGTTTGTTACCTTAACCTTTTTGTCTGAGTGTTTTTTCCTTGGGTTTTTCTTCTGTTAGGATGTCCAAGGATCCTAAGCTATCCGGATTCAAGAAGTGTGATTCATGCTGTCAGAAGATGTCTCTGACAGATGGTCACACTTCTTGTGTTTATTGTCTGGGTGCCGTGCACCTGCAGGACTCTTGTTTGATTTGCCTTGCTTTCAGTCCAAGAGTCCTGCAGGAGTGCAAAAACAAATTGATCTTGAGGGGTCTACTTAAACCCCAAGATTCACCGGCGAAGGCTCAGCCCGTGAAATCTTCTAGGCCACCTAAACCTTCGGCTCCCAATTCGGAGCCGTCGTTGGGTGAAGCCATACCATCCATCTCAGCTCCGGCTGGAACCGATGTTCCTCCCTCCCAGCATAGCTCTCAACCTTCCATCTCCAAAATGAGGAAGACTTGACTTCATAATGTGGAACAAATGGGCAAAATATGGAACACATACTAATGGCTTACTAACAACTTCAACTAAGAAGGTCATAGGATGGTTAAAATATGCTGGTTTACTTATAAAGAAGATCCTTTATATGATTCATTTCTATTTACCATGGATTTCACTTAAAAAAATTCCTAACACTGAATGTGTGACAAACTCTTTCAATGTGGAACTTTGAGGAACTTCGAGGAACATGAACTTTTTAAGCCCTCAAATGAGGTACATTCCTCGTAATGAGGTACACTTGAGAGGTATGCCTCCCAGTCGGCTCCGACACATTCTTCGGAGCCGTCTGAGAGTCGAAAAAGGTCAAGGTCCCCTTCTTTGGAGTCAATACGTTCAGCTCCAAAATCGCCTCTGTTCCAGTCAGAGCGTAGTCACCGCTCATCAGACTCTTTTCGGTCCTCAAGACTTTCACACCATGACTTGGAAATATTGGTCATTAGGCTGCTAAAATCGCAGGCCCTAGCCAAAATGTTGTCCAGCCCCCCCCCCCCCCCCCATCAGGCGTCTGCTCCATCCACAACTGTAGAAATTCCTCCTCCGACTCATCCTTTGAGCTTGGAGCCGGAGTTCGTTGGGGTTCGAGTCATGGAACCATCGGCTCAGATACCTTCTCCTTCGGTTCCTATTTCGGCTCTGATCCCTTCCATGGTACCGACGCTGGAGGGATCTGGGTACTGGGGCTCCCTGGTCGGCTCCGAGAGGGTGAGTGGTATCAGACCCTTGTCCGACCCCGCTCTCCCTCTTGGTGCTTCAGCGCAGGTGAGCTCGGCTCCCACATCTGCCTCGGAGCCATCTCCCTCGGTGCGGGGAGGACTTCTGCTTTCTTCGGAGCCTGAGCCTTCTCTGCGTCCGGGCAGGGACGCCTTTGAGGTGATGAGGAGTGTATTGGCACCAGAGTCAGTCCCACGATCGACCCCATCGGCTCCTCCCCCTAGGGTGCCTGCGTCAGCTCCTGCCCCTCTTCCAGACCCTAAGCGTGGGGATCCAGCGCTCCAGGACACCCTTTTGGGTGTATCCTCCTCTTCCGAGGGCTCCCCTGACCATTAAGAGGAGCCACTTCGCAAGAGGAAATGCATTTGGAAGTATGTTGACTCCCCCGAGTCTGTCACATCGGATACCGACTTAGGAGTCGGAAGGGTCCTCAAGATCCCCCCTCTGAAGATGTCTCCTTCTCAGACATCCTTGAGATGCTTAGGCAGGGGGGAACTGGACTGCCCTAAGCCCTTCCGAAGATGAGTCTGTATTCCTGGATGCGTTTGGTTCCCGACCTTCCACCTCCTGGGTATCTCCACCTTTCAGCCCACTGATGTCTGTGGTGGCTCGGAAGGCGTGGACGGCTCCAGATACAGTGGAACCGACCCCTAGAAGACCGACAAAATTCATTACTGCACCGCAGGACAAACCGTTCTTGACCAAAGGTGTCCCCATTGATGCCATGGTGGTAGCGGCGGCCACAAAGAAGGAGTTGGCTTAAACTTCTTAATCTGTCCATCCCCCTAACAAGGAGTCCAGGACGATGGACAGATATGGGAAGCGGATGTTCTCTTCAGTGACATTTCTATGCGGTTCCTGAATTACCTGTGCCACTTTACCCGCCTTCAGAGGGATCTCCTGAAAGAGCTTGGAGATGCCCTCCAAGTTCCATTAGCTGAGGGGGCCCAGGCTAAGGCAGCCTCTCAGCTGGCGACTCTTAACAAGTGGTAAACTCCTCCATGAGGCTCATTTCATATGCAGCCGATGGGGCGAGTAGAGCCGTAGGCACAGGTGTGGCCCTAAGGCGGCACGCTTGGATGCGGTTATGTAAGTTTGCGGAACCTTTCAGAGCGTCTTTCACCAACACCCCTTTTGATGGTTCCTCTCTCTTTGGATCACAGGTGAAGGGGTACCCTTACCAGGTGTGAGCAGGAAGGCAAGACTCTCTCTGCCGTAGGAGTCCATTTTTCCACTCCTTCCCGACCATATCCCAAGGGTCAGAAGAGTGGGAAGATGTGGTTCTGGAAATCCCCGGGAGCCTTGCCAGACGCACCTGGTGAGTTTCCCTCCAGGGGCAGAGGAGGGAACAATAACAGACGCTGCCCTCATGGCAGAGGGGGTCTGCAAAACCTGGGCAGCAGCGAATCTTTCTCTGACGAGCCCTTCCAACATCCCTGAAGGGTTGCCCGGCTGCCCACCTCTGGAGGCAGTTGGGAGAAGATTATCGCTGTACCCAAGAGCCTGGCATGAAATAACTCAAGACAAATGGGTACAGTCCGTTATATACGGAGGCTACAGAATTCCCTTTGTTCACACTCCTTTGTTGTCAAACAAGTCCCTTCCAGACGTTCCACCCAATCTAAGGGATCAAGCAGTTCAGGAAGTTTCAAAACTGCTAAGAAAAAGGGCCATCCAGCAAGTCCCAGCAGACAAGCAAGGATCCGGAATTTACTCAAGGTTCTTTTTGGTACCAAAAAAAGACAGGGGACTGGAGACCCATTTTGGATCTCAGCAGACTAAACAGGTCTGTACAAAGAACAAAGTTCCGGATGGTCACGCTACAGTCTATTTTGCCCTTCCTGGGTCAGGACAATTGGATGTGCTCCATAGATCTTCAGGATGCGTACTTCCACATCAAAATGGACAGGCGCTTATCTTCGCTTCCGGCTGGGAGCCAGCCATTATCAGTTCAGAGCTCTAACTTTTGGTCTCACCACAGCCCCCCAGGGAGTTCACGAAATGTATGGCAGTAGTTACCACTCACTTGAGACGGCAAGGATTCCAGGTGTTTCCGTATCTAGACGACTGGCTCCTCACTGCTACCACCAGGCATCACCTTCTGCAAGCCAGAGACTATACTATCCAGATGTGCTCCAGACTAGGTATCACTATAAATTTCGAAAAATCTGCTTTGTCGCCCTGTCAGTCTGTCATCTTTATAGGCGCAAACTTAAATACAAAGGACAGCTCAGCCAGACACCAGACAGGGTGTTAGTCATTCAGCGGCATGTCCAAGTCTTGTTACAATGCAAGAAAATTCAAGCCATGTTTGTCCTCCAAACCCTGGGTCTCATGGCAGCAGCAGTCATACTCGTCCCGCTGGCACGTTTTCACATGAGGATCCTCCAATGGCTTATTTTTACCCAATGGTCCTTCCAGCAGCTCCCCATGTCTCACATGATTATCATCACAGAAACATGCAAAAAGCACCTTGCATGGTGGATGGTCTCCTCATCAGTTCCCCCTGGGCAGACCATTTGTACTTCCCCCTCCATTTGCTATGGTGACCACGGATGCCTCCCTGATCGGGTGTAGGGAGGGGGGGGGCATTATCAGGGCAGAACAGTCCAGGGTACCTGGCAACCTCAAGAGTACCATCTGCACATAAACGTCTTTGAGATGAGGGCTGTGCTTTTAGCGGTGCAAGCTCTTCAGGACTCTCTTCCTACCGGGACAATTGCAATTCAAACGGACAATATGTCAGTCGTATGGTACATCAACAAACAGGGTGGAACCAGGTCCTACCCCCTATGTCGAGAAGCACTCCGACTCTGGCAATGGGCGATCTCTTCCCAACGGTTTCTGACCGCAGTGCACATCCCTGGGAAATCCAACATCATAGCAGACAGGCTGAGCAGAGCTATTCTCATGCCTCACGAGTGGTCTCTGAATCAAGTAGTAGCGGACCAAATCTTCCGCAAATGGGGACAACCTTGCTGCGACCTCTTTGCCACCCCCTTCAACAGCAAGTGCAGGAACTTCTCTCCTACCACATCCAGAGCATTCCCCCAGTGATGCTCTAGTCCATGATTGGCCTCAGGGACTTATGTATGCATTCCCTCCCCTTCCCCTAATTCCCAAGCTGATTCAGAAAGCTACCATATTGGGTTGCAGAATGATCCTTATTGCTCCGTACTGGCCTCAACAAATATGGTTTCCATTCCTTCATCATCTTATCGAGCAGCTTTGGACTCTGTTCCCAGCTCCAGACCTCCTGATCCATCAGTCGGGCAGGCTGCATCATTCCCTACAATCTCTCAAGCTCACAGCTTGGTTGCTCCACTTCCAACCCTAGCCAGACTTCCTGATATCTCCCAATTGGTGCCTGAAATAATTTTATCATCGCACAAGTCTACCACTAGAAAAACTTGCGCTATTAAGTGGAAACGTTTTTCTTCCTGGGCAGAGGTCAAGAATATAGACACCTTTTCAGCCCCTGTTCACCACATCCTGGAATTTCTTGCGGAGCTCTTTCATTCTGGGTCCGCTTCCGCTACAATTAGAGTGCAGTTAGCCGCAATTTCAAATTTTCACATTGGCCTTTCAGAAAGTAGCATAATGTCTCATAAGCTTTGTAAGGCCTTCCTCAAAGGAACCACTCTGCTCAGGCCCCCCGATTAGGGATCCTCCACCCCCGTGGGATCTGAATTCGATTCTATCCTCTCTAATTTTGCCACCCTTCGAACCTGCAGCTTCCTGTCCTTTGAAGTTATTATCTTGGAAAACACTTTTTCTGGTAGCAGTTACTTCGAGAAGAGTTTCTGAACTGCAGGCTCTTTGTATTTGTCCCCCGTGCCTAGTGTTCCACAAAGACAGGGTTGCTCTTAGGACTAACCCTTCCTTCCTTCCCAAGGTCTCTTCTGAGAATAATTTGAACCAGTCCATTGACCTTCTTGTATTTTTCCTAACCATTCCAACAAGGCAGAATATAAATTACATCAATTAGATGTTCACAGACAACTGCGCTTTTATTTGCATAGGACTAAGGACTTCAGAAAATCAGTTCAGCTTTTCCTCTCTTATGCAGAGGGCAAACAAGGCCTACCAGTATCAAAAGTAACTTTATCTAGGTGGCTGACTTCTACCATAACCCTTATATATCAGCTGAGGAAGAAAGAATTGCCTATTAAACTTAAGGGCCACTCCACCAGAGCATTAGCCACTTCTGTTGCGTTTCAAGCCAGGTTGTGCATGGAATCTATTTGTAAAGCGGCCACTTGGGCAAATCCTCATACTTTCATCTCGCATTATAAGCTGGACGTGGTTTCCAGGAGCAGAGCTGATTTTGGTTCCACTGTTTTGAAGAGTCTGTTCCACTGAGCCACCCAGGATATTAGGTGCTAGGGACGCTGTCCCAACCAGCAAGAATGAAGGTGAGATAGGTACATAACTTCTTTATGTTAAGTTGTCTATCATAACGTTCCATGTTAGTTGTCTCCTCTCGCCTTCTTTCTTGTGTCCCACCCTCCATCCCCCTATCCTACTAGACTGAGAAGAGTTTCTCTATGGATCAACACTGGCTGAGTCTTCTCTGCCTATCTACCTAGTAGTCTCTATAGTTGGGCTTGGGTATGATAGGATAGGATTCCTTCATTACTTTGTCTGATGTTAGTCTCACCAAACGAGATCTGGGTTTCTAGCGCCAGGCAATTATGGGATATGGGGAGGCCTCGAGCCAGTATGTAGCTCTCGAGCTTTAGAAGATGGCCAAGTCGGAGCCGAAGATCGGCTCCGAACCCAACCAGCAAGAAAGAAGGCGAGAGGAGACAACTAACATGGAATGTTATGGTAGGTACATAACTTCTTTTTCCCCTAGCCAGATTTCACATGAGAATTTTGCAATGGCTGCTTGCAGTACAGTGGTCAGTACTATACCAACCCATGTCAACTTTGATTAGTCGCCAACATTTGCAAGAGAAATCTCAAATGGATTCAGTTGGATCAAATTCTACAAGGCCATCCTTTCACCCCCTGTCAACCCAAGGCCGCAGTGACCATGGACGTTTCCCAGTTAGGGTGGTGGTGGTGTGGACATTATGTGGGAAACACTGTCCAAGGCACTTGGTCCCCCATAGAGGTCAATTTGCATATCAGTGTCTTAGAGATGAGTGCAGTGCATTTAGTTTTGCAGGCCTTCTAGGATGCTCTCTCTTCAGGGACAATTGTGATTCAAACTGACAACATGTCAGTAGTTTGGTACATCAACAAGCAAGGAAGAATAGAGTCTTATCCCTTATGTCGAGAATCTCTGAGTGTGGCAGTGGGCAATCTCATCTAACTGCTTTCTCCTAGCAATGCACATTCCAGGGAAGTCCGGTGAGATAGCGAACAAATTGAGCAGATGCATACTTCTGCTTCACGAGTGGGCCCTTAATTCAAAAGTGTCAGGGAATATTCAGTCAGTGGGACCAGCATTGCTGCGATCTTTTCACCTCTTCCCCTAAACAAGTGCAGCAACTACTTTGTCCTAATCCCACCTCGGGGAATCACCGAAGGATGCTGTTCTCCCCATTTGGCCCTCCAGTCTTCTTTATGCCTTTCCTCTGATTCCTCTAATTCCAAAGTTTCTACAGAAAGCAGTCAGGCTGAAGAGCAACGTAATCCTCATTTCACCTTATTGGCCCTTTATTTGGCCTCACCTAATTCACCAACCATGTATTCTGGACCCGGTTCCAGATCTCCTTTTCTGTCTGACAGGTATGGTCCACCCGGACATCTTGAACCTCAAGCTGACAGCTTGGTTTCTCCAATTCCATTAATAGCCAAACAATTTGTGCTCTCTTCCCCTGTCCAACACGTACTTTTGGCATCTTAGAAACCATCTACATGTAATCTTTACATCAGTAAATGGCAAATTTTTGTGTTTTGGGCATGTCAAAATAAGGTTGACCCTTTTTCAGAACTTCATCATATTCTTGAATGTTTAACCAAACTGTTCAATGAGGGGGCTTTGTCTTCCACTGTTAAAGTTCAGTTAGCAACTATATCCAATTATTTTCATATTGGATTTGAAGACAAGACTCATCAGTTGCTTCTCATAAACTTTGTAAACATTCTTTGAGAGGCTTTTAGAGCCTCCTTACAAAGATCCAACCCCTAATTGGGACCTAAACTTGGTGTTGCAAGCAATTATACAACCTCCTTTTGAATCAGCATCAGGTAGTGATCTTAAGTTTCTGTCCTGGAAAACTATTTTCTTAGTGTCCATAACTTCATCAGAAAGATTGCAGAAATTCAGGATTTGTCTTGTAAACCACCATATTTGATTTTTCACAAGGATAGGGTTTCGTTAAGAACCGACCCCTCTTTTCCACGAGAGGTGGTTTCAGACGTCCATATCAGTCAAACTATTAACCTACTGGTGTTCTTCCCCAAATTTGCTAATAAGGGTAAATATTGTTTACACTTATTAGATGTTCATAGACAGTTTTATCTTCACAGAACAAAATATATCAGAAAGTCTGATCAAGTTGTTTATCTCTTTCTCAAATACAAAACTAGAAAAACCTGTGAGCAAAGTGACATCGGCTAGATGGCTGACAGATTGCATTTCTTTAATCTATAACAAATGGGGATTGCTTTATCAAAACCCTTGAAAGCACATTCAGCTGGAGCTGTAGCAACACCAGCTGTCTTCCAATCTAGAACCTCCATAGTTGATATTTGTGCAGCTGCAACCTGGGCTACTCCCCATACTTTCATTGCTCATTACAGGTTGGATCTGGTGTCCACGGGAAAAACATCATTCAGTTCAGTGGTGCTCAGGAACTTCCTAGAGTCCACCCAGGATCTAAGGTAGTTGTGAACTCTGTCCCACAGGTTGAGGATGGAATGAAAATTGCCAACATCAGATAAAGAGGTTATGTACTTACCGTAACATTACATGTGTGTTGTCCATTTTCATTCTTCCTCAACTTCCCTCCCTCCAACCCCCATACCCTTGGATTTCTAGAGGAATGGATGACTAATAGATTATTATCCTTGATATATAATTGTGGTTCCAGATATGGTCTCGACAAATGTCTTGCAACTAATCTGTCAATACACTTGATCTGAGGTAACTGAGAGGTGCATTGTGGGTGAGGGATAAGCTCAAGAGTTTTTTGCTACCACGAGCTATGGTAGTGGCTGAGTAGGTTCCAAGGATTGGAACCAAACCCACAGTTTGAGGAAGAATGAAGCAGTTTGAGTGATGAACGTTGTACAGTTGTGTAAGAAGCATTTACCTATAAGAGTGTATGTTTGAATTCCTGAGTGCTATAGTGGCTGCACCAACCTTCTACCCCTCCTCCATTCTTGTGTACGTTTGTTGGGATATAAATTTGTTCACTTTAAAGATGAGTATGCTGCTCCTACTTAACATTTGGGCAAGAAAGTCCTTAAGATTTTCTCCTTTGACTGCTGATTTTCCCTCCACAATCTGAGTGGAAGTGTGGGAAGGAGTCAGAGCTTTTGGAAACTGGCCATTGTGTATGGCCAAAAGACTGCCACAGCAGTGAGGAATCTGAACATCTACTGTTATGGGCAAGTGCATCTTACACAACTGCGCTTTCATCTTTTTGTCTGAAAAATGACCAGAAGTGTGTTCATTAGCAGCTCATCTCCATCTCTCTCATTCTGATTGCTCTCTCTAGCTTCTTCATCTCTTTATTTGCTGTCTTATGCATGCATAAAAGGTCTCATGTCTTTTCTTGACTTTTCTCTTTTTTAATTACTTTCAATTTACATCAAAATAAATATACAGCACTTGAGCTTCTCCATGTTCAAATCACATTAGGTGAAATTCTATACCAATTCCTTGCAAACTGTAGGTCCCCCTTAATGACCCAGGAAACGCTCACCAGCCAGTTCAATACTGTATTCATGGGTTACTGTAATTACCACACTATTAACTGGGAATCGTATACAATGCCAAATGTGCAGGCAGAAATTCCAGGGATGTTCATAGTGTTTCACTGCTGCAATCATTACACTTGGGTTATCCTGCCGTCAGGCGGTCCCGCAGTCGGCCAGAGTTCCAAAGTCTTGGTCCAGCATCGGTTGCTGTCGCTTCTTCCCTGACGTCAGTGCACCAGGGGTATATAAGATGCAGCCGACACCATTTTCTTCAGTCTTTCTTGCCGCGCGGTGCCCGAAGCAAAAGCAGTTCGCAAGTGCCGGTCGGCCGACTCCTGAGTTTTTCGAACTCGAATTTCAGAACCAAAGTCTTCAATAAAGCTAAGTACCCCGTTGGGGAAACTTTTTCTTGCCTCAGACCAATGTCAGTAAAAGTTAATAATTGCATTTCTTGTGGGAAGCAAATACCACATAAAGATTTTCATTCTTACTGTATTCCATGCCTAGGCCCAGACCACGACGTCACTAGTTGTTTGTATACTACACTATTAACTGGGAATCGTATACAATGCCAAATGTGCAGGCAGAAATTCCAGGGTTTTGTAAACACAGACTTCCTGGACCAGATTGTCAGTATGCCATCTGGGATGCAAACAAACTGGATCTGGTCCTCACTAATATGGCAGAGCGCTGCACACCCCTTAGTGTGATGTTCTCCCTGTTAAGGTCAGACCACAAAATGGTCTCCTTTGAAGTGAAAATAAAACCCAGAACCATAGTAACCCTAAAATGTTCAGGACCTGCTCTAAGGCTAACTTACTCCTATTAAGTGATAACCTAGCAAACGTTCAAGCTCTCCTAAACCCTGAGAACGCCGCTGCTTGCATGGAACAATTCAAAGAAACCCTGTACAGGCATGTTAATAGCTGCATAGAGGTAGCTGTACCCACTAAGAATAAGAACAGAACTAACTTAAAGAAGCCACTTTGGTGGAATCACATCAGTAGGCTGTAACAGAATAAAAAAAAATCATGTCAAAAATTAGGAGGTCTAGCTCTTAGCAGGATAAAACCCCTCTCCTCAAACTAAACAATTCAGAGGGCAAATAAGTCTACCAAAGATTTTGACTTCCTGGGCCAAGGAGAACTACAAGGAATTTTTCAGCTGTTTGCAACCTCAAACACAATACACAATGTTGTGCAAAGCTCATTGTTAATGGAGCCACTTATACTGAAACAGAAGGTGTAGCAAACCTACTAACAGACAAATTCAGCTGTAGCTTTATCTCCCCTGCCTCCCTTCAGGAATTACTATCAAGTATAACTCTGCCAACTATCATTATAGAACAAGTTCTCAATGCTGTCTCTTTAAGGCCAAGAACACTGTATCAGTGGGCCCCAACAATATCCTAAGCTGCCTTCTTAATAGCATGAAACATGACCTGTCAGGCCATCTGGAATCACTTTTTAACTGCAGCTTCCAAACAGACTCCCTGCCTCACGTATGGAGAAAAGCAACCATCCTTCCTCTCTGCAAAGATGGGCTGTCTGCGGACCCTATAAACTACAGAACCGTAAGTCTCTTTTTTTTTTTCATATTGCAAAGCATTATCCTATAAATGGCCAGTAATAACATCAGAAACCTTCAGGCTCTGGACCCTGACCCAGTTTGGTTTTATCAAGGGCAGGTCATGCCTACTCAACTTGATTGGACGACTTTGAGAAAGTCACAGAGGTAATGGATGATGGCAAAGCTGTCCGCACTGGCTACCTTGAACTGACTGAGGCATTTGACACAGTACCCTACTCTGGCATTGTTAACAAACTCAAGAGGTTAGGTATAAATCCAAATATTTTTTGAAAATAGGTACTCCTCCCCTGCTGGGCCTCACTGTGTGCATGTCCAGTTTCTCCCAGTGTTCTTGACACTGCTGCAGCTTCCTTTACTGCACAAAAATCCATCTCTGTGAAACCTAAAAGTTATTGTGAGTTTATGCTGCCCTGAAGAACCTAACACTATTAGATCTATTTTTACCACATCAAGGTTATTTTGAAAGCTGTATTTTATGATGATCCTTAACTTGCTCAGTACAAACACCTGAGCCAACAGCAGGATTGTTTTACTCCCATTTCTTCCTCCTCCAGTATTACAGTAGATTGCATATGGTACTGGATTATAGTTTTTTTTCCTCTAGTCCCTATAGTAATTTGATTGGCCACCAGACGTCTTTTGAATGTTATATCTTTCCTGTAGACTCGCTTACCAACTTAAATACGTCTTGTTTCACTTTTTCCATCGTTTTATTTAACCATAGCCTTCTTGCTATATAAATTTGTTTAGGCTCCTAGCTGCCAATACCAAGGCATTCTCACTAATATCTACAATAACAAGTGTTATAGCTTAATGGACAAACAGATTTTCTACTAAGCGGCCAATAGTTCAGAGCAGTTGATTGTTTTTACTTGCACATAGCTGGAATTTGGCTCTTCCTGCTGCATTTGCCCTTCGCTACGCTCGGGCTCACTCTGCTACCCTACCCTAATCTCATTCCCACCCCCCACCCCAGGCTACTGATATTTATACCTGTCTAGCCACTCCCCTAAGCCTCATTCTCACACCGACCTAATTTCTATATGGCCACTCCTCTTCTCACTCTCTCTCCAATCTGTATCACCATCTACCTTAACTCCCCATCACCTCCCTCACACAATACCCAGATTGTACAGTCTGTTCAGGCTAATACCCCTACCTTATCCTCCACTCTATCCACAACCTACATAAAGTATAGCCGCGCTTGAATCCCTATTCTGTCATGTAAAGATATCTACTAAAAATTCACAACAGTACATTGACACTTTCAGAGCCATATGTGGCCCCCAAACCTTTACATTAATAAAAAGCATCACCATCACCATCACCTCACACTTAACCTCCTACCACTACTTTAGCAACTCAAAATTTCAGACTAAATCCCCTACCTGCCCAACCCATTCACAAGACAAACCAGCCTTTTCAGTAATATCTCCTATCTACAGCATCTCAAATCTTGACCTTGCCACATTCAAAGTAACCCCACACCAACTAAACAACCACATTTCATTAAAATATAACACATCTATAATCAAATGCCTAAAAACTGTAATCCAGATAGCATCCCGAATCATACTTGGTGGAGACGTGCATCCAAACTCTGGCTCTACAAACAATAACAAACCCCCCCCCCCCACACTACCAATCAAATAGCATTCTAACCTCCCCCAGGAATTCAGCAGATCTCCTTATACTCAACATAAATATAAGGAACATACTGAACAAAATTCCAGAGCTGCACGCTACCCTGGCCCTCTACTCCTCCTCGCAAAGACCTGGCTACAGCCACCAAACAATAATAATGACTTTGTTCCACCTGGTTTGCAGTGTTGTTAGACAAGACAAAATATCCAAAAGAGGCAGAGGCATTGCTCTCCTCTTCAAAAACAACCTGACCATTGAAATGTTGCTTGACAAAAACCCAAATTCAGTAATGCTGGAAATACATTCACTAAGCTGAAAATCAACTTAAAATATTTGCATGTAATTTGTACCTCTGTACCCTGGTAGTAACATTAACACAGTAGAATCCATTCTAGACTGGCCATCCCAAAAATTTCACCAAGAAACAATCATACAAGGTGACATTAATATTGACTGGTCCTCCTGTAACTTGCTGCACCCCACTAACCACATTAACCTACACAGTTTCACTCAACTAATCAAAACCACAACACAGGTAGATAAAGCATCAAAAAAGGAGTCCATCCTAGACTGGATCCTTACTAATAGACCATCTCAGTCCTAACTCTCAGGCTTCCCTCCCAGACACTCTTAGCTACCACCTTTCCACCTTTATAATTAGACACCAAGTGAATCCATTAAAATCCTCCATCCTCCAACAAATCTAGTACACAAAGAATTTCAAAACCCATGACTTCATATCTGCACTTAATCAATGCAACTACTGGAGACCACTCTCATTTTTCCTCCGGGAAAGTGCCATAGACTACTTTCAATAACACTTTCCTAAACATTCTGAATCTTCTTACCCCTATCAGAACTAAATCCAGCTATGCCCTCTGGCTGGCCAGAGATACCTGTCTGCTGCTGAAACAAAAGAGATAAAGCATGGGACCCGTGGCATCAAAATAAAACTCAAACTAATAGACAGGCATACCAGGAGCTAAGAAACAAAGCCAAAAGCAAATTAGGACAGTCAAAAGGAACCACTGTAAAGGCATTCAAACCAAACACAAAAATAACCCACAAAATTTCTGGGCAACCATTAATAAAATCCTGCAACCAGGAAAGACTAGTACTCCATCCACCCTTTAACATTGACACCACCACCAATAATATTTCCACCCAGTTCAATAAGCACTTCACCCAAATCCATCCTAGCCCTCACCAATATTAGTTCTCCCACTTCACACCCAAAGCCATCCTAGCCCTCACCAATAATAGTTCTCCCACTTCACACCCAGACCTATCTTCTGTACCAGCAGACCAAAACCTCTTCTGCATATAGCCTGTGCCAACTAGCACAATTTGTAAGTACCTAAATAGGCTTAAAAGCCACAACCCTGGTCACCGACAAATTACCTGCAGAATATGTAAAGATCACAGCCAGAGCCATCTCTTATCCAGTCTCCATGCTCATTAATTGCTCTTTATCAGAACAACACATTCCTTCTCTGTTGAAAATTTTGCATAAAATATTACTCCACAAAGGAGACAACTCTGTGGAACTATCTAATTACCGTCCAGTTGCCATTCTATCCACGTTATCTAAAATCTTCGAAAAATGTATACATTCCCAAATAATGCACTATCTCCTCACTACTAAACTACTAACCAACACACACACAGCAGATTCCGTCCCAATCACAGTACTACCACAGCCCTTATTAGCTTTACCAACACAGTAAACAAACATCAAAACAATGGTAACCTAATATCCACTGTGTTCCTAGATATCTGCAAGGCCTTTCATACTGTCTTCTGGCCCAAACTCCTTTCTGCTCTCTCTGATGTTCTTAGTGTTTCACTGTTGCAGTCATTACATTTAGGCAATCCTGCTGGCAGGTTGTCCTCAGTCGGTCTGAATTCCAAAGTCTTGGGTCCTGTGTCGGTTGCTGTTGTCCCTTCCCTGACGTCAGGGGTATAAAAGATGCAGCCGACGCCATTTTCTTCTGTCATGTTAAGTTGTCAATATCGCCTTCATTCTTGCTGGATGGGTTCGGAGCCGAACCTCGGCTCCGACTCGGCCACTCTAAAAGCTCGAGAGCTAGTTTCACCGGCTCGAGGCTCCCCTATATCCCACAATGCTAGGCGGTAACTTCCTCAGATCTCGTTTGCCGCTACGCGATCGAGGTGCTTCTTTCAACCGGCTCAGGTTAGTTTAAAACTTTTTGACATGTTAGTCAGTCAGAAAACCCCTTTAAGTTAGCTCCCTTTCATAACCTTATATAGTTAAATACTTTTATCCCTTTTAGTTAAATTTTTCACCTATCGCCCTATCCTAAATTATCTAACCTTTCCCTTGGGCCTTAGGCCCTCTCCTCCCTCCCTTGGTAGTTGGTGTCTGTGTTTTTGTAGGGAACATTTTTAGTTTAAACCTTGGAAGTTTTAATTTAAAGTTATATTAATTTTAAAGTGTAATCGGTGTGTGTGTGTGTGTGTGTGTGTGTGTGTGTGTGTGTGTGTGTGTGTGTGTGTGTGTGTGTGTGTGTGTGTGTGTGTGTGTGTGTGTGTGTGTGTGTTTGTGATTACATTTTATATTTCTCTTTGGATATGTCCAAAGAATCAAAGGTCTCAGGCTTCAAGAAGTGTGACTCGTGCTGTCAGAAGATGTCTCTGACAGACTGTCACACTTCTTGTGTGTACTGCCTGGGACCTTTGCACCTGCAGGACTCATGCGCTTTGCCATGGTTTCAGCCCTAGAGTCCTGCAGGAGCGAAAAAATAAATTAATCCTTAGAGGCTTATTGAAGCCTGAGGGTCCCTCCACTCAGTCATCGGGGAGACCCTCTAAGTCCTCCAGACCTTCGGCTCCAGCCTCTGAGCCGACCTCTGGGGGCTCTAAGTCCATTCGAACATCGGCTCCGGCCGGAGCCGATGAATCTCGAATGCTTGTACCTGTGCTGTCCTCGGCTCCGGCCGGAGCCAAGGAAGACATATCTGAGTCTGCTCCGATAAAGCTGTCGGAGCCGACAACTAAGAAGAGGTCCCGTTCCCCATCTATCGGCTCCGTTCACTCGGCTCCAGCTTCACCTTTGCTGTCTGAACGGAGCCATAGATCTCACTCTTCTAGGTCTTCCAGGTTATCGGACCACGACCTTCAAAGAGTAGTGAGTCGACTTCTTAAGTCCGAGGCATTAGCCCAAATGCTTCAAAGTCCGACTCAACAGTCGAAGACTATTCCCACCACTCAAAATATTCCTCCTCTGACTCTTTTGAGTTCGGAGCCGGGGCGGTTCGGACCCGAGACTGTGGTGGCGTCAGAACCGATACTGTTGTCTTCGGTTCCGTCGTCGGCTCCGATTTCTTCCTTGGAAGAATCTCGGCACCGGACTTCCCTCATTGGCTCCGAGGGGGCGAATGGCATCGGACCCATGTCCGACCCCGCTCTCCCTCTCGGTGTCTCGGCGCTGGTGAGTTCGGCTCCGACATCGGCCTCGGAGCCATCACTGTCGGTGCCGGGGGAGGTTTTCAGTTTTTCGGAACGGAGACCTCCGGCTCTGCCTGACAGGGGTGCCTTTGAGGTCATGAGGAGCGTGTTAGAACCTGGTTCTAATCCACAGTCAGCTCCTTCTGCCCTTCCCTCCATGGTGCCTCCGGTGATGTCTACTCACTCTCTTGTCCCCGACCGTAGAGAGCCAGCTCCTCAAGTTTCCCCTGTGGGGATCTCCTCCTCTTCCGAGGCCTCTCCTGATCCTGTAGGAGAGCCCCCTAGGAAGAGGCAGTGTAAGAGGAAGCACATTGACTCCCCTGAGTCTGTCACCTCTGACACTGATTTAGAGGATTCTGAAGGTTCCCCTCGTTCCCCCTCTGAAGATGTCTCCTTTGCAGACATCTTCGAAATCTTAAAACAGAGGGGGAATTGGCCAGCCCTCAACCCTTCAGAGGATGAATCAGTGTACCTTGAGGCGTTTGGCTCTCGCCCTTCCACCTCCTGGGTGTCCCCTCCCTTTGACCCCCTTATGCAAGTGGTGGCAAAGAAGGCTTGGGCGGCTCCTGACTCAGTGGAACCCACCCCCAGGAGACCATCTAAGTTTATTACGGCCCCCAAAGACAAAGAATTTCTGACCAAGGGCGTCTCTGTTGATGCTATGGTGGTGGCTGCAGCTACCAAGAAGGAGCTAGCTGATCCTTCGGTACCTGTTCATCCTCCTAACAAGGAGTCTAGGTCGATGGACAGGTACGGGAAGCGGATGTTCTCGTCAGCGACCTTTACAATGAAATCGCTGAATTACCTGTGCCATTTTACTCTACTTCAGAGGGATTTACTCAAGGAAGCGAGTGAAATGCTGAAGGACCCAACAGCTGCGGGTTTTCAGGATAAGATGAACTCGCAGCTGGCTACCTTTAATTCTATCACCAACTCCTCCATGCGCCTCCTTTCATATGCGGCTGATGGAGCAAGTAGAGCAGCAGGTACAGGTGTGGCCTTGCGTAGGCACGCCTGGATGCGGCTTTGTAACTTTGCGGACCCCTTTAAGACGTCCTTCACTAATTCCCCCTTTGATGGATCATCCCTCTTTGGTCCTCAAGTGAAGGAAACTTTGACTAGGTGCGAGACTGATGGCAAAACTCTTTCTGCCATCGGAGTCCGTTTTTCTACTCCTTCTAGACCTTACCCCAAAGGTCAGAAGGGGGGAAAGATGTGGTTCCGGAAACAATCTCAAGGAGACTTGCCTGATGCACAGAGTCGATTCCCCTCTAGAGGCAGAGGGGGGAACAACAATGTTAGACGTCGCCCCAGAGGCAGAGGGGGCCCGCAAAATCAGGGCAATCGAGAATCCTTTTCCGACAAGCCCTTTCAGCATCCCTGAGGTGTTGCCCGACTGTCCACCTTCGGAGGCAGTCGGGGGAAGGTTGTCACTGTACCCAAAAGCCTGGCTATCCCTAACTCAAGACAAGTGGGTACAGTCTATCATTTCCGAAGGTTACAGAATTCCCTTTCTTTTTGTTCCGAAGCTGTCCAACAAATCCCTTCCAGACATGCCACCCAGTCAAAGGGAACAAGCAGCATTAGAAATTTCAAAGCTGCTTGCAAAGAGAGCCATTCAACCAGTGCCAGTAGACCAGGTAGGATCCGGAACTTACTCCAAATTCTTTTTGGTTCCAAAGAAAACAGGGGACTGGAGACCCATTTTGGATCTCAGCATCTTGAACAAGTTTGTCAAGAAAACAAAGTTCCGGATGGTCACGCTGCAGTCCATTCTTCCCCTTTTGGAATGGGACAGCTGGATGTGCTCTATAGATCTCCAGGATGTGTACTATCACATCAAAATGAATCGACGCTCCAGAAGATTTCTCCGCTTCAGGCTGGGAACCAGTCATTTTCAATTCAGAGCCCTGCCCCCTTTGGTCTCACTACAGCCCCCCGAGTGTTCACCAAATGCATGGCAGTGGTAGCTTCTCATCTGAGACGTCGAGGATTCCAGGTGTTTCCTTATTTAGACTGGCTCCTTACAGCCCCCACCAGGCATCTCTTACTCCTCGCCAGAGACTACACTTTTTGCACATGTCAGGCACTAGGTATCTCAATAAACTATGAAAGGTCTGTCTTGTCGCCTTGTCATGTTATTACTTTCATAGGCGCAAATCTAGACACAGTCAAGATGTCAGCCACACTCACAGAGCAGAGGATAGCAGACATTCACAAACAGGTATTTCTTCTGTTACAGAACAACAAAGTCAAGGCCAGACAGATCCTGAAAGTCTTGGGAATTATGGCTGCGGCCATCCCTCTCCTACCATTGGCCCGCTCCCACATGAGGATTTTACAATGGATGCTCTTCACACAATGGTCTTATCAGAGCCTTCCAATGTCTCATCCTATTCGGATAACTCAATCGTGCAAGAGTCATCTCTCTTGGTGGATCTCATCCCCTCAGCTCCTCCTAGGGAGACCCTTTGTAACTCCCCCTCCGGTTGCTACAGTGACAACTGACGCCT
The DNA here is from genome assembly GCF_019279795.1 of Protopterus annectens. Taxonomy (NCBI): domain Eukaryota; kingdom Metazoa; phylum Chordata; order Ceratodontiformes; family Protopteridae; genus Protopterus; species Protopterus annectens. The sequence goes on along the minus strand of NC_056739.1, from coordinate 207,034,939 downwards.
CCCTGATCGGGTGGGGGGTGGGGGGGCATTTCCAGGGCAGGACAGTCCAGGGCATGTGGCAACCATTGGAGTGCCACTTGCATATAAATGTTCTAGAGATGAGAGCAGTGCTCCTAGCGTTGCAAGCCCTACAAGACTCTCTTCCCATAGGAACTATTGCAATACAAACAGACAAACATGTCTGTAGTGTGGTACATCAACAAACAAGGCGGAACCAGGTCTTATCCCCTATGTCGAGAGGCACTCAGACTATGGCAATGGGCGATCTCTTCTCAGCGATTTCTGTTAGCAACGCACATTCCCGGGAAGTCCAATGTGATTGCGGACAAATTGAGCAGAGCTATTCTCATGCCTCACGAGTGGTCTCTGAACAACTCAGTGTTGGAGAAAGTTTTTCGAAAGTGGGGCAGGCCTTGCTGCAACCTTTTTGCTGCTCCCCAAAACAGCAAGTGCGACGATTTTTTCATCCTCTTTCCCCAACCAGGCCATCCCAGCAGAGACGCTCTAGTACACGTTTGGCCCCGGGGACTTCTCTATGCCTTTCCTCCCTTCCCACTGATATCCCAACTGATACAGAAAGCCATCGCTCAGGAAGCTTCTATGATCCTCATTGCCCCTTACTGGCCTCGTCAAATTTGGTTCCCCTTTCTTCACCGTTATCTGTTGGAACAACCTTGGCATCTGGACCCAGTTCAAGACCTTTTGACCCATCAGTCGGGTCAGTTGCACCACTTCCTTCCCTCTCTGAACCTCACAGCTTGGTTCCTCCAATTCCGACTTTAGCCAGGCTTCCTTTGATATCTCACTCAGTGAGAGATATCTTGATTGCCTCTCATAAATCTTCCACTCGGAAGATTTATCATAGCAAGTGGAAACGCTTTTCCTTTTGGGTGCAGTCAAAGAACATAGATTCTTTCACTGCTTCTATTCAAACAGTTCTAGACTTTCTAGCCGAACTTTTCCATGCAGGTTCGTCACCTTCTACCATTAGAGTTCAATTGGCTGCAATTTCGAACTTTCATGTTGGGGTCTCAGAGTCCTCTATCATGTCTCACAAACTCTGCAAGGCCTTCTTAAAGGGAGTCTTTCTTCTCAAACCACCCATCAAAGATCCTCCTCCTCAATGGGATCTCAACTTGGTTCTGGCTTCCTTAATTCTTCCCCCCTTTGAACCTGCGGCTTCATGTTCTATAAAATTACTTTCCTGGAAGACACTCTTTTTAGTAGCTATCACCTCAGCTAGAAGAGTCTCTGAACTCCATGCACTGTGTAGTCGACCCCCTTATCTAGTTTTTCACAAAGACAGGGTTTCCTTGCGTACTAACCCGTCTTTTTTGCCCAAAGTAGCTTCATTGGCAAATTTGAATCAAACCATTGAGCTTCCTGTGTTCTTTCCAAATTATTCTAATAGGTCAGAACAAAAGTTACACAGTTTAGATATTCATCGCCAGCTTAGGTACTATCTAGACAGGACCAAACAATTCAGGAAATCTGACCAACTGTTTGTTTCTTATGCAGAAGGTAGAATGGACCTTCCAGTCTCCAAAGTCTCTCTCTCTAGATGGCTTACTTCGTTGATTACCCTAGTGTATGAGGTAAGACATCAACAATTGCCATCCAAACCCAGGGCTCATTCAACTAGAGCTTTAGCCACCTCGGTAGCTTTCCAAGATAGGCTGCCTATTGATTCGATTTGTTCTGCAGCTGCTAGGGCTTCTCCCCATACCTTCATTTCTCATTATAAGTTGGATCTGGCCTCTAGAGACCGGGCCAACTTTGGTCCCACTGTACTCAAAAGTCTGTTCCGATAGGCCACCCGGGACAAGGTGCTAGGGACGCGGTCCCATCCAGCAAGAATGAAGGCGAGATTGACAACTTAACATTTAGAAGTTATGTACCTACCGTAACGTTCCATGTTAGTTGTCGTCTTCTCGCCTTCTTTCTTGCGTCCCACCCTCCTTCCCCCTAGCCAGGACAGACCTAGAAGAGTTTTTGTTCCTTATGGAAATTTATTGCTAGTATTAGCTTTCAAACGAGATCTGAGGAAGTTACCGCCTAGCATTGTGGGATATAGGGGAGCCTCGAGCCTGTGAAACTAGCTCTCTCTTAGAGTGGCTGAGTCGGAGCCGAGGTTCGGCTCCGAACCCATCCAGCAAGAAAGAAGGCAAGAAGAAGACAACTAACATGGAACGTTATGGTAGGTACATAACTTCTAATTTCTTGCCGTGCGGTGCCCGAAGCAGAAGCAGTTTGCAAGTGCCAGTCGGCCGACTCCTAAGATTTTCGTGTTCGAGTTTCAGATCCAAAGTCTTCATTAAAACCCAAGTACCCCGTTGGGGAAACTTTTTTCTTGATCCAGACCGATGTCAGCAAAAGTTAATTGTATTTCTTGTGGGAAGCACATAACTCGTAAGGACTTTCATTCTTACTGTATTCCTTGCCTAGGCCCTGACCACGACGTTTCAAGTTGTCGGTTTTGTACTAGATTTAACCAACTCACTATTAAGCGTCGATGATTTTGCACTAAGCTATTTTGGGTGAAGATTTAATTATACAATGTCGGATAGCCATCCGACTACTGGAGTTCACAAAAAGCGCAAAGAAAAAGACAGGCAACCGAGGTCCAAAACCGACAGCGAAGCTTCTCCTAAGCCAGTCTCCGGTTCTCAGTGAGGCGCTTTCGCAGCCCCTGATGCCCGCTACTTTAGAGTCGCAGGCTGCTACCGACTCCCACGTGGAGTCGGTCAGGCCGCTGGAAACTCAAGGTATTGGTGCCTCGGAGACTATTCCCTCGGATGGGTCCAGAGCCGCTGAGCAGGCATCGGCTTCTGAGGGTGTTTTCAGACCTAAACAATTATACATTAAACCAACTTCAGCTTCAAAGGCAAAGACTAAAGCACCTTTAAAGACAAAGAAACAAGTTCACCAGCCACATGGACAGGCCTCCATGCCCAAAAAACAGATGCTCAAAATGGCCGAAGACTTAATTACCTTGATCAGGGGTTCCCATCCCCCTCCTGATAAGAGCCCTAGGCAAGAGACAGACTATGAATCTTCAGATCAGGTTTCCATTTAGTCTGATTCCTCTTCTGATCAGGAATATTCTCTCCCCCCCCTATGAGGATTCTGATGCTGCAGAATCTATTCCTTCAGCTTCTCCTCCTGAGGACTATTCTTTTGGGGAAACCTTGCATATCATGAAGGAGCATTCCCACTGGGAGAGCCAAGATTTTTCAGAATCTAAGAAGAGACTCCGGGACTTCTTTCTACTACCTCAACACAGGCCTCTAGCTATTCCACCTGTGTTAGACATTGTAGATGTGTTTTCAGAGTCTAGTCTGCCCCTGACTCCTTACCTCCAGCTCCTTTTAAGCCTGGCAGGTACTACAGGGTTCCTGACTCTCAAATTCCTTTTCAAAAACCCTGCTGCAGACCTGGAAACTATTTCTCAGGGTCCCAAAGGGGTTAAGGCTTCCACCGCAAAAAACCCTACCCCCTCTGGCAGAGATTCTAGGGGACTGGATAGATGGGGAAAAAAGATTTACACATCTGCTACCTTGGCTATAAGGGCCTTAAACTGCCAGTTTCATATGTTCAAATGTCAGCAATATGTCATGATACTGCTTAAACAGAAAATGTTGGTAAATTCTGAATGTGCATAAAACAAAGAAATGCAGGATTTATTGCATGCAGCTTTACAAGTTGGAAGGCATATTTTGCAATGTGGTTTTGATTCTCTGGAGGCCTCCTGCAGGGCCGCTGTTACGGGTTCTGTAATTAGGAGGCATGCTTGGTTAAAGGAACAAAATCTGCCTGATCATGTCAAAGCTAAATTATTAGATGCACCATTACAGCATGATACCTTGTTTGGTGTTAAGGCAGAAGAAGTGTTAAAGAAAATGGAGGACAAAGCTAAATCTATGCAAATGGTCAAAGATTTTTTTACAAGTACAGCCACCTAGGTGTAGCAGAGACTGGCCTACAAAGAATTGGTCCTTTCCCGTGTCAGACAGACCTCAAATGGGCAGATCCAGATGCCCTAGAGGTAGATCACAGCCGCAAGGTTCATACAGGCCTAAGCAGTGGGGTGCTTCTACCTCCAAAAGTGGAGAAGACAAATCGCAATCATACAGGAAACCGTCCCAATGGCTTCTCCCTGCCTGCACCAAGCACTTATCTACTGGCAGCACCCTTAGGGGGAAAATAGCACTTTTTCCTCAAAATTGGCACATTATAACCCAGGACAAGTGGGTTCTAGACAGTATCACAAGGCTACAAGTTTCACTTCCATACCCTGCCAAGGGCAAACGGTTGGCCAGACCTGCCAAAAAAATCAGTGGGCAGAGGCTCAAAAACAAGTCTCATCCCTCATGAACATGGGGTCTATTCAACAAGTGCCACAGCAAGAGCAAGGACAAGGATTTTACTCGACTGTTCTTGGTACCCAGAAAGGTCCAAACATGGAGACCAGTACTGGACCTATCTATTCTAAACACTTTCCTAGATATACCAAAATTCAAGATGTTGACCTTGCAGCAGCTTCTGCCCATGCTGGGCAGAAAGGCTTGGCTCGTCACTTTAGTCCTAAAAGAGGCATACCTGCATGTCCCAATCAGACGATCATGCAGAAGATGTCTCAGATTCAAGGCTGGTTCAAAGCATTACCAATTCTCTGCACTGCCCTTTGGCTTATCTACTGCGCCCAGGGTCTTCACAAAGTGCCTGGCACCAGTAATTGCTTTCTGCAGACAAAGAGGAATACAAATATGTCCTTACTTGGACGACTGCCTCATTCAAGCAGAGAACAAGGACATTCTACTACATGGCGTTTGTGAAAAAACTTTTACATGCCTAGGATACACAGTCAACGAAAAGAAATCAAAACTAGTACCCTCTCAAGAGATAATATTCTTGGGTGCAAGCTTAAATACAACTGCCCAGATGGCTTATCTCACGCCGGACAAACAAAGGCAACTGACTATCTATTTCAAGGAAATGGCAACAAAGGTCCAGTTATCTGCAAGAAAAATACTGCAGGCTTTGGGCTTCATGGCATCCTGCATCCTACTAATTCCATATGCAAGACTGCATATGAGGAAACTTCAATTGTACCTAAAAAGTGTCTGGACACAACATTGCCACAGCCTGGAAACAATGATTACTCTTATTCCCTGCCTGCAACAGGAGTTTTGATGGTGGGCAAAGGCTTGTCACCAAAACAAGGAACAGCCATTCTCACTACCCCCAGGCAGGCAGAACCTAACAACGGATGCTTCAGATTATGCCTGGGGAGCCCACATGGCAGGAAAAGGCATTCAGGGCCACTTGGTCTACAAATCAAATGCATCTACATATCAATCAAAAAGAGATGCTAGCTGTTCAGAATGCCCTGACAGCCTTCAAGGACCTAATTCATCCGGGAAAGCTACTGATAAAGACAGATAATACCATGGTCATGTGGTACATAAGCAAGGGGGCATGCATTCTTACCCCCTTTGCAGACTAGCCATGGCTTTATGGGACACAGCATTGACTTACCAAGTTCATCTGCAGGCACAATTCCTGCCAGGAAAGAACAATACTCTGGCAGACGAACTAAGCAGAAACTTCATGGATCCCCACGAGTGGCACCCGGATCCACAAGTCTTCAGCATGATAACAAAGAAATGGGGACGCCCGGACATAAATCTATTTGCCTCCCCTCACAACTATCAACTAAAAAGATTCTGCACAAGGACTTATCACAGACAAGCATGGAAAGTGGACGCCTTATCTTTCAAATGGAAAAACCTATCATTATATGCCTTTCCCCCACTGCCTCTCCTCCCCAAGGTACTCCTAAAGGTGAGACAGGAGAGACCAAAAATTATTCTGATTGCCCCAGACTGACCCCACCATTACTGGTATCCGATCTTAAGGAACTTGTCTCAATGCCCAGCCTGGACCTTACCACAAATACCTCATCTACTGTCCCAACAAAACAATCAGATTCTGCACAGTCAACTCAGGACTCTAAACCTGGCAGCATGGCAGATAATGTAGCCGTGCAAAGCACACCTCTCAGCAAAGCTGTGATGGATGTCATTTTGAAAGCCAGAAGGCCTAGTACTAGAAAATCTTGTGCTGGAAAATGGAAGAGATTTTGTGCTTGGAACCAAGCTTAAGGAACTGACACAGCTGTACCAAATATTCCTCAGATTTTGCAATACTTAACTGAGATGCTGGACAAAGGCCTATTTTTTTCATCAATTAAAATTCATGCCTCTGCCATTTCGCCTCATTACAATACAGCGCCACCACTCTTTTCTCATCCTTTATTAAGGCAGTACTTCAGAGGAGCCAAAAATTTAAGGCCTCCAAGGAGATCGCCAATGCCTGCATGGGACCTCAATTATGTCTTGGAAAAAACTCACCCTACCCCCTTTTGAGCCAGCTGCTACTGCGGATATAAAGTTTTTATCTTGGAAAAACGTCTCTGCTCCTAGCAATAACTTCTGCAAGATGAGTGTCAGAGCTACAAGCTCTCTTGGCTGTGGAACCTTTTATCATTTTATCCAGACAGGGTCTCTCTGAGGACAAATCCTACATTTATGCCTAAGGTGGTGTCCAGTGTAGCCCTTAACCAAACTATTCATCTGCCAACTTTTTACCCAAATCCACAGAACAAGGGGGAGAAAATTCTGCATTCTTTGGATGTGCACAGACAACTTAGATTCTATTTGGACAAAACTAAAGTTTTCAGAAAGACAGAGCAATTACTAGTGGCATATGCTGCAGGATCACAAGGAAAGGCTGTCTCCAAGCAGACTATTTCAAAGTGGATAGGTGACTGCATTCGTTTCTGCTACTGTCAGCATGGCAAGCCAGTGCCTAAGGGCATTAGGCCACATTCAACCAGAGCTGCATCCTTTCTCAGGGGAGTACCAACCAAAGACATTTTAGAGGCTGCTACTTGGAGTTCAGTGCACACCTTTACAAAGCATTACAATCTGCCACTTTACTCTAAATCCAGAGCAGGCTTTGCCACTGCAATTCTGCAGGGCCTCATAGCCGCTCCTAAAGTTGTTTAGCTCCAGCCCCCCAACCATAGCTTTGGAACTCTACCCAAATGTAATGACTGCAACAGTGAAGCACTAAGAACATAGTACAGTTGTGTACACTTGTCATAAATGTAGATGTTAGAGTGTATTCACTGTTGCAGTCCAGGTTACCCACCCGCCATCCCCCTTATTTCTGCTGGAACTTATCTTTACTTCTCTGATCTATACAACCTATGTAGTGTATTTGCTTGTAGATGAAGGTAAAGTTTATTTTGGTGCATGTATGTTTTACATATATATGTCTAGCCTACCCTTTTGGGGGCACCTGACATCTGGGGCAAGAAAAACTGAAGAAAATGGCGTCGGTTGCATTTTTTATACCCCTGACGACCTGACGTCAGGGAAGGGGTGACAGCAACCGACGCAGGACCCAAGACTTTGTATTCAGGCCGACTGAGGGCAACCTGCCAACAGGATTACCCAAATGTAATGACTGCAACAGTGAATACACTCTAACATCTACATTTATGGTAAGTGTACACAACTACTTAATCTTCCTGCAGGTAGCCCTCAGCCAGCTGAATACCAGAGTCTTTGGATTTCTGCGTTGGATGCTTCTTCCATGACGTCAGGTCATCAGGGGTATAAAACATGCAGCCGACGCCATTACATCAGTCTTTCTGCCGTGCGGTGCCTGAAGCAGAAGCAGTTCACAAGTGCCGGTTGGCCAACTCCTGAAATTTTCTTTTTCGAGTTTCAGACCTGAAGCCTTCAAAAAGGTAAGTACCCCATTTTCTTGTTCTAACCGATGTCAGAAAAAATTAACAAAATTAACAATTATCTTGCCTGTGGAAAGTAAATACCTCATAGAGATTTTCATTCTTACTGCATCACCTGTTTAGGCCCAGACCGTGACGTCCCTCGCTGTTAGTTTTGTGCCTTTTTCAACACCCAAACTATTTGTCGTTTGGCTATTTTTGTAGCAAAATACTTCCGTTCTCTATCTCAGTGGCTTCGTTAAGCCATCCGACTACCGATCTTCCGAAAAAACGTAAGGGTAAAGATAGAGACTGACCGCATAGGTCCAAAACTGCTGACGATGCTTCCGTTAAGCTAGTCTCCAGTCTGCTGGTACTCAGTGAAGCACTTTCACAGCCCCTGATACCCGCTACATCAGATTCGCAGGCCTCTACTGAGACCCATTCGGAGTCCGGTATATCATGAGATGCTTCTTCGACTGTGGAACCTGTGGAAGTCTCTACCTTGGATGGGTCCGGAGCCACTGTGCCGCCACCGGCTTCTGAGGGTGTATTCAGGCATACCAACTTCCAAGTTAAACAGACGACTTCATTTCAAGCTGGAAATACCGAATTCCTCAAGCCTAAAGCTCGCACTACACCTAGAAAACTGACGACCAAACTGCATTCTCAGGCCCATATGCCTCAAAAACAAATGATTAGAATGGCTGAAGACCTTATTACCTTAATTAGGGGAAGCCAGCCTTCCCCCTCTAAGAGACCTAGAACTGATTTTCTTTCTGATTCTTCTGATCAGAAATCTGATATCTCTGTTCCTTTTGACTACCAGGATTTACCCTTATCTTAGTGGTTCAGTGGAAAACGCTCGCTCTTTAGTGTTGTTTGTTTCAGAGTGCTATTTCTGCCTGTATCCAATCCCATCCCCATTTTTATTATCTTAAATTATTAACGATAACTGTTTTAGCCTGTTTTGTCATACATTTATGCAAGCCAAAGTGGAAAACGCTCACTCTTTGGTGTTGCGTGTATCAGGGGGCTATAGCTGACTGAATTAAATGCTGCTTCGCTCTTCTACCTAGACAAACATGTTAGCGATAGCTGTGTTTAGCTTGTATGCTGTAAATGTATGTAAAGCCAACTTTCTGAAATGCATCACGCATGCTAATTGTTTGAAGTCTTTTTAATGTGATGTAGTTGCCGTTAATGTTATGTGCTTTTCCTGCCTATTTAGTAGTATTACATTGCTGTTTCTGTTGCCAGTTATTTCTCTATGCAGTGTCTCCTCTTTTTGCATACTCTCAAAGCACAACCTCATACAACTTAATCCTGTATTTCTCAGCTAGTTGCTGTTTGTGATCCTATGATAGTAATTGTTGCATCACTTCTCTTCTAGTAAATCATCCCTGGTCTATCCTGTGTTGAGGTACCCTGGATTCCTGACTGTTGAAAACATCCTAAAGCAAATCCTTTATTTTCCAGTACTGTATTGGTCCCCCAAACTGAAACTGTAATTAATTGTCCAAAGAGACCAAGTGTATGTACCTTTTATAAAGTAGTCTGCACACCCAATAGCAATATTGTAATCCTACATGTGCATGCTATCAGCCTACCGCTTAGCCCACTCAACCTGCTCTCCCAAGTCCATCACTCCTCCCTTAGGAGCCCTAGCCCTCCTGTGTAATAAACTGATCCATCCACTAGATGGTGGCACTCACCTACTTATAAATACTTCATTGTAAACTAAATAGCTACTAGATATTGACTGTCCTATATTGCTCTATTGCCCTTCCCCAACCTTTGTACTACATAACTGTAGAGTTACATACAAGTTATCTTGATACTCTTGTGTCCTACTTTGCTCTGTTGCTCTTCCCTTATCTCTGTAACCTCCCTCCTTCCCACTCTGTCTCTCTCAGCATTACTGTACCTCACCCCTGCTGCTATCCACCTTACTGATTGTTTCCTCGCTGACTTGCTTATCCATCTCCTTGGCTCTTCCTGCTCTGTTCGCCCTGCGGGCTCACTCTGCTCCCCTACCCCCAAATCCCACCCACCCCAATAGTCCTAGCTTCATACTTTCCTAGCCACACCCTCACCTACCCATCAAATACTCCAACCAGTGTAGACTACCTAGCCACTCCCCTCCTTAGTTTCACCTTTCTCCTTCCCCACTTTCTCGTACACCCTTACCCTGAGTACTTTTCCCTATTTCCTTTTTCCCTTAAAATATTTCTTCCAAAGACTCATTTCCTTCTTAATCTACAATTCCCTTATTCCTGCCCAACCATCTTTTTGTTGTAGTACAAGCTACCTTTTTGTACTTCCACAGCGAATCTTGGCAACATGCCCACAAAAAAAATAAAGCTCACCAAACTAAGTTAATACTTATAGCCATACTTATGGCAGCTCTCATTTCTGCCTATCTCCTCACCTCCTTTGAAAAGGTAAATTATGTTCACTTCAACAACTCTCCAAAACAAACAGCTTGTCAAAACTCTACCCTTACCCATTCTCATATAAATATTACATCTATTCCATGCTACCTGCTAGCCAAATACCATCGCCTCACACATATGAAAGTCCTTAACTCGTCCATAAGGAAACCAAAAAGTCTAACCAGTTACTTTTACAACCCTACTTCAAGGCTAAAAGCTCTCACCTTAAAAGATGGTGATATCCACCCCAACCCAGGCCCAAATAATGTTACCACAGTCACAGCTTACAACACCATTTCTTCTACCCTAACCACCTTAACCAGTCTCCCAAACTCCTTACTAATAGGTCATCTTAATATCCGCAGTGTCAACAACAAAGTTGCCCATCTCCATGCTCTTCATTCATTCCTTTGATATCTTCTGTCTTACAGAAATTGGTTAAAACCAGGAACTAAGGACAATGAGATAATGCCCCCAGGCTATAATATGCTGAGATTAGACCACGCAAAATGTAATGGTGGAGGAGTAGCCATTCTGTATAGGACTGGTTTACAGATCTCCGCAATACCTTTTATCTCCCACTTAGACAGTAAGGCAGAAATCCTTATTTCTAGACTTAAACTAAACACCAGCAAATCCCTAAATATCATCTGTACCTACCTTCCTCCAGGTAATAATAACACTACGAGAATATCCTAAGCTGGGTTTCCACTACCTATCCACAAGAAACAATTATATTAGGGGACTTTAATACTGACTGGAAGTGTATCAACACTGACAACCCTTCCTTGCATATTAACCTACATGGCTTTAACCAAACAATCACCTCCACTACTAGAATTAACAAACCAAATAAAAAAGAGAGCATCTTAGATTGGATTCTTACAGACAACAAACTTATAAAGTTGGAACCTTACCTGATGATGTGAGTGATCATACTTTGACTTACATTGTAAGACAAAAGAATGACATTCCTATCTCCCCCACATTCAGGATTTTAAGGTCAAATAAGCATTTAACCCTATATCTTTCCAAAATGAACTTTGACACCTGTGACTGGAACTCTCTAAACTCTCCCTCTTGAATAGGCTGTTAAATATTTCAACTCTAAATTCCTAACAATCCTAGACGAACATGCATGCAAACTAACAATTAGAATGAAGTCCAAGACTGCTCCTTGGCTGTCAAAAGATACTAGACAAAAGATATTACTAAGGAACAAATCTTGGGCTAAATGGAGAGCTAGTAAATCCATCTCTGATAATCAAACCTTTAGACAATTGAGAAATATCACAAAAAGAGCTATTCTCAATGATAAAAAGAACTACTATTGTAAACTACAGCAAACTCACCATAATAATCCTCAAAAGTTCTGGTCAAGCTTAAATAGACTACTTCAGCCTGGTCACTGTAGCACACCATCCCCACTAGAAACTGATAATAATACCCCCCAGCAAATTGCCAATGCCTTCAACACCTTTTTTACAGACACTATACAATCCTTGGCCCGTCAGCTATCCATAGACAGCACTATTCTCCCTATCCCTTTACCTGACACTCTACCTACCTTCCAACTTCAACCCATCTCTATTACCTACATCCAAAAAATCATCCAAAAACTTAAGCTTTGCACCCCCTCTGCAGACCAGTTACCGTCAGAATATCTGCAGAGAGCTGCTAAATCAGTAGCCTACCCTATATCTATCCTTATAAATAGAACCATCAACGAAGGAAACATCCCAGACATTTGGAAAATCTCCCATATAATCCCTTTACATAAAGGTGGTAACTCTAATGTTGTGTCTTTCGGCTTTTCCCGGTTAGGGGTTGCCACAGTGGAACTCCGGTCCGCTAATGATTGGCAGTAGATTTTTACGTGCAGAGTTGCCAGCTCTGATGCACAGCCTTCAACGAAGGTATGCCAATTCACGCATGTCTCCACACAGAAGACGCTCTAGCTGAGAATCGAACAGGACAACGTCTTACTGTGAGGCGACAATGCTACCGCAGCACCACCTAATGATTATTCCAATTACAGGCCTATAGCTCTCTTATCACCTCTAGCTAAGATTATGGAAAAATGCATTCATCACCAGCTAATAGACCACTTAACCCAACACAATATCTTTGCAAACTGCCAACATGGCTTCAGGCCCTGCCACTGCACCACTACTGCTCTCCTTTCTTTCACCGACTCCATCAACCGTAACCGTAATAGCAATAGCCTTTCCTCAGCACTTTTTATTGATTTATCTAAAGCTTTTGATATGGTTAACCACTCCTTGCCTATAAATATCCTTGAATCCCTCTCTCTAGACAACAAGGCTATCCTCTGGTTTAAATCCTACCTTAATAATAGGCAACAAGCAGTTCTCTGGGAGAATAAGCTATCCTCCCACCTGCCCATCTCCCTTGGAGTCCCTCAGGGCTCCATTCTAGTCCCTCAAGCAACCACTGTACAATATGCAGATGATTCTACACTCATATGTACTGCCAATACTTCATCTGAACTTCAAACCCTAACCCAGAAAGTCTTTAGCACAGTAGAAGCTTGGTTCTTGAAACGCTGCCTCCTGTTGAACGCTAAAAAGACCAAGCTCTTGCTCTTCTCACCTAACACTAAGTCACCCCCACGGATTTCTCAATAAAATCCACTAATGGCACCCTTATATCCCTAGACTCCTCCACCAAACTGCTAGGCATCACAATTGATAAGTCTCATCTTTGATAACCATATTAACAATACCATTAAAACAGTAAACAGAAAAATAGGCTCTTTATATAGACCCCAGCATCCAGAGTTAACATTGCTCACTCCCATTCAATCTCATCTCTTCTTTATGCTTCACCCATATACACTAACCTAAAAAAACTAATCTTGTCAGACTACCCAACTCCTATAACAGTATAGCCAGATTTGCCACTGTGATCCATTCTAGAACTCACCATTGTCTGAACCTACAGCAACTTGAATGGTTAGAACTAAAAAGCATTTTGATCCCTTCACAACTTACCATAGTTCATAAAATATTTTACCAACCAAACACCCCTATACTTTCCAACCTTATTACCCCTTACAGAAATCTCAACTCCTTATGATCTTCCAGGAAACTTCTTGCTAACACAAGCAAGTCTAATAACCTGGCAGGTGACTCCTTATTCAACAATACCACTGGAAATAACTGGAATATGCTGCCACAAGAGCTAACTATACTTCCCTCACTGCCACTTTTTAAACATAGACTCAAGAAACGCCTTAAGACGCACTGGTTATGCCCCTGTTCCAACCCTGACTAATCCTCTGATTTCCTCTACTCTACCACTATACTACATCCTCTGATATAGCCCTTTTAAGTAGTGAATATCTCAAGTAATTTTCATAAGTCTTGTCATGAATGTTCTGTCTCAATCCTTCTGTATATTTTTTTCTCAAATAACATTCTGTAAAATGACCTTTCCTATTTCTATATAATCATTGGAAAGAAATATTTTCTTTCCTCAAGAATTAGCTGATACTTAGCATTATAACATCCTTTCCTTCTGTTATTGTTGCAGGATATACATGTGTGATATGATCTGAAACAAAAAACATTTTTTTGTATGACATTGTGATGTTTTTACTTTATCTCTCTGTTCACAAATGAAGCTCATCTCCCCGGGCCTCCACTGAAAATGGACATGCAATCCAGCTGGACTAGCCCAGTTTAACAAATGTAAAATAAATAATCTACTTATGAGGATTCTGATGCAGAGGATTCCGTTCCCTCTGCTTCCCCCCTCTGAAGATTTTTCTTTTGGTGAAACCTTGCATACCCTTAGGGAGCATTTCCACTGGGAAAGCCAGGACTATTCCGAGTCCAAAAAGAGACTTTTTTATTCCTGCCTCAACACAGGCCTCTAGCTATCCCTCCTGTTCCAGAGATTGTAGATGATGTTTTCTTGGAATCCATCCTTACCCCAGACACTTTGCCTCCAGCTCCCAGGAAACCTGATTGGTACTACAGAGTACCTGACTCTCACACATTCCTCTTCAAAAATCCTACTGCAGATCCAGAGACCATTTCCCAAGGACCAAAAGTTATTAAGGCTACTACTGCCAAAAATCCTACCCCTTCTGATAGGGACTCTAGAGCTTTAGAAGGTATGCACTTCTGCTACTTTGGCCATTAGGGCTTTAAATTGCCAGTTTCATATGTTAAAGTATCAGCAGCATATTATGGGACTACTTGAACAGAAAATTATGTTGATTCCTGACTGTGACGAACACAAAGATTTGCAAGAGTTAATGCATTCTGCTGAACCAGTTGATAAGCATACTTTGCAGTGTGGTTTTGATGCTTTAGAAGCATCTTGCAGGGCTGCTGTCACTGGGTCTGTACTTAGAATGCATGCTTGGCTTAAGGAACGAAACTTGCCAGATCATGTTAAAGCTAAATTACTGGATGCACCCTTAAAACAAGACCGCCTTTTTGGCAACAAAGCAGAAGTTCTCAAAAGGATGGAAGAAAAAGCTAAATCTATGCAAACTGTTAAAGATTTCTTACAAGTACAGCCTCCTAGATTCAGTAGGCATTGGCCTTCAAAGAACTGGTCTTTTCCAGTCCCTTACAGGCCTTCTCAGTCCAAACCCAGGAGCAGCAGACCACCAAGACTTCAGTCTCAGTCATTGCACAGATCTAAGCAGCGGGGGGCTCCCACTTCCAAAGGTGGGAGTAGTAAGCCACCCCCCATGGAAAAACGGCACAATGACTTTTCCTCAACTCTTCCAAGCCCTGCTCAACTACTTGCTCCCTTAGGAGGAAAGCTCGCCTTGCATGCAAAAAACTTGGGAACTCATTACCCAGGACAAATGGGTTTTAAACATAGTTTCCCTAGGATACAGATTCCACTTCCATCACTCCCATCCCCAAGTGGATGGCCAGACCTCCCCCCAAATCAGTGGGTGGAGGACCAAAAAAAAGTTCTCTCTCTCCTCAATATCAAGGCTATTCAACCTGTCCCAGCAGAACAAAGGGGACAATGTTTTTATTCAAGATTGTTTCTGGTTGCCAGAAAAGAAAACTCCTGGCATCCTATCCTGGACCTGTCTATTCTCAACACCTTTCTGGTGGTTCCAAAATTCAAAATGCTAACTCTTCAACAGCTTCTTCCTATGCTAGCCAAGGATGCCTGGCTGGCAACCCTAGACTTAAAAGCAGCTTGCCTGCACATCCCAATAAGGGAATCTGCAGACAATACCTACATTTCAGGACGGGCTCCATGCACCATCAGTTCTCTGCACTTCCCTTTGGCTTACCTACTGCTCCCAGGATATTCACAAAGTGCCTAGCTCCAGCCATTGCATTTTGCAGGCAGAGAAATTGCCTAATTCAGGCAGAAAGTCAGAATTTGCTATTACAGCACCTGGCATTTGTAAAGAGACTTCTAACCTCACTGGGGTGCACCATCAACGAGAAGTCACACCTAGTACCCTGCCAACAGATTTGTATTCCAGGGAGCAAACTTGAACACAACTTCCCAGATGACATTCCTCACTCCAGAGAAACAAGTTGATTTGACAACCTACTTCAACCTACTGGCCACAAAAACCCAGCTATCTGCAAGGAAAATCCTGCAAGTCTTGGGGTTCATGGCCTCTTGCATTCTGTTAATTCCATATGCGAGACTGCATACGAAGAAACTTCAGTGGTATCTAAAAAGTCTATGGTATCAACATTCTCAGGACATGGGAGCAATGATTCCTATCATTCCTTGTCTAAGAGCAGAGTTCCTTTGGTGGGCAGAGGCCTGCTACCACAACAAGGGATTCCCTTTCACTCTACCTCCTGCTGCCCATGCCCTAACAGACGCATCAGACTTGTGCATAGGGGGCTCACATGGTAGGGCAGTGCATTCAGGGCAAATGGAACCCAAAACAGATGCACCTGCATATCAATCCAAAAGAAATGTTAGCTGTACAGAATGCTCTGACAGCCTTCAAAGACCTTATTCTTCCAGGACAACTATTGGTAAAGACAGACAACACCGCAGTTATGTGGTATATAAACAAGCAGGGGGGGAACCCATTCCTACCCACTCTGCAGACTAGACATGGCTCTGTGGATCACAGCCTGGAGCTACCTAGTGAACCTGCAACCCAGTTCCTGCCAGGCAAACTAAATTCACTGGCAGACGAATTAAGCAGAAATCTCATGGACCCACACAAATGGAAACTGGAACACAAAATATTCATGCTTTTGAGGAACAAATGGGGGACACCAGAGGTAGACCTATTTACCTTCCCTCAGAACTACCAATTGAATAAATTCTGCACCAGAACTCCCCACAGTCAAGCTTGGAAAGTGGATGCCCTGTCCTTTACATGGGAAAGTCTCTCAATTTATGCCTTTCCCACTGAGCCTTTCCTCTCGAAGGTTCTACTAAAGATCAAACGGGACAAGCCAAGGACAATACTGATTGCCCCAGACTGGCCACGCCAGCACTGGTGCCCCCTTTTGTGCAGTCTGACAGTGCTGCAACCATGGCACCTGCCTCGGACCCCTTCCCTGCTGTCCTAGCAGGTGGGCCGGATTCTGCACCCTCAGCTTCAAACCTTGAGCTTGCAACCTGGCTAATTCCCTGAGATCACCTCTAGCAACCCTCAGTAAGCAGGTGCTGGATGTCATTCTTGAGGCAAGGAGGCCTAGTACTAGAAAATCTTATTTAGAAAAGTGGAAAAGATACTGTTCCTGGAGCTAGGCTCAGGGGGATGGGCACAACGGTGCCCAGCTTACCTCATATTCTAGATTATTTCACAGAAATGCTCCACAAGGGGGCCTATCTTTCTCTTCAATTAAGATTCATGCCTCTGCCGTTTCAGCATATTATAATACTGAGCCACCACTCTTCTCTCATCCTCTGCTAAAACAATTCCTTAACGGGGCCAAAAATTGAAGGCCCCCCAGGAGAGCTCCCAATCCAGCCTGGGACCTTAACTTTGTATTGGAAAAACTCACTCTTTCCCCCATTTGAACCAGCTGCTACAGCAGAGTTGAAATTCCTTTCTTGGAAAACAGCCTTACTTCTAGACATCACTTCAGCAAGAAGAGTAACTGAACTGCAGGCCCTCATGGCAGTGGAACCCTTCATTATCTTCCATGCGGACAGGGTTTCCCTCAGGGCTAATCCATCCTTTATGCCCAAGGTAGTGTCTGGTGTGGCTCTAAACCAGTCCATTCATTTGCCTACTTTTTTCCCTATTCCTCAAAATAAGGGGGAAAGGATACTGCATTCTCTGGACATACAGAGATTCTATTTGGACAGAACTAAGCCTCTCAGAAAATCTGACCAGCTGCTAGTTAACTTTGCTGCAGGGGCAGAGGCGAAGGCCATTTCAAAGCAAACCATTTCTAAATGGATAGCCCATTGCATCCATTTCTGTTACAAGCACCATGGAAAGCCTACCCACACAGGGGATAAGATCACATTCCACCAGGGCTGCATCTACCTCTATGGCATTTCTCAGAGGAGTCCCTAACAGGGACATCCTGGAAGCTGCTACCTGGAGCTCTGTACATACTTTCACCAAGCATTACCACCTGCCTATCTTTTCTAAGTCCAGAGCTGGATTTGCCACAGCAGTCTTACAGAGCCTGATTGCTAACCCCAATGCTCTTTAACTGCCTCCACCCTTCCTTATCTTTGGGAATCAACCCAAATGTGATGAATGCAGCAGTGAAACACAAAGAACATAGTACAGTTGTGTACACTTACCATAAATGTAGATGTTCGAGTGTATTCACTATTGCAGTCCTAATTACCCTCCCTTCAGCCCCCTGACTTCTCTTGGCTCTACCTTTCCTTCTTGTTTGGCATATATTATATCATGTGTATTTGCTTTTTGCTGAGGGTGTTCCATATCATATAATTGCTCCCTATTTTTGGGACACCTGACATCTGGGGCAAGAAAAACTGATGCAATGGCATTGGCTGCATGTTTTATACCCCCTGACGTCATGGAAGACTCAACAGCATCCGACGCAGAAATCCGAAGACTCTGGTATTCAGGCCGACTGAGGGCTACCTGCAGGCAGATAACCCTATTGTGATGACTGCAACAGTGAATACACTCAACATCTACTTTTATGGCAAGTGTACACAACTGTACTTTCTGAATGTCAGCCACTCCACACTAATGTCGTTTCAAGACCATCTAACTAACTGCCAACAAGCAGTAAATGGCAAAAGTCCTCATCTCTCCTCCCACTTGTCACCCTACGGGGGTCCCCCAAGAATTCATTCTTGGACCTCCTGTTTTCATTATATTCACCAACCAACTCCACAAAGCTACCCGGCATGCCACTCTAGTCCAGTATGCCAATGACGCCAGTCTAATCTGCTCCACCCCATCACTCCCTCAACTCCAGCAATTGACACAAGTGTCCTTTACCGATGTTAAAACCTGGTTAGCCAACTCTCAGCTAATACTTAGCCCCAGTAAAACACAGCTAATGATATTCTAACCCACTAGAGCCTTATATACCCCATACCAGTATTCACAATATTCTCAGTTAATAACACCCCTAATGCACCCGTCCAACACACCAAACTTATAGGGGTTATCATAGATCACAACATGAAATTCTATATGCACATTGTGCAGACAATAAAGTCCATAAACTCTGAATCCTGTATAGATGCAAAAAGTACCTCATCGATGGCAGTAAAGCCACCATCGCAAGAACCCATCTCTATGCTCTATGCCTCCCCCATACTCATCAACCTAAACAAAGCAGACTTGAACAAATTAAACACCTGCTACAATAAAAGAGCTAGGGTTGCTACTGACTCGCCCTTCAGGACACATCACTGCATAGCAGTCAAGCAACTGACCTGGCTAGAATTACCCAACCTGCTCACATATAACCAGCTTTCAATAGCCCACCAAATTCAGTATTATCCTGATAGACCTTGAAGAGCACAAACTCTGCTTAGTATCTACTCTTAACAAATGCCTATTAAGATCCACCAATAAAGCAGTGGCTGACATAAGCAAAAGCAGCAGTAGGTCTGGGGACTCCTTGTTTCCCATTTGTGTTGCAAAAACATGGAAAAACATCCCCTTGGATATTAGGACCACTGAAAAAAATAATTTCAGAAAACTTCTCCGGTCCCATTTACACAGTTCTTGGTTATGTAATTGTTCTGACTCTGGGTAACTTCATTTAATTAGATCATGTCATACTTTAACCTTCTATGAAAGTCTGCAACAATTCCTTTCTATACTTAGTGTGTTTTGACTGTACTAGCTATTAATGAATGTAACCAAATGACTGAGCAACATGTCCTTTCAACTGTATTGTTTATTGTAACACACTGCTCTTTTTAGTATATTTACTTTTTACTCCTTTTTCTTGGCCTTAAACTGTACCTTATTACCTTTTTGACTCTGTACCCTATTAACATGTCTTGTATTTACTGTATTTAATATACTAATCTTTGTGGAGCTTTTCCCCCCTGGGCGTCCACTGAAGATGGGATCCATGCCCAGATGAACTTTCCCGGTAAACAGATGTAAAATAAATAATAAATAAATGTCACCTGGTGGATAGCCAGATGGCTCACACACAGGACCAAGGAAGTTAGAATTGGAGAGTCCACCTCCACAAAGAGGCCAGTCACCAGCAGAGTCCCTCGGGGATTAGTCCCTGGACTGCTTCATTTTGGCATATACTTTTCTGAAGTCACGGCCAACATCAAGGGCCTCTGGCTGACCAAATTTCCATATGGTTGCAAATGAGGAGCAGCTCTAGGGTCCCCATTGACACTCAAATTCTGTGGGAAGGGCTGACACAAACAGATATTTGGTATTAGAGCCATAGTCTAAAACTAAATGCCAAGAAAGGCATAATAGTATTTTTCAGGAAGTCATCCACACCTGGTGACTGTCATATTGGCAACACACAAATAGTTGACCCAGTGTTCAGTACTTGGGGACACGACGGTAATCTAGCATTTGACCATGTGTCTAGGGTAGCAAGAAAATAATTGTTTCTGCAACTTATAGAAAAAGGTATGGCATCTAGATCCAAAAAGGTAGTTGTTCCACTGTATTTGGCATTTATTAGGCCTATCATTGAGTAGAATGCCCACTTTAGCGTGTACCTAATCAAGCACATCCAACAATTTGGATGTCCACAGAGGTTCCTCACTGAAAGAATACAGGGAGTAAGTAGCATGTCCTATGCAGACTGCCTCATAGCCCTAGCCCAGTGTTCTATCTCCTACAGGCAGTTGAGGAAATATCTGTGCCTGGCATACAAGGCATTGTCGGACCCCATTCTGATAGACAGTCCTGCATATCTGCAAAAAAGCATGAGATTTACCTGTTCTAAGGACTTAAACCTTGCTTGTAATATGAACAGGACATGCTGGAGAGACGAGTATGTATTGTAGAGACTACCCCTTCTCTGGAACAGGCTCCCCATCCATGTGAAGCAGAGTTCCTCCCTAACCCAGTTTAAGTGTTACTTGGACAATTGAATGGGGAACAGGAAATTATTCCCTGGTTTGGCATCTTATGCCTCTAACAGACACAGGCAGCCTCTAAATGGTTAATTTCCAAAGCCCCTGCTCACACTTAGCAAAAGGGTACCTGAAGTTGTCCGATTTGGAATATAGAGCTAAGCTGAGAAAGGCCCTGGTGGTTGTTGGCATAGTACACATATATGGACTTTGAGCATTTAATTTTTAACCATCTTCCCTAATTCCTTCTGATTAAGTTGTTTTTATTTTACTTCCTATATGCTATGTGTTTAACATTTGCTTGTGTCTCTTTGCTTGAGATCAGCTTTATTTGCTGTATTTGAATTATATATAGATTTTGCTGCTACTGCAGTGGTAGATTTGATTCATACCAAGCTAAAGCTTTTCTGAACCATCATCGAATTTTGTTAAAGCCAGCTGTCTTTATTTCAGTAACACATAAACCACTCAGAAGTGATGTTATTAACCTAATTTTGCTGAAACCTTATGGCCTGTAATAAATTTTAAATTACAGTGATTTTTTTAAATATTTTTATTGTGCATAATTTGAGTATACTAGAATAAACATATAACCTCTACAAAGCATAATTGACTTAAGTAGGCCTTAAATAGGGTTTGCATTAACATAAGTTATGTTCATGTGTATTTGACTTTAAAAACATACATGTTATTGTAACTGTGAGTTTGACTCCTAAAAAAACTCTGCCAGATTTCATATGTCTGAATGGCACCCATATTAATTTTCATTTAATGGAAGAATGAAGGATCTTGAGCACTGACTCCATTAGAAATAGCTTATATGTTTAATTTCTAGAGTGCATAATAGCAGAACCTTTGTAGAAACAAAAATGTATAGTCGACAGTAGTTAAGATAATTTAGCCCAGTTAATATGCCTATTTTCCTGTCAGATTGAGGTTTAAATAAGAGATGTTGTCCCATTTCACCTTTGTTCTTGCTGGTTGGGTTCGGAGCCGATCCACTGCTCCAACTCAGCTGATTTACTAAAGCTCAAGAGCTTTTACTGGCGCGAGGCTACCCCTTATCCCAACATGCCTAGTGGCAGCTACCCAGATCTCATTTGCCGCTTATCTTATCCGACGCAGATATGGACCAGATGATGCGTTGATTCCTGCAGGCCCAGATGCAGATGGGAGTGCTCCTGCCCCCCCCCCCCCTCAGGTAGGGAGCTCGGCCCCTTTCTTTGCACCAATGGCTCCTTCTCTGATCCACTATCTGGTTTAGAAGCTGTCTGATCCGAGTCATCTCGGAGCCGGGGAGTCAGCGCCGATAGCAGTTGCTACTTCGCCGACTTTACCCTAGAGCAGGGGTGTCCAACCTTTTGGCTTGCTGGGGCCGCATTGAGTGAACAGAAATGGTCTTGGGGCCGCGTATAAAATATATCATATAGTTAACTCTTTTGTTGCTCCGGAAGACCATAGTCGACCTCCTGGCTGTACTGTAGGTGCATTTGAACAATGAATAAATGTAATAAATGCCTAATATTTCCCTTAAAATTTTAATTCTCATTCTAATTCTAATTCTCTAATCTAACAGTTAACTCTAACATCTTAATTAATATCTATATCGATATATATATATATATATATATATATATATATATATATATATATATATATATATATATATATATATATATATATATATATATTTTTTTTTTTTTTTAACAAATAAACAGATATTCACTACAGCACTAGCATTTCTCACTGGGAAAACCATTCCAGCAGTAAAACTACGTAAAATGTCAACATCAGCAGTCCTACAATACTATAATCCACAAAAATAACCCAACAAATTTGCAATAAAGTAAAGAATTCATATTACTGACTTAATAAAACAATTCTGAATACGCTACAAAAGGGTCTCACCCAAACAAATAACTGGAGCCAGAAATATGGCCTCAAGCTAAATGCCAAAAAAATGCATCATCATCCCTTTGAGGAGAGTGATGTCCCCACAAATTATCACATTAATAACAGTGTTGTAAGCACGCAATAAGTTGTATGGTACTTGGGCACCCTGGTTGATAGAAACCTGACTTTTGACCACCACGTTGTCTCCATTGTAAGGAAAGCTTTTTACATGGCCCACTTCATTAATAAGGGTATCTCATCTAGGGACAAGGAGGTCATAAAATCCCTGTATTCTTCCTTTACAATAGCCATTATTGAGTGCAATGCCCCTTTTGACATGTGCCTCAGCAAAACACCCTGCCAAAAGAAAGACTACAATCATTTCTGACAAAAAAGGTCAAAGAACTAAGTTCACTTAGTTATCCAAACAGACTAAAAAGCTTATTGCTTTCCTCTGTCTCTCACTGGCCCCTATAAATGTCATCATTGGCTTGATTTACAGGCTAAGAAAGATCCTGCCTTAAGAGACTTCCTCTACCTCAAAAATACTGGTTATACTTAGAATACTCACTACAAAGACCACAGCTTTCACTGCAACATAAACAAGCCACTTTTTATGGACAGGTTCTTGACACAAAAACCTTCAACTTCTGTGAAAAGCTCCTCTCATTATCAAACAATGTAGTTCAGCCTCACGATGGCTGGATGGATAGCCATAAATGTAGTTCTTGGGTAAGTAGCATAGCCTTCATCAAACCAGATGGAAAATCCACATACTAACCTTTCCTAGCTGGATGGCTAAGATCTAATATTGGTTACTCAAATCTAGTTGCCCATGAAGAGGGGCATGTTTAACTAAGAATTCCATTTGCAAAATTATATTCAGCTATGTACAAACAGCTTTCTCCTAAAAACTTAACTCATTGATATTTTCCTTGCTGTAATTATAACTGTAAAAAAAAATGTTTTTAAGTTTATTCTGTACCTCAATGATTCGCACTATTACAAGATGTTATCTTTGCCATATTGTATAAGTACTATATCCATAATTTGCTGTCTCTCTCTCATGTATTGTATTATATTATTTTGTGTTATTTTTGGAGCTTTTCTTCCCGGGCCTTCGCTGAAAATGGACCTGTGCCCAGTCGGACTTTCCCGGTAAACAAATGTAAAATAAAATTAAATAAATAAAAATAAACTTCCCTCCAATCTAAAGCCATTTGGCAGACATTTTAATTTGTGCGGAAGTTACTCACAAGACTGACAGTTTACTGAGCTGTAATGCTGACCTTCGCTTTTGAAAAAGAAACAAAATTCCCAGACTTTGTCAATAGCTCAAAGTGTAGAGAGGATTATTTATTTATTATATATTTATTTATTTTTGGAAAACATCTTTAAAACTGTTAAATTGATTACACACCCAGAAGCACAGAAAAGTTATTGTGATTATGTAAACCACAGACTGCTGCAAGAAATCAAAGTCACATTAGCACTCTATGCTTATGTCCGAACAGATGAATCATACCTGTCAATTCCAAAAGAAGTAAAGTAGCTTAATAAGAAGGTTATTTGCAAGGTCACATGGCAGTTTATATCGGAAATAAGCAGAGATATTAAAAAGGCTCTGTTTTTCATAATTATGCCGAAAAGTCTTCCAAGGTAAATACAACTTCTGATTTAGTATGGAACCATAACTCTCAACCTTAGAGCAAGAAATCTGGACAAAGCGAAAAATAAAAGTGGGACACAGGCCCAAAAATAGTTATGCATCACAGACACCATTGAAACAACTGTAGCTACAAACATTATACTCTTATAATCTTTCTATTCCATCATTGTCAAGTTAAGCATTATATGGCTCATTCAGTCCTGCCTTCTTTTGCAACAAAGAAAACCATGCTTTGAAATGAAAAATTCATTAAAAATAATAAATAAAACACATTGCATCAACATCCTGCAACTTCCTACCTGCAAGCAATCACAGAGCTTCCACTGAAACTAGGGCTGCTTGTTTCCCCAGAATGACAGCTCTCCCTAATTAAGTCTAATGGTATACAATCTACCAGTATCTGGATTACCTGAAATAAATTAAATTATGGCCTGTAAATTAAAAGTGCACTTTGTTTAATTAAACTATATTTTTAAGCCCACTTACTATATTTTTTCAGTAACATCCCAATATCCATTTCCAGGTCACTTTACAAGACATTGGCAGTAGTAGACTTGGCATCCTTCAGAACCCCACAGGCCCACGCTAATACATTGTCCATTAAATGTAAATATCCATCCACTGTAAATGGCAAGAAGCTATGTCTTAAAAAATCTACTTCTGGCATGCGTGCCCAAGTATTAGGTTTTGAAACAAAGAAACAAATTCTCCACAGTCCCTAAGTCTCTGTCTTTAATAATCATCTACTGTTGCAGCATTCCAACACATAATCACACACATACACACTAAAATCCCCAACATTTAAAAATTGACATCGTGCCCACTTGATTTGCCAGTATTGATGATCTGCCAAAGCTATGCTTACTGCTGTCCAATCTACCACTGCTTAGACCCCACCAATGAAAAAACAGTACTAGGTGCTTTTTTGTTTGTCTGAAAAAACAATAGAACTTTGTATGCTACAGTCCCACATAGTCAGTCCACTACTGACCCCTTAACCCTAGGCTGCTGTCTCATTCTTACTCCCTGGAACTGCATTACATTGGATGACTACTTTTATTTCCTAAGCAAAAGACACAAATTGGAAGATGAGGCAAAAATCCAGACATTCTTTGAAAATCCATACAGTTAAGAGGGATGAGTTCATGTTCAATACAACACCCTCCCTGTCAGGAAAGCCGCAATTTAATGTAAGTGTACTCAATGTATGATATATTTGTGAGCTAACTTGGTTGTGTTTAGTAGGTAGACTGATCATTGTTAGCTTCTTTGTGCATGCGTCTCTCTCTCTCTCTGTCATGCACACATATACACACATACAAACACACACGCACACACACACACACACACACACACACACACACACACACACACACACACACACTCTTCTTCTACTTTCACGCACACAATTCTGCTTTCATGCATGCACTCACTCACGCAGTACTTACCTATTAACACAGGAAATTGCTGTCCCTTTCAAAGGCAACAACGGCAAATCCATGCATGAGTCCCTCTTCAGCGAGAACACACACACTGATTGTTCGGCGCAAAATAATGGAGTAAACACACTGACCCTTTTTTGGCTCAAAAACAAAACTAGAAGGGTTCTTTGGCTCATGTGCACACCGACATTAGCATTACAGGTCATGGGAACGAAAAACACAAAACAAAAAAAGTGTTTTGGGGCATGTGTACATCGATGTTGCAGTTAGAGGTTGAGGGCCGCATGGAAGAGCTCTGAGGGCCGCATGCGGCCCACGGGCCGCAGGTTGGACACAACTACCCTAGAGTCTATTGGGTCATCTTTCAGGTCCGAGCTCTCGGGGCCGAGAGCTGAGCTTCAGATCCGTAGGGGTGTGTGTGTCTTCGACTCCATTGTTGTCTGAGCACACTTCCCTCTCTGGTCCGATGTTGTCGGCTCCGACACCAGTCCTCACGTCGGAGTCGGGGGGGACTCCTCTCGGAGCCAGGGGAGAGTGGTTCACCTTCGGCGTTCGAAGTGGTGGAGAGGGTGCTGTCAAGTTCGGAGTCCCTGGTCCACGCTACGGATCCACCCTTCACTCCCTCGCAGATGGGCCTGTCTTCCATCATCCGACCCCAGGGACAGCCTGCGTCTGTGCCCCAGTTAGTTCCTGCAGAGAAACAAGACCCTGTTGGTGAGCCCTCCTCGGACAGTCCCGTCGAGGAGGCCCCTCACAAACGAAAGTGCAAGAGGAGGCACTTGGACTCCCCTGAGTCCCTCAATGAGGACACAGACTTATAGGAAGGGGAAGGTTCCCCCAGGTCACCCCCGGAGGACGTCTCCTTTGGAGACATTATGGAGATGATGCGCATAAGAGGGGGGTGGTCAGCCCAGAAGCCTTCCTCGGATGAGTCTGTGTTTGTGTTCCTGGAGCAGGTAGACGCAGGCCTGTCTACCTCCTGGGTGTCCCCCCGGCCGACCCCTTGGTAGACTTGATTACTATCAGGGCTTGGAAGGAGCCGGACATTGTGGAGCCAATCCTCAAGAGACCGGACAAAATACTTAGTCCCCCTTCTGACAAACCCGCATAGAATAAAGGTTCCCCGGTAGATGCCATGGTGGTGGCGGCTGCCACCAAGAAGGAACTGGCGCAAGAAAGTTCCTCTGTCCATCCTCCTGATAAGGAGTCTCGGATAATGTACCGCATTGGAAAGCGGATGTTTGCTTCAGCCACCTTTTCTATAAGGGCGCTGAATTGTCTGGCACACGTCATTAGGCTCCAGCGGGATCTGATAAGAGTACACTGGGTCTCCCCCAGAGTCCATGGCGGCCGAGGACAAACGTACCTTCTCGACTCGCATGGCCACTCTAAAGTCTATATCAAACACTTCTATGTGGCTTCTCTCCCATGCCACGGAGGGGGTGGCTAGAGCCAGTGGAGCAGGGGTCGCCTTGCGGTGCCATGCCTGGCTCCGTCTTTGCTACTTTGCAGAACCCTTCAAGGCATCCTTCGCTAACGCTCCCTTTGATGGAAATTCGCTTTTTGGCAAGACCGTCCACGACACACTACTCCAGAGCGAGAAAGACAGGAAGACTCTGTCTGGCGTCAGAATCTGCTTCTCTACTCCTCAGAGATCCTTTTCAAGGAACCAGAGAGGGCAGAAGAAGATGTGGTTCCGGAAATCTCAGCAGTCCCTTCCCGCTGTGGACCCTTTGTCCTTCAGAGGCAGGGGAGGACAAGGTGGATGCCGGCCCAGAGGCAGAGGGGGGGGGGGGCGAAAAATTTTGGGTCGAGAGAGCCCTTCTCTGACTGACCCACACAGCAGCCCTGAGGGGTTACCCGACTGTCCCTCTCTGGATGCAGTCGGGGGGGGGGCGTTTTTCGGAGCATCTAGTAAGTTGGGAGTCCATTACTACAAATCGCTGGGTGCTCCGTATAATATCCAGAGGTTACTCTATCCCCTTCCTGAATCTTCCCCCGTTAGTGAGGCACCTCCCCGATGTCCCACCCGATCAGAGGGAGGCTGCTTTCTCAGAAATAAAGAAATTACCCGAAAAAAGAGCCATCCAACGCGTCCCCCTAGAGCAATCTGGATTAGGCAATTACTCCAGGTTCTTTAGTGCCAAAAAAGACGGGGGACTTAAGGCCAGTTCTCGACCTGTCATCCCTGAACCTGTTCATTGCCAAAGAAAAATTTCGGATGGTCACTCTACAATCTATTCTCCCCCTTCTGCAGGAGAACGATTGGATGTGCTCCATAGACCTCAAGGATGCGTACTACCACATTCTCATGGACAGACGATCCAGGAGGTATCTTCGCTTTCGGCTCGGAGCCAGTCATTACCAGTTCAGGGTTCTTCCATTTGGCCTTACCACTGCCCCCAGGGTGTTCGCCAAGGTCATGGCAGTTGTAGCAGCCCATCTGAGACTTCAGGGAATTCAGGTCTTTCCGTACTTAGATGACTGGCTCCTCACCGCCCCCTCCAGGCATCTACTCTCTTCCGCCAGGGATTAAGCTTTGCTCTTGGCCAATTACCTTGGCATTACCATAAATTTCAAGAAGTCTTCTCTTCAACCTGTTCAAGTTATAGATTTCGTAGGGGCCAGGATAAACACGCTCCAGTCCAGGACATTTCTGACAACGAACAGGTTACGAACCTTGTCGCTCCATGTAATAGATCTCCTTCAATCTTCGGCTCTACCCACAGAATTAGTCCTGAGAGCCCTAGGATCCATGGCGGCAGCCATCAGCCTTTCGCCTCTTGCTCGACTGCACATGAGAGTCCTTCAGTGGACCCTTTAGGTTCAATGGTCCCTCTTCCTACACCCTTTGGATTCACAGATTCCCCTCCGCAAAGTTTGCAGGAGCTCCCTTCTCTGGTGACTTCATTCCCGAGAGCTTTGGGAAGGGAGACCATTCCTAATGCCCCTACCCCAAGCCACGCTGACCACAGACGCTTCTCACCTCGGGTGGGGGGGGGGCATTGCATGGGCAGAACCGTCCAAGGCACGTGGATCTCTGTAGAGACCAGTCTGCATATCAGTGTTCTGGAGATGAGGGCGGTGCTTTTAGCGTTGCAAGCCCTTCAGGACCTTCTTCCTCCAGGGAATATTGCAATCCAGACGGACAACATGGCGGTAGTCTGGTACATCAACAAACAGGGAGGAACCAGGTCTTACCCACTTTGTCGAGAGGCTATGAGAGTTTGGGAATGGGTAATTTCCACCAACCGCTTTCTGATAGCAACGCACATTCCAGGTCGTTCCAACATTCTGGCAGACAAGCTGAGTCGTTCTATCCTCACTCCTTATGAGTGGTCTCTAAATCCATTAGTAGCGAAACAGATCTTCCTCAGATGGGGTCAGCCTTACTGCGATATCTTCGCGTCTCCTTTAAACATGAAATGCAGCAAATTGTTCGCTTTAATTCCCCCCACCAGGGGAGAACCCCAGAGACTCTCTGATCCATGCTTGGCCACCCGGTCTTCTTTATGCGTACCCTCCTCTTCCACTAATGTCGAAGTTCCTACAGAAAGCTCGTTGGTTGGGGAGCAAAATAATCCTCATAGCCCCATTCTGGCCTCATCAGATCTGGTTCCCGTATCTGCAGTCTCACATCATAGCCCCTCCTTGGGTCTTAGATCCCATTCCGGATCTGATATGTTATCCTTCGGGATTACAAACTCCAAACCTGGACGACCTCAAGCTCGCGGCTTGGTTGATCCAGTTCCACTGACTGCTAGGACTCCCAGTATCTCGTCCTCGGTAAGGACCATTCTGGTAGTTGCACATAAACCCTCTACCAGGAAAATCTACAACAGTAAATGGAAGCGTTTTTCCATCTGGGCCAAGGATAGGGATTTGGATCCTTTCTCGGCTCCCATTCCAGCAGTTCTGGAATTTCTGTCCCACATTTTCCATCAGGGGGCCAGTTCTACTGTAAAGGTTCAGATGGCTGCCATTTCTCATTTCCACGTCGGGGATAATCTTAAGCCCTTAGCTTCCACTAAGATATGAAAGACCTTTTTGAAAGGCACCTTTCTCTTAAGACCTCCGGTCAAGAATGCGGATCCCCCATGGGACTTAACTCTAGTTCTCCAGGCTCTAACGGGTCCACCCTTTGAACCTGCAGCTTCCGTTGACTTAAAGTTCTTATCCTGGAAAACTGCCTTCTTGATTGCGATTACGTCGGCTAGGAGGGTATCTGAACTTCAAGCCTTTTGTAAGAACCCCCCGTATTTGGTTTTCCATAAGAACAGGGTATCTCTCAGGACTAATCCTTCATTCTTGCCTAAAGTGGCCTTCGAGGCCAATATCAATCAAATCATCAATTTGCCTGTTTTCTTTCCCAACTTTCAAAACAAAGAGAAATATAAACTGCATTTGTTGGACGTGCATAGACAATTGCGTTTTTACTTGCACAGGACAGCTGCTTCTCGCAAGTCATAACAGCTTTTCATGTCTTTCGCTAAGCCATCCTTGGGCAAGCCAGTTACAATAGGTACTTTAGCCAGATGGATATCCCACTGCATCTTACAAGCCTATTCAACTTCCGGTAGACCAGAACCCTTGGGGGTTCATGCTCATTCTACCCGTTCTATGGCTACCTCTGCAGCATTTTGGTCAAGAGTTCCCTTAGATGACATCTGTTCAGCGGCTACTTGGGCTCTTCTCATACCTTCATTTCTCATTACAAGCTGGATCTGATCTCCAGAGATAGGGCAGCCTTTGGCTTCACAGTGCTCCAGAATATTCTTCCATGAGGACCTCCCAGGTTTTTGGTAGCTGGGGACTCTGTCCCACAGGTTGCTGATCAAATGAAGTTAACTACTTCAGATGAAGAATTTATGTACTCACCATAACGTTCCATCTGAGTAGGTAACTTCATTTGTCAGCAACCGACCCCCCCTCCTTCCCCCTAGCCTGTTTCATGATCTTTTTCACAACAGAAGGTTTTTCCTTCTGTTGCACATCAGGTATGTTTGACTGTTGTGGTTGATAAGTGGCAGACTCGATCTGAGGACTGGAGGGAGGTAGCAGGGTATTATGGGTAAGGGGGAGGAGCTGAGAGCTCGGAACTTTAGCTTGGAAAGCTGCCGGCTTAGATCCAGGTCAGATCTGATACCCACAGGTTGCTGACAAATGAAGTTACCTACTCGGATGGGACGTTATGGTGAGTACATATCTTCTTTTTTTGTTCTGCCACTGTCATTTGCTAGTCAGTACAGGCAGATTTTACAACCTATAGTGGGACTCTACCTTACCTTTCACAGAGGTGCTTAACATTTTTTAAGGTTTGGTCATGCACCATTCTGGCACTTAACTGGTTTGTCTTTTTCGGAATATTGGAGCATAGCAGGGTGCTCCCTGTATTACATGCTTGTTTCATCTGCATTATTATACCGCATCCTTCTGTCTTTCTGTAGGTCATTAATTTTTTTATTTTGTGTCAGTATTTTTTCATGATTTTTAATTTCTTCATTTACACATTCTTTCTCTCTTCCTTATTCTCTTTATCTCCCAGACTTTTTGTACTTGTATGTATTTAAATGTTCTCGCTATTAATTTCTCATTCTCTTCCACTACCCACGTTAATACTATATACAAGTTTAATAAAGCAGAATAAACAACTGGATTTAGTAAACCTCCATCTTCATTCATTTACACCACACTTTTCAGTGGGTTTAATCTTGAACCTCATATGAAAGAAAACACCAGCTGCACAGTTTCTTTTTCCTGTTTTTGTGGGATCATATGAACATTTGACACGCACACTGTTTTTCCCATTAATACAGCATTCACCAGCTAAACATTTTTCCTGAATGCTGATCTATATATCCTCCACAGGATACGCATTATTTTCTTTTCATTAAACCCTTCCATTGCATTATAACTGCATAATTTTTCCCAAATTGAAATTCCTTCCCAAACAAACCCAAAGTGAGGTAGACACATTCAAGTAGAAATACACCCAAAGCTGAAGGTAACTGGAATGAATGCAACTGGTCCAAGTAGACATAAAAATCCCAAACTTAATACAATTAGGTGAGCGCTTTCGCAGTGATCAACATTGCTTCATCAGACAACTTAAAATCAGTCAACCACCAGATATATATATATATATATATATATATATAGGCATGACAGAATTTAAAACAGCCAATCTGGTGGAAGAAAAGAAAGTACATCTGCCTTCCTAACATCACATTTAGTCATCCCTACCTACACATACAGATACATAACAGTACATTATTACAATAAGTCCATGCAACAATCAGTTATTTTAGGAAGAAGTAAAAAATACCACTCACAGGGATGAAGTGCCCCAAATAAAGCACAAAATAGAAAATCCAACAAAATGCTTCTTGAGGCACACCACGGCAAATAAAAGCGAACCGTTTATTTAACTCAAGACTAAAACAATGGCATAAAAAACATAAAAATGATCAGGTTCAACCTGAACAGTTAGCGCTTTCACATTTATCAAAATGCTTCCTCAGACTGTTAACGAACCATCCAAAATCCAACATTTTAAACCTCAACTCATTAACGTACTAGCCAATCAGTGTATAGACTAATCATTTGAAGAATGCTTTTAAAGAAGTTCACTTCATATCAATTTGCTTTACAATGGAAAAATGCAACTATATATAAAACAATGAAAAAACAATGAAAAAAAATATATAATGCAATACAGTATGAAAAAATACAGTGATATATAATCTGTGTAATCTATAAAGATATAAAAATATGTAAAAAAAACACAACTGCTGAAATAAATTAATACATATATAGATAAAGAATAATATATGAAGCAATGTATAAGCGTGTCACTGGAGCACTTTTTTTAAACAGAGTTGATAACCTACGAGTCTGGGAACTTGCATGTCTACTATATAAAAGTAATGTGTCACTGTTTAGTGTTTACACTCTTTAGCTGCAAAAAAAGGGTTTGAGAGAAACCCTGTCATTTAAGCCAGTTGACTTATCTGCCTGTAGCTTCATTATCCATCTGGCTTCTCATTGTTCTTTGCTAACTGCATACATGTGTTCACGTACTCGTTCTCGTAAAGTCCTGTTGGTCTTACCCACATAGAAACACCTGCATGCAGTGCAGGTTGCTATTTAGACCACATCCCCTGCTCTTACAATCAGCATACAAATCAAAATTGTATCTCCATCCAGTTTCAGGATGTATGAAGTGGTGGTGTCCCTCAAGAAGCTTTTTGTTGGTTGAACTAATTATTTTACACTAAATAAATCATCTAAATGTACATCTATTAATCAAACATTGACATTCCAAAACCTACTTCAAATTCCTTGATTTCAATGCCGGTTTTAAGGGGGCAGAATCATTCAAGACTAACCCCCTATGTACACCCAGACTCAAAATGCATTGGATTTCTACAGATTCTGTTTGATTTATAAGGTCACCCATCCTGCTATTTACTTCCTGAACATGTAGAACCTGAAACAACAAAGTATGTTCCTCATTTGTCAACAAAGTATGCTTAGCTAGGGCACTGTACTCTAAACCTTTTCTAGTACAATATATATGGCCCCTAACTCTTTCTGTAAGGCGACAGTCTTTCCAACATAATGAAAACATATTTTGCAGTGTGCAACATATATCACATTATATGTATTGCAGTCTGCTCTAGCCTTGAGTTCCCACAAATGCCCTGTCACTGGATGTTTAAAAAACCTCGACTCATCCACATATACACAGGATGCACAATTTCCACACTTGTGTCCCATACAAAACATGATCTTCCTGCCTCCTCATTCTAGGATAGCACAGCTGCTGTTTCAAATTTTGTTTATTCTTATAAATAAGATGTGGTTTGTTACCTACAACATTAGTAGTTTCTTCATCCACCAAGAGAATGTGCTATTTGTCCTGTATAATTTTTATAAATTTATCTACATCCTTGGCATAAGGCAGGACCAGAAGGGCCTGAGAGAAATCTCTTTGCCTTATCCCCCTGCTGCTGCTTTCTCTGAATAGTAAGGTTGAGCGTTACCTCTTCACTCCTTATGTACTTGCTTATAAGCTATGTCGGGATCTTATAAGATGACCGAAGATGCCGAATGCGTCTTGGTCAAACTTGAAAAGATGAAAAGGCAAAATGACGAAGCGGCATATAAGCGAATTCTTTCCCTGGGAAAGAAATTGCTTGGCCACGTCCATAACTTTGCCGTTTTTGTCACTGTAGTGCGATCTTGGAGTTGGTATTTTTAAGTGTGCCCCCCCACTTATAAGTGTATCCCCCCCCCTTGGAAAAAAAATAGCTGTTCTAAGCATTCGAGTTTGTAAGCTTTTGCTTACATGGGGTTGATAAATCATTGTTCGGTTTTCTAAGCATTTGATTATTTAATATAGACCCGCTATGTCAGTCTCTTGAGGTGGATACCCTCTATTCAAGAATCCTACTCTTAAATTCCTCAGTTCATTCTGATACACCTCATTCTGACAACAAAGGCGAGATACCCTCTAACAATATTAGGGAAAATGTGTTCCTTGTGCATATTCTCACGGTGTAGAAATGCTGGGCAATAACACTGCTTCCTATGTAGCCTGGTGCACCATCCCTTCTAAATTTTAAAGACTGTTGCATCCAAAAAAATCTATGCTATTATCAGATTGATTTATAGTAAACTTCAAAAAATCACGTGTTATTAAGACTATGGTGGAATAGGTTCAAACTTTCCTAATCTCCCTTCCAACCTATAAAATGGTCATCCACAAACAGTCTATAAAAGACTATGTGGGAGTCAACCAACAAGTGTAACTGCTCCCAGTCCACCATCACCAAATTTGCATGTGCATTGGAACAGCTAGTGCCCATGGCAACACTTGATACTTGCCAATAGCATACTTTGTTAAACATGAAAACATTGTGTTCCAAAACTATTTCCAACAGCATGCATAAAAAATCTATTCATTGTACTGATAGTTTACCATGTCTTAGTAATACTGACCTCACCATACTGATGCCTCGTTCATTAGGTATACTTGCAAACAAAGAAACTACATCCAAAGTGGCTATCAAATCCATACCCGTTAATCCGGCGTTTCTACCTCTCTGTACACATCACTCAAATGTTCTGGGTATCTAAGAACTTGAGGGAAATCTTTAGGCGCATCTCTCAATTCACCATCCAGAAAAATAGAGATGATTTCTGTTAACCAACCTGCTCCTGCTACTATTGGTCTAAACGTAGGGCACCTGGGATCCTTGTGTATTTTTTGGGAGGCCATGCAACCGTGGAATTGACGTTTTTTTCTACAGTAAATATTGGAACAGTTCTTTATCCAACATCCCCATACACATGCATTCATGAAGGGCATTAGCAATGTGTCTACTCATATAATTTACTACATTCGTAGGTACAGTTTTATACACATTCAAATCTGTTAAGATCTCAGTCATTTTTTCAAAGTAAGACTGAGTTAAGCACCACAACAGGTCCCCCTTTATCATAGAGATGTATAACTATAGTGTCATTATTTTGTAACTTATACAGTGCCTGTCTCTGCTGTTTCACCAATTATTACCCCTCCTATCTCAGACATTACTATAAACATTGTCATAAATTGCATTCTCACATGCTTTTAAAAATGTTTCCACATTAGATGGCAGACAAGGTACATATATACTATTACTTTTTATATTGCAATCTACTCACATTCTCAATACTTTTTAATTTGAATTTTAAAGCTACATTCTGTGTAAACAGATGTAAACATAACAGTAAATTACCGATGTCCATGTTACTAGAAGATATAAAGTTCAAACCTTTATTAAGCAAGGATGTCTCTGCAGCAGTCAGTTCATAATCTGACCGGTTTCCATACTAGGTTTCCTGCCCATATCCCCACATCTTTTGCGTGTGTGTTTGCAACTGTCTTGGTGCCTCTTTCTGCTTCTGTCCTCCTCTCTGTACCTCTTGTTCCAGTGACCTCCTTCTCCCTGTACGAAAGGGCAACAGAAATACTGGGAAAACCTGTTGTTTTGAATCCATATTGATCTTACACCTCACTACTGTTGTTGACATCGTCATGAGCTGTACACCCTCCGATGTTCTTCGTCTTCCATTGCTGCAGTCCTGACAATTGGGTATAGTCCGCGTCCCAGTCGGCCCGAATACCAGAGTATAAGGCTGACGTCGGTCATGGCGCCTTAGACTGACGTCAGTACGTCAGGGTACTAATGCGCATGACCGACGTCATTTCCTCAGTCTTTTTTGCCGCATGGTCCGATGCAGAAGCAATTTTGCGAGTGCAGGTTGGCGTTCTGAGATTTTCCGAAACCGGAGTTTCAGACCGAAACAGAGTTGGCTAAGTAAACCCCTTAGGCAACATTTTGGTTTTTTCTTGCCTCAGTATTTAACCGGATGTCAGAAAAAGT
Source organism: Protopterus annectens (assembly GCF_019279795.1). NCBI lineage: Eukaryota > Metazoa > Chordata > Ceratodontiformes > Protopteridae > Protopterus > Protopterus annectens. The sequence goes on along the minus strand of NC_056739.1, from coordinate 206,998,766 downwards.
GAATAACTGTATTTCTTGTGGGAAGCAGATACCGCATAGGGATTATCATACATTGTGTATACCTTGTTTAGGGCCTGAGCACGACGTTGTTGGTTGCCGCTCTTGTGCTAGATTTAACAAGCGCACTATTAAGAGGAGGCTAGATTGTGCTAGGTTAGTGTTTGGGAAGCGTTGCAATTATAATATGCCGTCGGATGCTCCGACGCCCGCTTCATCCAAGAAGCGCAAGGACAAAACAGTGAAGCCTAGGGGTGAGGAACCGGCAGTCCCGGACGTCGGTTCTTTAGCAGGCTCAGGGGAGCCAGAGGTTTTGCCAGGAGTCTCTATGGAGTCTCAGGCAGATACTTTATTGTTACAGGATGTGCCCTCTCAGGAGGTAGGCCAGGCTGAGGGGGCTTCTCAGGTAACTGTTCTTCCCTCTCTTCCCAAGGTAGTTAGGGCCTCTCCTTCTGTTGCCAAAGCTTCTTTTAGAGGTAGGCCAAGTTCAGCTTCTGTGGGGGCTTCTCCTAGCATTTCGGGCTCTGTGCCTAAGAAACATATGCTTAAAATGGCAGAAGATTTGATTACTCTGATTAGAGGCTCTATGCCCCCGCCTGATAAGAGGCCTAGGGTGGAACAGGAGTTTGATAGTTTTGAACAGTGTTCACAGGCTTCAGAGTCTTCTGTGGAAGACTTGCAAGAGTTTCCTACTTATTCTGATTCTGATGTGGATGATTCCACTCCTACAGCTTCTCCTCCTGGGAATTTTTCATTTTCAGAGACTCTTCACTCCATGAGGGAGCACTTTAAATGGGAAGGCCAGGATTACTCTGATTCCAGGAAAAGGCTTAGGGAATTCTTGTTTTTACCCCAGCATAGGCCCTTAGCTATTCCTCCTGTGTTGAATGTGGTGGAGGATGTTTTTGCAGAGGCTTCCCTGAACCCTGACTCCTTGCCTCCTGCTCCTGTTAAGCCTGATAGGTATTATAGGGTGCCCGAAGCTCATAAGTATTTGTTTAAGAGTCCTAGGGCGGACCCAGAAACTGTTTCTCAGGGGCCTAAAGGTGTTAAAGCTTCTGTGGTTAAAAATCCTGTACCCTCTGATAAAGAGGCAAGGGCTTTGGATAGGTGGGGTAAGAAAGTATATACTTCCTCCACTCTAGCCATGAGGGCGTTGAATTGTCAGTTTCATATGCTAAAATATCAAAATTATCTCCTTTCACAATTGAAATCTAAGGTGGATGCTTTGGCGGAAGGTATTGAGTGTAAAGAATTGCTGGATTTGGTTCATGTGTCTGAACAAGTGGGTAAGCATTCTTTGCAGTGTGGTTTTGATGCTGTTCAGGCCTCCTCGAGGGTGGCTGCTACTAGTTCTGTTCTTCGCAGACATGCCTGGTTGAAGGATCAGAATTTAGCTGAGCATGTTAAGACCAGGATTTTGGATGCTCCTTTACAGTCTGATGTGTTGTTTGGACCGCCTGTGGAAGCAGTTTTAAAGAAAATGGAGGACAAAGCTAAGTCTATGCAGACTGTTAAAGATTTTTGCAGGTGCAGCCTCAAGTTTAGTAGAAATTGGCCTGCTAAGGGGTGGACATATCCTGCTTATGGTTCCCAGTCTAGGGGTAGGTCTAGCCGTGGTAGGGGCAGGGCTCAAGGTTCGTTTAGGCCTAGATCAGACAGTTCACCTGCTCAGACTTCTGGTGAGGGCAGGGGTCAGTCCTTTCGTAAGCAGACCCAATGACCTGCCTTTTCAGCTGCCAGTGGATTCTCGTCTGGCAGCTCCTTTGGGAGGAAGACTGTCTCTTTTCAAAGAAAATTGGGATTTAGTCACTCAAGACAGATGGGTGCTGGATATCCTTCATCACGGTTACAGATTTTATTTCCACACACTGCCCCCTTTCAAAGGCATGCCAGACGTTCCTCCTCCACAAAGAAAAGAGGCTCACAAGCAAATTTCTCAGTTACTCCAGATAGGGGCCATTCAGCCAGTCCCTGTATCAGAAAGGGGCTTCGGATTTTATTCTCGCCTGTTCCTAGTACCAAAGAAGGGGAACACGTGGAGACCAATTTTGGATTTATCTATCCTCAACACTTATCTGGACATTCCCAAGTTCAAGATGTTGACGCTACAACAACTGTTACCTCTGCTGGGCAAAGATCACTGGATGGTAACTTTGGATCTCAAGGAAGCTTACCTTCATGTGCCTATAAGGCTAGGTTGCAGAAAGTATCTGCGGTTTCGAACTGGAGATTTTCATTATCAGTTCTCTGCATTGCCCTTTGGCTTATCTACTGCGCCCAGAGTATTCACAAAGGTTCTGGCTCCAGTGATAGCTTACTTCAGGCTTCAAGGCATTCAAATCTATCCTTACTTGGGCGACTGCCTGATTCTGGCTCAAGACAAGGAAGACCTTCTACAGCATCTGGAATATGTCATAGCAGTGCTAAGATGCCTGGGGTATTCTGTGAACGAAATAAAGTCCAGTCTAGTACCCTCTCAAGACATGTGCTTTCTGGGTGTAAGACTGAATACAGCAGCCCAGATGGCCTTTTTAACCCCGGACAAACAAAAGAGTCTGTCACTTTACTTCCATCAACTATCTCATCAGTCCGTGCTGACTGCAAGGACAGTCCTTCAAGCATTAGGGTTCATGGCATCTTGTATTCTGGTGCTTCCCAATGCCAAACTGCATATGAGGAAGCTGCAATGGTATCTCAAAAATGTATGGACACAGCACTGCCAGGATTTGGACACTGTCATTCAAATAATACCTTGCCTTCAACAGGAATTCTTGTGGTGGGCTCAGGAATGTCACCTAAACAAGGGACTCTCTGTGACCCGGCCAGAGGCGAGTCAGGTTTTAACGACAGATGCCTCGGATACTGCTTGGGGAGCTCATCTAAATGGAAAGTGGATACAAGACAAGTGGCCTGCCAGACTACAGCATCTACATATCAACATGAAGGAGATGTTAGCAGTCCAGTTTGCATTGATAGCTTTCAAGGAGTTACTTCTTCCAGGGCAGGTGTTGATTCTAACAGACAACACAACTGTCATGTGGTACATCAACAAGCAAGGGGGAACACATTCTTATCCTCTATGCAGGCAAGCAATGATTTTATGGGAGACTGCGTTAAGCCTGCAACTAACTCTTCAGGCAAGGTTTCTGCCAGGAGCACAGAACTCCCTAGCAGATGTGTTAAGCAGACAAATCATGGATCCCCACAGTGGAAACTGGATCTTCATGTATTTCAGAAATTGACAGTGTCATGGGGAACTCCAGACATAGATCTGTTCGCTTCTCCACTAAACCACCAGCTGCCAAAGTATTGCACAAAGGGGTTTCATCACACAGCTTGGAAAGTGGATGCTCTGTCTTTCAGTTGGAAAAACCTTCATGTCTATGCCTTTCCACCTCTGCCTCTTCTTCCAAAGGTATTATTAAAGGTCAGACAAGACAGGCCAAGGATGATTTTGATAGCTCCAGATTGGCCTCGGCAACACTGGTATCCACTACTATGGAGTCTGGTAAGGAAGCCTCCATGGCCTTTACCTCTGATTCCTCATCTGTTATCTCAGAAGGATGGTCATCTGCTCAATGTCAAGCTTCACTCTCTTCATCTAACAGCCTGGCATATTCTCTCTTGAAGCACAGCAGGTCTCAACTTCCTCAGCAAGTTTTAAATGTGATTATGGAAGCTAGAAGACCTAGTACAAGGAAGGTGTACGCAGACAAATGGAAGAGATTTTTATTTTGGAGTACAGCAAAGAATTTGGAGATTTCTGAGCCTAATTTGAGTGTGGCTCTTCAATATCTTACTGAGTTATTGGACAAAGGTTTGTCCTTCTCTTCCATTAAGATTCATGCTGCAGCGATTTCAGCTCATTATGATTGTGACCCACCTTTGTTTTCGCATCCTTTGTTCAAGCAGTTTCTTAGAGGGGCAAAGAATATAAGACCCCCACGTAGAGCTCCTACTCCTGCTTGGGATCTCAATTTTGTGTTGGAAAAACTTACTCTACAACCTTTTGAGCCTGCGGCTACTGCTGAGTTGAAATACTTGTCATGGAAGACTGCTTTTCTGTTGGCCATTACTTCTGCAAGAAGGGTGTCTGAGTTGCAGGCCCTTATGGCAGTAGAGCCTTTTTTGATTTTCCATAAGGATAGGGTATCATTACGTACTAATCCTTCCTTTATGCCTAAGGTGGTTTCTAGTGTGGCTTTAAACCAAACTATTCATTTGCCTACTTTTTATGCAGATCCCCAAAATAAAGGGGAAAAGATTTTGCACACTTTAGATGTACACAGGCAATTGAGATATTATTTGAGCAGGACTAAGGATTTTAGGCAGTCTCAGCAGTTGTTTGTTTCTTTTGCCTTGAGTTCACAGGGCAAGCCTGTGTCAAAACAAACTATTTCGGGGTGGATTGGCTTTTGCATTGCATTTTGTTATTCCCATCATGGCAAGGAGATTCCAGCTGGGATTAGGCCTCATTCCACTAGGGCTACTGCCACTTCTACAGCATTTCTAAGGGGGGTGGCAACTAAGGATATTTTGGAAGCAGCTACTTGGAGTTCAGTGCATACTTTCTCTAAGCATTATCATCTTCCTATCTACTCTAAGTCTAGGGCTGGTTTTGCCACTGCTGTTTTGCAAGGCATGTTATCAGCTCCTACTTCCTTATAATTTGCCAGCCTCCCTTTCCTCTGCTTTGGGATTCTACCCAATTGTCAGGACTGCAGCAATGGAAGACGAAGAACATAGTACAGTTTTGTACCTACCATAAATGTAGATGTTCGAGGATTCCATTGCTGCAGTCCAATTTACCCTCCCTCCTTCCCCTCTGTGTTTAGGGGTGGTTGTGTACGTGAGTTGACATGCTTATATTTTTTGTATATATTGTTATATATATTGTACATGTTTTTTGGTGCAGGTTGTTTTTGGGACTTGTCTTTTTGGGTCTTCTGACATCTGGGGCAAGAAAAGACTGAGGAAATGACGTCGGTCATGCGCATTAGTACCCTGACGTACTGACGTCAGTCTAAGGCGCCATGACCGACGTCAGCCTTATACTCTGGTATTCGGGCCGACTGGGACGCGGACTATACCCAATTGTCAGGACTGCAGCAATGGAATCCTCGAACATCTACATTTATGGTAGGTACAAAACTGTACTTTCCCAACAAATTAAGCGGACCTTCCATCGGTATTGAATAAACAGAAGCAACTGCTTCTGGTGGTAGGGCACTACTTCCAGGCTGCTGATGTCATTCTGCTCAGTGGTCACTCACTCAAGTTGTTGGTGACCCTCCTTTCTCTATCTCGCTGTTTAACTGAGGGGAAACGCCCCCTCTCCTGTTGATTGACTACCCGCACTTCCTCAACAGCTTGGTTGGTCGCTCTGTGGAATTGTGACTGGCGATTGGTAGAGCGGTGCTCACTGTGCTGTAGCCCTCGGCCAAGTGAAAACATGCTGATTCGAAAAGTCAGTCACATCTCTACATAATTTCTTCTTTTTTTGTTCTACCAACCTAGACTCATAATTATTTTATCTATTAATTCATTCAAATACAGTTCCATAGCTTCTTCATATATTTGTTTCAACTCTTGTTGCTGCTGACAAATCTTAGTATTCAGTTCATGCTCCATTGGCTGAAAAAAGTCTTATCAGCAACTTAAGATACGCCCTACTAGTGTCCAAATTGATTTTTTGCCACTGTGTTAACAGTTCAGGGTACGTATTGCCATAATTTGGCATATTTCATACACTTGAGTCCCCTTGGTGCCACCTGTATCTTTAGACAAGCTTCGAAATATCGTTGGCACTGGAACCGTTTAAATCTGTACAAGTCATTTTCTAAATTCCTTTTCAGCATCTGTACTTCTCCATCATTATCATCAAGATTCACAGATTCTTGTTCAATATCCAAAGCACCAAGTGCTAAAAGAGGGTTATGCTGACCTGTTAAAAAATGTAAACGTCGATTGTCCTTAGCCATACTGGTTCATTCTTTCTCAATACAGTTCACAGCACCTTCTGCCATCCTCGCAAAATACACACGTTGAAATTCCTTCCCAAACAAACCCAAAGTGAGGTAGACAGAAATTCAAGTAGAAGTACACCCAAAGCTGAAGGTAACTGGAATGAATGTAACTGGTCCACGTAGATATAAAAATCCAAAACTTTTAATACAATTAGGTGAGCACTTTCGCAATGAACAACATTGCTTCATCAGACAACTTAAAATCAGTCAACCACCAGATATATATAGGCATGACAGAATTTAAAACAGCCAATCTGGTGGAAGAAAAGAAAGTACATCAGCCTTCCTAACATCACATTTAAAGTCATGCCTACTTACACGTACAGATACATAAAAGTACATTATTACAATAAGTCCATGCAACAACTAATTATTTTACACTAAATAAGTCACCTAAATGTACATATATTAATCATACATAGACATTCTAAAACCTACTTCGATTTCCTTGCCAATTTTAGGGGGGGCAAAATCATTCAAGACTAGCCCCCAATGTACATCCAGCCTCAAAATCCATTGGAGTTGTATAGATTCTGTTTGATTTATAAGATCACCCATCCTGCTATTTACTTCCTGAACATGTAGAACCTGAAACAAAAAAGTTTGTTCCTCATTTGTCAATAAAGTATGCTAGGGCACTACTGTAAACCTCTTCTAGTACAGTATATATGGTCCCTAACTCTTTCTCTAAGGTGACAATTAGTCTTTCCAACATAAAAATGAAAACATATTTTGCAGTGTGCAACATATATCGCATTAGATGCATGTCTGCTCTAGCCTTGAGTTCCCACAAATGCCCTGTTACTGGATGTTTTTCCCAAATGTTATCCCCAGCAAAGATACCTCATTCATTGAAAAATGCACCCCTACACACACAGTTTTTATCACATCAGCCAAACCCTTGCTTTTGTCTTTATTCAAGATCATTCCCATTTCCTTTAACTATCCATTCAGACACTTCCCTCATCCATATTTTGTTCTTAGGAACTATATCTTTTGCATATGTTAAAGCTACTGGAATCACCTGCTTTTGCATCACATATTCGACATCTTTTATTTTTATAAGCTAATTCATTCAATATCACATTGATTACTAGTATAAACAATATTCCATTCAAGGGACATCCATGTCTTATACCACACTTCATGCATATTTCTTAACTAATCTACCCATTCAATAACACTTTCACTCTGTTATTTTGATATGCTACCATGCACACCATCCTCATTCTGTTACCTATTCCAAAAATCTCCATAACATTCCAAAAAAAATCATGTCCTACTGCATCAAATTTTGTTTTATTTATTTACATTTGTTAACCGGGTAGTGTCTAACTGGGTTGAAGAAACCTGTTTTCAGCGGAGACCTGGGGAGAAAAGCTCCACAAGAGTACAAATTAAAGTGTGTGTGTCTTTCGGCTTTTCCCGGTTAGGGGTCGCCACAGCGGAACTCCGGTCCGCTAATAATTGGCAGTAGAGCTTTACATGCTGGCTTGCCGGGCTTAACGCACAACCTTCAACGAAGGAACGCCCATTCACGCATGTCGTCACACAGTAGACGCTTTAACTGAGAATCGAACGGGCAACGTCTAACTGTGAGGCGACAACGCTACCGCAGCACCACCACCGCAGTTTTGTTATTTAAGAAAAAGTAAAGCAAAAATGTTACACATTTAACAGAAAAAATACAGGTCATAGCAAAACTTTTACATAGAAAGATAGAAAGTAAGTGAGGTAAAAATGAAGTTATGTAATTTATGACATTGGGCCTTGTACTTAATATCATCCACAGTTTCTGTCACAACAAATAACAGTTCTTGATATCTCTTCCCATTTTTACCATATATATTTTTCCGTAATATCCCTCATCCTTCCTTCTATTCTTCTCTGTGTTGTTGTCATAAAAAATTACAATCTTTTATTTTGTGTGATGGGTCTCCATTGCTTTCATTCTTATTTTTCTTCTATATAAATTTAAATACTCCTCTGCATAACTCGTTATAAATAAAGTCTTATTGCAACCATTCATTTAGTACATTTGCAAAATGCTCTTTGCCAGTCCACTAATTTCTTGAACAGTCCATACCCTGTACCATCTGGGAGTGATACTGAGTCAGCATTTACTTTCCTAATTACTTCAATTTCTTTTTCAAATTTTTCCTTAATCCCACCTGGATTTTTTTTTACTTCATATTCTCTCTTTTTCCTTTTTGCTCTTGTACATATTTCTACATGCTTACTGCAGTACTCATAATTTATGCTTGTGTTCTTTTTACCTCTATTTTACTGTTTTCATTCCCTTCGTTATACTAATATCCTCCTCTGCTATTTTACCCAAATATTGCAGATACCTTCTCCTTTCTCCCTTATAAGTAGTATTTCTGTCTAAACAGTAATGTTATTTTTTTCTTGATTTCTTTTTCCATATTGTAATACTTTCTTGTATTCTCTAAATTATTTTATACATTTTTCTTATACTTCACTTTCTTTTCCTTTCTTGCATAATTCTGCTATTAAAAAAAAAAGCCCTATGATTTGGAAAATGCAGTCATCCATTCAGACCAGTTTTTATAGAAGTCCTTCATGGGTATGTAATCATTCCATAACTGCAGTACTTCCCACTCTCCACGTTCATCCCATAATCTCTCATTCTGTTTGTTACTTTCTTTTTGTAATATACTCCTTCTTTCATTACCTCCATCTGTATTTCTAAATGGTCTGAAAAACTTTTTTTTTTATATCTTTCCCATTCTTTTTATATTTTCCCTTTAAATCACAATTAAAGTCCCCTGCAGTTATAATTTTCACATTAACGACCACATAGTCTTAATATTTGTTGAAACATATTGTCTTTCCTTGCTAGCTACATATGCATGTAATACTTAAATTCTGTAAACATGTTCTCTCCAACCTTTTCATCGTTACCAACACTGCATCTAGCATTTTCACTTGTTTTTTGTTAAAAAAAAAACAAAAAACAAAAAAAAAACAGTCACTCCAGAACAATGGTCACTTCCTAACTTCCATATTATATTTCCATCCCACGATTTTTCTGTTTGCAGTCTTTCTTCACTTGTCAGAAACCTTACATCATCTAACAGAATAACATCCACATTGCATTTAGCACACCATTCCATTATCCCTTTCTTCCTCACAGTGTGAATAATACTGTTCACATTTATTGAAGGTACTCTAAAGTTGTTGCTTTTCCTTCTTTTTAAGTTTAGGGGACATGTTTTAAATGTTTTCCTTTTTTTTTTTATTTACCTTTCCCCAATTTAATATTTTTCTTTGGTTTATGCACAAATAATCCTTGATCCTCAATCAGATTTTTCACAGGCTAGAACATAAAAAAAATATATTAGTATCAATCCCTTCTTCTGGCCTCTCTCCCTGCAATGCTCACTGTCTCATTTTCTTTTCTGTATTTTTTTTACATCTACAGTTGATGTTAAGTTGTCTATCTCGCCTTCATTCTTGCTGGATGGGTTCGGAGCCGACCTCGGCTCCGACTCGGCCACTCTAAAAGCTCGAGAGTTGGTTCCACCGGCTCGAGGCTCCCCTTATATCCCACAATGCTAGGCGAGAGTTACCTCAGATCTCGTTTGCCGCTACAGCTTCGAGGTTGGTTGCTTCTACCGGTTCCTGGTGAGTTTTAGCTTTTTCTATTAAAAGTTACTCTTTTTCCCCTTTTTCAGTTTAATTCTTCTTAAATTAGTATAGTTCATAGAACTTTATCCCCGACCCTAATATTTCCCGTTTTTTGTTTAAAAGAACCTTTGGTTCTTCCCTTGGGCCTTAGGCCTTCTCTTCCCTAAGGGAGTGTTTGTGTAGTTTACTATAATTTGCTACTGTTTGTTGTACTTTATTTTTTTAGTATCTTTACTAAAATTGTTATTCTGACAGGGTATAACTGGTGTGTTTGAGAGTGTGTTTGTGTTCACCAGTTAGGCTATGTCAAAAGAAGCAAAGGTCTCCGGATTCAAGAAGTGTGATGCGTGCTGTCAGAAAATGTCTCTGACAGACGCTCACACTTCGTGTCTATTGTCTGGGGCCTTTGCACCTGCAGGACTCCTGTGCTGTTTGCCATGGCTTCAGCCCCAGGGTCCTGCAGGAAAGAAAAAACAAGCTAATTCTGAGAGGCTTGTTGAAGCCTGAGGATTCCCTGTCTGTCTCAACAGGGAAGCCCTCTAAGGCATCGAGGTCTTCGGCTCCGCTTCTGAGCCGAGACCTCAGGTTGTTCAACCTTTGCCTTTATCGGCTCCGGCTGGAGCCGATAAGACTCAGTCCACAGTTTCTGTGGCTCCCTCGGCTCCGGGCCGGGCCGAGGTTATCGAGTACCCGTGTCGGCTCCGACAAGATCTTGAGCCGACAACCAGAAAGAGGTCTAGGTCACCTTCTCTTGGCTCCGTTCATTCGGCTCCAGGATCTCCCCTGCTGTCTGAACGGAGCCAAAGGTCTCATTCCTCTAGGTCATCGAGGCTTTCCGATCATGACCTTCAGAGGGTGGTGAGTCGACTACTTAAGTCCGAGGCACTAGCCCAGATGCTTCAGAGCCCGACTCATCAGTCGGTGCCTGCTCCGGTCCATCAACTTTTTCCTCCTTCGACTCTTTTGAGTTCGGAGCCGGGTCGTGTCGGAACCGAGACTGTGGTCACCGAGCCGAGACAATTGTCTTCGACGCCGTCCAGCTCCGTTTTCTTCCATGGAGGAATCTCGGCGCCGGACTTCCTCGTCGGCTCGAGGGGTGAGTGGCATCGGACCCTTGTCCGACCCCCTCTCCCTCTCGGTGCTTGCGCTGGTGAGTTCGGCTCCGACATCGGCTTCGAGCCATCACTGTCGGTGCCGAGGGGGGTCCTTAGCTCCTCGGAGCGGGGACCTCTGGCTCTGCCTGACAGGGGTGCTTCGAGGTCATGCGGAGTGTGTTAGAGCCTGGCTCTACTCCACAGTCGGCTCCGTCAGCCCCTCCTTCTATGCTGCCTCAGGGTAAGTCGACTCACTCCCTCATCCCGGACCGCAGAGAGCCAGCTCCTCAGGAGCCCCCTTTGGGGATTTCATCCTCTTCGAGGCCTCTCCTGATTTGGCAGAAGAGCCCCCTCGGAAGAGGAAGTGCAAGAGGAAACACATTGACTCACCTGAGTCTATCACATCGGACACAGATCTGGATGATTCTGAGGGTTCCCCACGTTCCCCTTCTGAAGATGTCTCTTTTGCAGACATTCTGGAGATCCTTAAACAGAGGGGAAATTGGCCAGCCCTCAACCCTTCGGAGGACGAATCTGTGTATCTTGAGGCGTTTGGCTCGCCCTTCCACCTCCTGGGTGTCCCCCCCCCCTTGACCCCCTCATGCAGGTGGTAGCTAAGAAGGCATGGACGGCTCCTGATTCAGTGGACCCCACTCCCAGGAGACCCTCCAAATTCATCACAGCTCCATCAGACAAGCAATTTTTATCGAAAGGAGTTTCTGTGGATGCTATGGTGGTAGCTGCCGCCACTAAGAAGGAATTGGCTGATCCTTCAGTGCCTGTCCATCCACCTAACAAGGAATCTAGGTCCATGGACAGGTGCGGAAGCGGATGTTCTCCTCAGCGACATTTACCATGCGTTAAGCTGAATTACCTGTGCCATTTCACTCGCCTTCAAAGGGACTTGGTCAAGGAAGCGAGTGAAATGTTGAAGGACCCTACTGCTGCGGGTTTCCAAGAGAAAATGAAAACGCAGCTGGCTATCCTTAATTCCATTTCCAACTCCTCCATGCGCCTCCTCTCTTATGCAGCCGATGGAGCGAGCAGAGCCAGGGACAGGGGTAGCCTTACGAGGCACGCCTGGATGCGGCTATGCAACTTCGCGGAACCTTTCAAGGCGTCTTTCACGAACTCCCCTTTGATGGATCATCTCTTTTGGTCCTCAAGTGAAAGAAACCCTGACTAGGTGCGAGACTGATGGCAAGACCCTTTCTGCCGTCGGAGTCCGTTTTCGACTCCTTCTAGGCCTTACCCCAAAGGCCAGAAGGGTGGAAAGATGTGGTTCCGTAAACAATCTCAAGGGACTTCGCCTGACGACAGAGTCGGTTCCCGCCAGAGGCAGAGGGGGAACAACAATGGTAGACGCCGCCCTAGAGGCAGAGGGTCCGCAGAACCAGGGCAATCGAGAAACTTCCTCCGATAAGCCCTTTCAGCATCCCTTAGGTGTTGCGCGACTGCCCATCTTCGAGGCAGTCGGGAAGATTGTCACTGTATCCAGAAGCCTGGCTATTCTTGACACAAGACTAATGGGTACAGTCCATCATTTACGAAGGTTATTCTATTCCCTTTCTTCGTCTTCCAAATCAGTCAAAAAATCCCTTCCAGATGTTCCACCGCTCAAAGGGATATAGCAGCTTTGGAAATTTCAAAACTGCTTGCAAAAGAGCTATTCAGCCAGTGTCAGCAGACCAACAAGGATCCGGAATCTACTCAAGGTTCTTTTTAGTTCCAAAGAAAACAGGGGACTGGAGACCAATTTTGGATCTCAGTATTTTGAACAGATCGGTCAAGAAAACAAGATTTCGGATGGTCACGCTGCAATCCATTCTTCCCCTATTGGGAAAAGGAAACTGGATGTGCTCTATAGACCTTCAGGACGCGTACTATCACATAAAATGAACAGACGCTCCAGATGATTCCTCCGCTTCAGGCTGGGAACCAGTCATTTTCAATTCAGGGCCCTGCCCTTTGGTCTCACCACTGCCCCGGTGTTTACCAAATGCATGGCAGTGGTAGCTTCTCACCTGAGACGACAAGGATTCCAGGTGTTTCCATATTTGGACGACTGGCTCCTCACAGCTCCCACCAAGCATCTCCTTCTGATGGCCAGAGATTACACTTTTCGCCTGTCAAAATTGGGTATCTCAATAAATTGCGAAAAGTCTGTTTTGTCGCCTTGTCGTACTATTACCTACATAGGCAAATTTAGATACTGTAAACATGTCTGCAACACTAACGAACCAAAGGATATCAGACATTCAAAATTGGTGTCACTACTTCTCAACAACAACAGAGCCAAAGCCAGGTTAGTTCTAAAGGTGTTGGGAATTATGGCAGCGCCATACCTCTCCTCCCATTGGCCAGATACCACATGCGGATCCTTCAGTGGATGCTCTTTTCTCAATGGTCATACCAGGAACTTCCAATGTCTCACACCATTATGATCACATAGCAAGTGCAAAAGCATCTCATGTGGTGGATGTCTTCCCCAGCTCCTGTTGGGGAGACCATTTGTTCCACCTCCTCCGGTTGCTACTCTGACAACGGATGCCTCCCTGATCGGGTGGGGGGGGCATTATCAGGGCAGGACAGTCCAGGGCACATGGCAACCAAACGAATGCCACTTGCACATAAATGTTCTGGAGATGAGAGCAGTGCTTTTAGCGTTGCAAGCCCTTCAAGACTCTCTTCCCTTGGGAACGATTGCAATCCAGACGGACAATATGTCTGTAGTGTGGTACATCAACAAACAAGGCGGAACCAGATCATACCCCCTGTGTCGAGAAGCACTCAGACTGTGGCAATGGGCGATTTCTTCTCAGCGTTTTCTGATAGCAACGCACATCCCCGGGAAGTCCAATCACATTGCGGACAAGTTGAGCAGAGCTATTCTTATGCCTCACGAGTGGTCTCTGAAAGACTCTGTAGTGAGAGAGATATTTCTCAAGTGGGGTCAGCCTTGCTGCGATCTTTTTGCTACTCCCCAAAACAGCAAGTGCAGAGAATACTTCACTCTATTCCCTTTACCAGGCCAACCCAGCAGGGACGCTAGTCCAAGTTTGGCCCCGGGACTTCTGTATGCATTTCCTTTTCCTCTGATCTCTCAAGTAATACAGAAAGCTATCGCTCAGAAGGCCTCATTGATCCTCATTGCGCCTTACTGGCCTCGACAAGTGTGGTTCCCCTTTCTACATCGATTTCTTTTGGAGCGACCGTGGAACCTGGACCTAGTTCCAGATCTTTTGATCCATCAGTCGGGTCAGCTTCATCGCTCCCTCCCTCTCTGAACCTCACTGCTTGGTTCCTCCACTTCCAACAGTAGCCAGGCTTCCTCAATTATCTCACTCTGTTCGAGATATTTTGATAGCTTCCCATAAATCTTCCACTCGAAAGATTTATTTGAGTAAGTGGAAACGCTTCTCATATTGGGCACAAGGAAAGGACATAGATCCTTTCACCGCTTCCATCCAACTAGTCCTTGATTTTCTTGCTGAACTCTTCCATGCAGGTTCATCTCCATCTACTCTTAAGGTTCAGTTGGCAGCTATTTCTAATTTTCATGTGGGCATTTCTGAATCTGCCCTAATGTCCCACAAACTTTGCAAAGCCTTTTTGAAAGGAGTTTTTCTTCTCAGACCTCCTATGAGAAATCCTCCTCCTCCTTGGGACCTAAATTTAGTTCTTGCTTCCTTGATTCTTTCCCCTTTCGAACCTGCAGCTTCATGTTCCTTGAAATTATTATCATGGAAAACTCTTTTTCTGGTGGCTATCACATCAGCTAGAAGAATTTCAGAACTTCAAGCACTCAGTTGTCGTTCTCCTTATCTTTTGTTCCATAAGGACAGAGTTTCCTTACGAACTAACCCGTCCTTTTTGCCTAAGGTGGTTTCTACATCAAATCTAAACCAAAGCATTGACCTCCCTGTCATTTTCCCAGAGTATTCAAATAGGTCTGAACAAAAATTACACTGCCTGGATGTTCATCGTCAATTAAGGTACTACTTGGACAGGACGAAACAATTCAGAAAATCTGATCAGCTGTTTGTCTCCTATGCGGAAAGCAGAAAGGGACTTCCAGTTTCAAAGGTATCATTATCCAGATGGCTAACATCTCTGATTACCCTTGTTTATGAGATTAGACACCAAAAACTGCCCAATAAACCTAAAGCCCATTCCACCAGAGCTTTGGCTACTTCTCTAGCCTTCCAAGACAGACTGCCTATTGACACCATTTGTGCAGCGGCTACTTGGGCTACTCCTCACACTTTTATTTCCCATTATAAGTTGGATTTAGCTTCTAGGCATAGAGCTAATTTTGGTTCCACTGTTCTCAGGAGTCTGTTCCGTTAGGCCACCCGGGACAAGGTGCTAGGGACGCGGTCCCATCCAGCAAGAATGAAGGCGAGATAGACAACTTAACATATAGAAGTTATGTTCTTAGCATAACGTTCCATGTTAGTTGTGTTCTTCTCGCCTTCTTCTTGGCCCCACCCTCCTTCCCCCTGGCCTGGACAGACCTAGAGGAGTTGTGATCGTGACCTCTCTTTCTACCACCTCTTTCTTAGTCATATGCTATTACGCATATTTCTTGTTTCAGGATGTAGGTCACCCTTCTTTCTTCCTGTTGTTAGAGGTGGATTCTGTTTTTACAGTTATACTGTTTCTGTTATAAGCTGGGGTTAGCTTACAAACGAGATCTGAGGTAACTCTCGCCTAGCATTGTGGGATATAAGGGGAGCCTCGAGCCGGTGGAACCAACTCTCGAGCTTTTAGAGTGGCCGAGTCGGAGCCGAGGTCGGCTCCGAACCCATCCAGCAAGAAGAAGGCGAGAAGAAGACAACTAACATGGAACGTTATGGTAAGAACATAACTTCTATTTTCTTCACATGTTTCACCCTCTCCCCCATCCTTTTATGATCTTTCCTCATGTATGTTTTTTTTCCCACCTTTCTCCTTTTTCATAATTTACTGTTTGGTCTTGAAAATACATCCAAATGTCCCTGTATTATACAACCTGCATTGAGACACACAACTCTAAATCTCAAAATGCACGCACTCGAGGCCCTTCTCAGTATGGAGAACATCGATGTCTGTGCTGTAATTGAAACCTGGTTCAAGGCTCCTGAGAGCACCCCGGCACTATCAGGTTTTACCTCATATCATGCGTTCCGGCCCCAAAACCTGGACCACACCACAAAAGGAGGGGGTGTATCCATATTCATAAAGGAAACCCACACCTCCAGGTTGGTGGCAAAGCACGAAGCTTCGGAAACCATCCAGGTGCAACTAACCATAGGCAAAACTGCTCTACAATTTGTAGCATGCTACAGGCCACCCTCTCAAACTCAGGAACCCCACACAGCCTTCCTGAAGACACTGGAGGGTATAAATGTATCTCCAAACACCATCATATTGGGTAACTTCAACTACCCGAATATAGACTGGGAACATTACTCAAGCCCTAACTCTCTAGCTCAACGGTTCCTGGAGTTCATAAATTCAAATGCCATGGAACAACTAGTCACTGTTCCCACGAGAGGAGAAAATATACTAGATCTCATTATCACAAACAAGGGGACAAAATGCTCCGCACCGGAAGTATATCCCTCATTGGTGAGATCTGATCATAAACTAATCTCACTGGAAATCCACATCCCGCCCCCACCCCAAACAAAAAAGATCACAGTGAAGAACTTCTCTAAAGCAAACTTCACACAACTCAAGACTGGTGTGGTATCCTTCAAGGCCCCTGAGCCAGAGGAAACCACAACCCAAGCTGCGGAAGCCCTTACAAATGCCTTCTATGAACACCTCCAGGACTGCATGGATCAGGCAATCGCAAATAAAACCAAGACTCTTTCCACCAAGGGCAAACGTCCATTCTGGTGGACCCCAGCCATTAACAAACTTTACAACAAGAGGAGAAAGCTATTACATGATGAAACAAAATCCATAAAAGGAAAGTCACCCCTGATCATTCTTAGTAAAAAAATACGAGCACTCATAAAATCAACTAAGGCCAGTTTTGAGAGAAAAATTGACATGGATTCAAAAGACAATCATAAGGCCTTTTTCAGCTATGTTAGGAACCTGGGTGGAAACTCCCAGATATGCTCAGAATTAGTCCAAAATGATACAAAAATCACTGAACCCACAGACATTGCCAACATACTGGCAGACAGGTTCAGTGCAAACTTCACCCCCCTCTCCCCCCCCCTAAAGGAGAGATAACTATCCCAGCAGAGTGTAGCCTCCCAGACATCTCAAATGCGCAGGTGAAAGCTGCTCTCTCTAAAGCTAAAAACACAGCATCAATGGGACCGGATGGTGTCCCCGGCTGTGTGCTACACGAGCTCAATGAGGAACTAAACCCGCACATAAGGCAGCTGTTTAATCTCAGCCTTATCACAGGATATGTGCCCAAGGAGTGGCATACGGCAACTGTGGTCACACTCCACAAAGGCGGTGCCTCTACGGACCCTGGTAATTACCGCCCCATAAGCTTAACAAGTCTAGTCTGCAAAGCTATGGAGAGGATCATAATGGAGCTCATAAACAGAGATATAGGGGACTTGCAGACATTGGACCCGTCCCAGTTTGGCTTTGTCAAGGGCAGATCATGCCTTTTGAACTTGGTCGACTTCTTCGAGACAGTCACCAAGGCCATTGATGAGGGAAAGGCAGTCCATACAGCCTACCTTGACTTTGCAAAGGCTTTCGACACAATACCCCACTCGGGTATTGTAGAAAAACTTACCAACTTAAATGTAAACCCATATGTCAGAAGATGGGTTGCAAACTGGCTTAAGGACAGAACCCACAGGGTTAGAGTTGCTGGCGCTATGTCAGACTCCAAGCCGGTCACAAGTGGTGTCCCACAGGGCTCGGTCCTTGGCCCCCTATTGTTCGGCATCTACTTCTCAGAAGTACAGGCCAACATGGGAGGACTTTGGCTGACAAAGTTTGCAGATGACTGCAAACTGGGCGCCATAGTGGAAAGTGCATCAGACACTGATATCCTTCAGAGGGGACTCACGGAAACTGATAGCTGGTGCCAGAGCCACAGCCTGAAGTTAAACGCCAAAAAATGTATAGTCATACCCTTCGGGAAAAACAAGGTAACCCCAAGCTACCATATAGGTGGCAATCCTCTAAGCACAGAAGAGGTTATCAGGGACCCTGGGACCCAGGTTGACAGTGGCCTTTCTTTTGACACTCACGTTGCTAAAGTGGTTAGAAAGACCTTCTACATTGCCCACCTGATCATGAAGGGATTCACATCCAGATCTAGTGAGGTCATTGTTCCCCTGTGCTCTTCACTTATCAGACCAATGATAGAGTACAATGCCCCATTCGGGATGTATCTCACCCGACATCTGCAGCAGTTGGAGAGACCCCAAAAGTCCCTCACCAAAAGGATAAAGGGACTCCAAAATCTGTCATATGCTGCCAGATTGAAGAAACTCCAGCTCTATTCAGTCGCATAACGTCTGCTCAGAGGTGACATGTGCCTGATGTATAAGGCCATGTCCAACCGGGAATTAATGGACATGCTCCACCTCAAAAAATTCAAATTCACCAGAACCACTAGAGCAAGCGACTTAAACCTTAGCACGGATATAAATAGGACGTGCTGGAGGGATAGATTTATCACTCAGAGACTCCCTATGCTGTGGAATAAAATCCCGGTCCATGTGAGGCAGAGCACCTCGCAGGCTCTGTTCAAGAGAAATCTTGACCTGTGGATGGGAGATCGTAGGTTTACCCCTTGAATCATCTCTGTGTCACTGCTGGACAGAGGCACAACAAACTAATGGGCACAGTATTTTTTTCATATAAGGGGTGGCGTAAGCCACAAAACTCTGGGCTAGACTTATAAATGCCTTAGGGCAGATAGTCTAGTATAAACCTATGAACTTGCTATACGTCCTTTCTCCCCACATTAGTTACATTGTACCTTGTCACACACTAATTAAATGAAAAAAGTCCCTGCAAAAGAAACAATTTATGCTTGCAGGCATATGTCCCCGTATGACCAAAAAATAAAAACATTCTAAGTGCTTCATCAAGTTCTTTTCACATTTAAAAACAGCTTCCAACCTCCACTCTCCATTCCATAAGTTTCTCTCATCACTAACTTTCACAATATTATCAAGAGTTTCACACAGACCCTGCATGCATTTTTAACATTGTCTTCTTCCAGTTCGTCAGTTCTAAACTGCAGAGTAACATTTTTTAACATGTTGCTACCGGAAAAGAAGTAATTGTTCCACTGATAAATGTCCTTTTTGTTGTACAGTTCTAGAAAGTTTGTCATCAGTTTCAAATGTTACGTCAAAATGTCTGCCCCAGTATGTATAAAATACTGAATTTCTTGAGCTTTAAAAGCCAGAACTGTTACATCTTGCCCCATGCTTAATATCCATCTGTTAGTGTCACTTTTTTTCTTGTTCTCAGAGTTGATCTCTTTTTAAAAAGTTTTTAGTTTGCTGCTGCTCTCTTTTTTTGCCCACTGTCACTGCTGCCTAAGTTTAGTTGCTGCATTCTCTCCTGCTACAAAATCGGACACCTTCTTAGTTTTATGCTACTTTTCCTCTTTTTTACTTTTACTGCTGTATAAGTTTTAACTGTTGAATTCGTATCACCTGGATGTTCTTCGTGCATACAGCTGCAGTCATCACACTTGGGTTATCTGCCGTCAGGTGTGTCCTCGGTCGGCCGAATTCCAAAGTCTAGGTCCGGCGTCGGTTGTCGTCGCTTCTTCCCTGACGTCAGTGCGTCAGGGGTATAAAAGAGGCAGCCGACGCCATTTTCTCCAGTCTTTCTTGCCGCGCGGTGCCTGAAGCAGAAGCAGTTCGCAAGTGCTGGTCGGCCAGCTCCTGAGATTTACGAAAGTATTTCAGCCGAAGTCTTCTTTAAAAGCTAAGTACCCCGTTGGGGAAACTTTTCTTGCCTCAGACCGATGTCAGACAAAGTTAATAATTGCATTTCTTGTGGGAAGCAAATACCGCATAAGGATTTTCACACTTATTGTATACCTTGTTTAGGGCCAGACCACAACGTCTCGGCCTGGCGTTTTTGTGCTAGATTTAACAAGCGCACTATTAAGCGCCGGGTTGAGTTCGCCCTTCATTATTTTGGCAAAACATTTAATTATATTATGTTGTCGGATATGCCGACGCCAGTTTTAGGCAAAAAACGCAAGGATAAGGACAGACAAGGCCGACTACCGGTTCTCCAGTTCTCAGCGAGGCGCCTACGCAGCCCCTGACTACCGATGAAACCTTATTACCGGTGACTTCAGTACCCGAGGTCGCAGGTTCCTCAGTCCCCATTCCCACTGCAGATACCGACGCCACTCTTGGCGGAAAAACAAAGTTTATCAAGGTCTGCCATTTCTGAAGGCGTTTTCAGACCCACCACCTTATCCATTAAATCGTACAGTAAATCTAAAGCTCCAATGAAAATTAAAAAACAGGGTCCTCAAGCCCCCTCTCAAGGTCCCATGCCCAAAAAACAGATGCTTAAAATGGCTGAGGATTTGATTTCTCTCATCAGGGGCTCTCAACCCCCCCTCAGACAAAAGACCCAGGATGGAGGAAGACTACCCTTCCTCAGATCAGGCATCTATTACCTCAGGCTTTTCTGAGGATCTGGATTACGCCTTTCCCCTTTTGAAGACTCTGATGTTGAGGAGTCTATTCCCTCGGTCTCTCCCCCCCCCCCCGAGGACTACTCTTTTGGGGAAACCCTACATACATTGAGAGAACACTTCCACCGGAAAGGCCAAGATTACTCAGATTCCAAGAAAAGGCACAGGGAATTTCTGCTGCTTCCCCAGCATAGGCCCCTGGCTATTCCTCCTGTCTTAGATATTTTGGATGATGTGTACGCAGAAGCCAGTCTTAATCCAGATTCTTTACCTCCTGCCCCTGTTAAACCAGACAGATATTACCGGGTTCCTGATTCTCACCAGTTCCTTTATAAAAGCCCTTCTGCTGACCCAGAAACTATTTCTTAGGGTCCCAAGGGGATTAAGGCCTCTACTGCTAAAAACCCTTTACCTTCAGAGAGAGATTCCAGAGCATTGGAAAGGTGGGGGAAAAAGGTGTATACATCAGCCACTTTAACCATGAGGGCATTAAACTGTCAATTTCATATGTTAAAGTACCAGCAGTTCTTGCTATCGCAGCTGAAAAGCAAAATGACACAAACAGAACAACCTGATTTGAAAGAGTTGCAGGATTTGTTGCATGGAGCAGAACAAGTGGGGAAGCATACCTTACAGTGTGGTTTTGATGCTTTAGAGGCCTCATGCAGAGCTGCTGTCACGGGGTCTGTCATACGCAGACACGCTTGGCTGAAAGAGCAAACCTTACCAGATCATGTCAAAGCAAAATTATTAGATGCACCACTGCAAAAAGATGTACTGTTCGGTGTTAAAGCTGAGGAGGTACTAAAGAAAATAGAGGAAAAAGCTAAATCTATGCAAACCGTTAAAGATTTCTTGCAGGTGCAGCCTCCACGCTTCAGCAGAAACTGGCCTTCAAAAAATTGGTCCTTTCCAGCCACGGACAGACCCCAAAGGGGTAGATACAGACGCCCAAGGGGTAGAGGACAATCTCAAGGATCTTACAGAGCCAGGCAATGGCAATCACCAGCCCCAAGAGGTGGAGAAGACAGAACACAGTCATTTAGAAAGCAGACGCAATGACTTTCCCCTTTGCCTGCCAAACACAGCTATAATGGCAGCACCTTTGGGCGGAAAACTGGCCTTATTTTCAAAAAACTGGCACATTGTTACAAAGGACAAATGGATTCCGGATATTATAGACAGAGGCTACAGATTCCACTTTCTCACCCTTCCAAAGATGAGGGGCATGCCAAACCTGCCACAAAATCAATGGGCAGAGGCACAAAAACAAATTTCTGCTCATGGATATGAAAGCAGTTCAAGAGGTACCTGCAAAAGAACAAGGTCAAGGATTTTATTCAAGACTATTCCTGGTACCAAGAAAGGACAAAGACTGGAGACCCATCTTGGACCTATCTTTTCTAAACACATATCTAGAGGTACCAAAATTCAAGATGCTCGCATTACAGCAGCTTCTTCCCATGCTGGGCAAGGAGTCTTGGCTGGTAACGTTGGACCTCAAGGAGGCATACCTGCAAGTCCCTATCAGACAAGATTGCAGAAGATATCTCAGATTTCTTGCAGGTTCAACCCATTATCAATTCTGTGCATTGCCCTTTGGCTTATCTACTGCGCCCAGAGTGTTTACAAAATGCCTGGCATCAGTAATTGCTTTCTGCAGACAACGAGGAATCCAAATCTACCCATATCTGGACGACTGCCTGATCCAAGCGGACAGCAAGGACATTCTATTGCAACATGTGGCGTTTGTAATAAAACTGTTAAATTGCCTGGGGTACACAGTAAACAAAGAGAAATCAAAACTAATACCCTCTCAACAGATAATTTTCCTGGGTGCCAGCTTAAACACAACTGCCCAGATGGCTTACCTCATGCCAGACAAACAAGGGCAACTGTCTCAATACTTCAGCAAAATGGCAACTTTAACCAGGCTAACTGCAAGGAAAATCCTGCAGGCTCTGGGGTTCATGGCATCTTGCATTCTACTAATACCATTTGCAAAGCTGCATATGAGGAAACTACAATGGTACCCAAAAAACTTATGGTCCCAACACAAACACAGCTTGGAAACTATTTTACCACTCATTCCATGCCTTCAAAAGGAATTTTTGTGGTGGGCTCAAGCATGCCAAAGAAACACGGGTTTCCCCTTCTGTATACCACAAGCAAGGCAAGCCATTACAACAGACGCCTCAGAATACGCATGGGGAGCACACATGGCAGACCAGTGCATCCAGGGAAAATGGTCCCAAAAACAGATGCACCTACACATCAACCAAAAGGAGATGCTAGCTGTGCAAAATGCTCTTATGAATTTCAAGGACCTACTGCAACCAGGCCAGCTATTGATAAGGACAGACAACACCACAGTCATGTGGTACATAAACAAACAGGGAGGGACGCATTCATACCCCCTATGCAGGCAAGCAATGACCCTGTGGAACACAGCATTGGAATGGCAAGTTCAACTACAGGCACAATTCCTGCCAGGGAAAGAAAATACTCTGGCAGACAACTTAAGCAGAAATATGACAGACCCTCACGAATGGAAGTTGCATCCTCAAGTCTTCTCAAAGATAACTCAAGCATGGGGACAACCAGACATAGATCTGTTTGCCTCCCACAGCAATTACCAGTTGAAAAAATTCTGCTCAAGGACCTATCATCCACAGGCCTGGAAAGTGGACGCACTATCCTTCAGTTGGACAGCATTGACAGTCTACGCCTTCCCGCCTCTACCTCTACTGACCAAAGTCCTATTAAAAACCAGAGCAGAGGCCAAAAATGATTCTCATTGCTCCAGACTGGCCACGACAGCGCTGGTATCCTCTCCTAAAGAACCTGTCACACTCACCACCATGGATCCTACCTCAAGTCCCTCTTCTGTTGTCACAGCACAACTACAAGATCCTCCACAGCCAGCTCAGAACTCTAAATTTAGCTGCATGGAAAATACCTTAATTTGCCAGCAGGCTCTCCTCTCCAAGGAGGTACAGGATGTCATCTTGGAGGCCAGGAGACCCTTTACTAGAAAAACCTACTCCGCCAAATGGAAACGATTTTGCTCCTGGAATCAAGCAAAAGGCCAGAATCCTTGGGTAATAAATATACCACAGATTTTGCAGTACCTAGCTGAGATGTTAAACATTGGCCTTTCCCTCTCTTCCATCAAGATCCACGCTTCAGCAATTTCAGCACAATACAATACGGATCCTCCTTTATTCTCACACCCTTTATTAAGGCAGTTCCTCAGAGGGGCAAAAAATATAAAACCCCCACGGAAACCACCAGCTCCAGCTTGGGACCTCAACTTCGTATTGGAGAAGCTGACACTGCCTCCTTTTGAGCCGGCCTCTTCAGCAGAGTTACAGTACTTGTCATGGAAAACAGCTTTGCTTCTGGCTATTACCTCTGCACGCAGGGTTTCGGAACTACAGACCCTCATGGCTGTGCAACCATTCATCATTTTCCATCAGGACAGGGTTTCCTTACGAACCAACCCTACCTTCATGCCAAAAGTAGTATCCAGTGTGGCTTTGAATCAGACTATTCATTTACCTACCTTTTATCCAAATCCCCAGAACTAAGGGGAGATGCTTCTCCACTCCTTGGACATTCACAGGCAACTTCGTTATTACTTGGACAGAGCAAAGTCATTCAGGAAATCTGAGCAGCTCTTTGTGTCCTATGCTACAGGTGCTCAGGAAAGGCTATTTCCAAACAGACTATTTCAAAATGGATAGCCCACTGCATACGCTTTTGTTCATTTCATGGAAAATAGTGCCTGTATACATCAGATCCCACTCCCACCAGGGCTACAGCTACCTCAGCAGCTTTCCTCAGGGGGGTCCCTACTAAGGACATTCTGGAAGCAGCTACTTGGAGTTCAGTACACACTTTCACCAAACATTACCACCTTCCACTATACTCAAAATCTAGAGCGGGCTTTGCCACAGCAGTCCTGCAGGGCATTCTAGCCCCTCCTAACTCCGCTTAGTACCAGACACCCTTACTTAGCTTTGGGATTCTACCCAAGTGTGATGACTGCAGCTGTATGCACGAAGAGTCTGAAGAAGCCTTTGGCGAAAGCGCTCACTCATTGGAATAAACTTTATTATTTTTTATGAATGCATCCTACTTGAAGTTCCTTTGAATCTCTGCTTTTCGTTTCATTGCCACTGGAGGGTCACACACTTGGATTTGGATTGCTCTCTTTTATGTTTACGTGAGTCTCCTGCCTCAACTGATAGCAGCACTGCATTTGGCTTTTTGAATAGTACAGTTTTGTACCTACCATAAATGTAGATGTTCGAGTGCGCATACAGCTGCAGTCCAGGTTACCCTCCCTCCATTCCCTCTTAGGACAGAGCTTATGACAAACACCTTTAACATACAACCTATTTGGGGTATTCCTATATGGTGTATTTGCTTGCAACTACTGTTTTGATTTATCTACTTATGTATGTTTGCATAACATCATGTATTGCCTTCCTTTCTGGGGGCACCTGACATCCGGGGCAAGAAAAACTGAAGAAAATGGCGCCAGCTGCGTCTTTTATACCCCTGACGCACTGACGTCAGGGAAGAAGCGACGACAACCGACGCCGGACCTAGACTTTGGAATTCGGACGACCGAGGACCCGCCTGACAGCAGATAACCCAAGTGTGATGACTGCAGCTGTATGCGCACTCGAACATCTACATTTATGGTAGGTACAAAACTGTATTTTCCTTTTTCCATAACTTTCTGGAAGTTCTGAAGATGGTACTCTGCAATCTGAACCCATGAAACAGCACAACTGTCATCTGGATCATTCTGTTCAATTATTTTAACAGGACATCATCTGCAAACCCTCCTGATGCCAGTTCTGTTATCTGCACCACATCAACAGACTCGCTTACTTCCTTCGCCATGGAGACAGCAAGTGCTGCCCATTTGTAACATCCACCACACAAGAATCTCTATTTACATTCTGAAGCTGCGTGTCTTTCCACCTCCATCTCTCCTACATGCTGCTTCTTCCCTTAAGGCTCTTCCTTGTTGCCGTAGGTGTCCTCCGGCGCCATCTAGCAACTGCAAAGAGTAGGGATTCTTTATTAAACACCATGTCTTATTTACAGTATTTACAATTGTGGTACTTGCATATTATCTCAACCAGATTTTTGCGATAATACCGCTTTCTTTGCCGTGGGTAATTTAAACCAGAAATGTATGCAGAATCACACAGGCAATGTTATCTTTAAAAAAACTTTGTTTAGGTAGGAAAAGCAGTGTAATATTTGAAAAATGAATATTTGTTTGAAGCTGTTCCCAAAATCATGTCACTCATACTACATTTTCAAGTCCTGTTATGTGTTAGGCACGTTCCAAACCGTAAACCAGCGACTGAACAATCCACAAGTATGCTGCCATAAAACATCCACTAAACAGTCCAACAACAGTAAGTAGTATCCACAAGGATAACACCATCTGAATCCAAAAAATAAACCATTATTGTCAACAACTCCAAAAAAATAATCGGACTGCCACTTAACAGAACAGCATCATTGTACAAGTACTTTATAACGTGTGCACATACATATTCGCTTACTTATTCTCCTTAACTTCAGTTCTATTTAACAGTTTGCAACAATAAATCCAACAATTTACCAAAAAAGATTTGCAGGTCTCTGTGCCTTATTCTCTGAAGAAAGTATTGTACACTTATAAGTAATCCATGTTGCAGAACAGCAGAAGTTCAACCAAACATTTCCCAGGTGTCCATCTTTCATTTTCTGCGGCACGACAGCAGTGTGACCAACTTTACAGTATGTAGTCTCACTTCTCCTTCTCCACGTTGATTTACCTTACCAAATGTAAGGACAAACTAAGTCATACCCATTGAAAACATCAAATTCCACCTTAACACAACTCCCACTATCCGTTTTTAGGCAAACAAACGTATTACCGTAACCGCAAAAATCTGGTTGCGATAATATGCAAGTACCACAATTATTTACATTTTTTTACACTTGTAATAAACGCTGTAGTTGTACTTTTCAGTACATTCCATTCTTTTTATTTACATTCCTTATCTCCCCCTCCACTCTTTTTTTTTTCCACAGCCAAAGTCATATTTCCTTCAATATTTCTGACAATATCCATTTTCCTTTAAATTTTCTCTATTTTAATCTTTCGTTCTATATAGTCCATATTATATAAACCATCTTTATCTATTTTCTTATCTTTTTCTCTTTTATTACCATAATAACTGTATTCCAACATGTTCTTATTTATATCCTTCATTCCTTTAATACCTTCCACAATGTTATTTTCACATAATTTTCCTGTAATTCCTTCACCCTTTTACAACTTAACAAAGGTTTTGTAATGACCACAATAATACACACTTTCTTTTTTTGTGTGGCATATTAGCTTTTACTGGCAGTTTCTTTGTTGTTAATCTCCACACAAAATCTCTCCATTCAGAATATTTTTACATCACTGCAATCTCACCTTTATGGCTTTTATTTTTTTCCTTTTCTAATTGTTTCCGTGAATATACACAATAATACCTTTTCATTATATTTAAATGCCATTCTTTCCTGTTTTTGTGTATTACATATGCTTATTTTCCATAACAAAATTTTATATGGATCCTCTATTTCCTCATTCAGATATCCTTTCCACATTTTTCATTTACTCACTCTTTCCCATATTTCCTTATATTTTTCTTTCATTATTAAACTTCTCAAAGTTTTATTAACTTTACCACGTCAACAATTTATATAAATTGATATTGCATAGACAAGAGGATTAATCAAACCTAATCCTGCTTCCTCTTCCTTACATATAACATACCTCTTTTCACTGGGTTTAATCTGGATCCCCATATAAATGAGAACACAGTTGACATTCTTTTCAATATTTTGCAGGCACCATAAACACAAGCTATATGTGCAGTTTTTCCTAATAAGGCACTTTATTTAAATACACTTTTTCTATACATCAACTTATATGTCCTCCAAAACAAATATATATTCCTTACTTTTTGTACAGTATTATCTCATTGTTGTATTCTGTGCAGGTCAATACTAGATTTTAAACGTAATGTATCTAATTCTTGTCTATTAAACTGAATACCTCTTATTTACCTATTGATGTCCTTCTATTCTCATATTGCAGTATTCCAAACTCTTGGGTTTTCTTCTGTTGCTACCTAAACGTTCGACCAGAATACAAAAGCTTTTAATCACTGCTAGGTACGCAGGATGTCTGATGACCTAGGGAGCGTGGGCCATAAAAGTGACGTCTGCACATACTTTTCATCAGAAATTCTCTGCCGCCAGTCGAACATCAGCGTTCAGGCCGTCTTCACTTCAGATCTTTGAATTCTAAAAGGTAAGTACCCCTTTGGGGATGTTTTTGACTCCTTTGTCACTGCATGCCTGTTAGGGGCACATGCCTTCCAAGAAGGGAAGGTGCAAGTGCAGTCGTCAGATTCCCCCATGACGCCTACGAGGTTTGCCTTTTCTGTCTGTGGCCTTCATACGACCATTTTTTTTGCGCAGTCTGACCGGATTTTGTGCCTAAAACCCTATGCAGCTGTCTGCATGCTTTGAATATATATTTAGAAAATCAGCTTCCTAAATGCTTAGCTTTACGGATGGAAGGGTCATCTGGTCAGCCCATGGAACCACCTAAAAAGAAGGCCAAGGTTTCTAGGCCCTAAGTTGCTACTGCTGCCCCTCCTCCTTCCGATGCCCCTTCTGTGGCTGACGTTCACCTGAAGGGAATGCTCAGAGTCCACTGAAGATGGTATAGTGTGTACCTCTCGGGATGCCACAGACCCTAGAGCAGAAGGCACATCCGGAGACTGTTCGCAGACATCGCCTTGCGATGTTGAGAGGGAACCACAGGTTCCTATGACTGTCCAGACAGGCCTTTCCTTTGCTTGTTAGTCCACTGAACATAGGCCTTCATCAGACTAGGCCTTCCTCAGGGCCTACACCTTCTAGGCCTTCATTGAAAAAGAAATCCAAGACTAAGCATCTCATACCCTGTCTTGAAAGCCAACCAGATTGACAGGCTTTTTCACAGAGCCTATTTTAATGCCTCTATGGCCCTGAGGCCTGCTATTCCTGGATCCCCACAGGCCGGTCTTCCTATCAGTCCCAGACCTCAGGTTGAGGATGTCATCCTACCTGAAGCTGTGGATTCCTCAGACTCCTCTTCTGAGGATTCCTTCTCCTATGTCTATCAGATGCCTTCTCCTCTTGGATATGCTTCTCCAGAGGATGAATCTGTAGAGGCCGATTCTCCGGCAGAGGACCTCACCTTTGGGGAGACAATTTCCAAAATGAGGGAATTTTTTAAATAGGATTCCTCTGAAATGTCTGTGGTACAAAAGATGATATGATCCTTGCTCCTTCTGCAATCCGCCAATATTACCAACTTTCTTGGATGCTTTCTGTGCTGCCTCAGTTAACCCTGATTCCCAACCACCTGCTCCCAGGAGGTCTGACCGGTTCCACAAGGTTCCTGAAGGGGCAGCATTTCTGATCAAATACCCTGTAGCTGACCCTGCCACTGTCTCTGCAGACAAGCCATCCAAATTACTGCCATCTACCTCAGTCTTCCCCACTGACGAGGACAGCAAGGCTATGGAGCGCCTTGGTAAGAAAGTATACACTTTTTCTACCCTGGCCATCAGGGCAGTAAATTATCAGACATACATGTCCAAGTATGCCTTGGCACTTTTGACCCAGGTCACCAAACTCTTAGCGGACCTTCCAGACTCGCCCTCCAAGGGTCAAATTTCTAGCCTCATTAATCTGTCATCGCAAGCCAATAGGCAGTCTCTTTGTTAAAGCTATGATGCTGCAGAAGCCTCTGCAAGATCAGCTGCCTCAGCTTCAGTCCTAAGATGATGGTCTTGGTTAAGGCTTCCCCCCTTACCTGATGACATTAGAGCAAAATTAATGGATGCACCCCTCGATAACAATGCCCTTTTTGAATCTAAAGTAACTGAGCTATATAAGGCCCTTCAGCAGAAAGGGAAGGAGCTGCAAGACCTTAAACACCTGTTCATCTCCCCTATTCCCAAATTTCGCAGGAGCTATCCATCATAGACACAGTTCATTAGGAAACTCTCTGCTCCAGCTTCCCATGCTAGAGGCTGAAAATGCCAAAGGAAACAGCAGACCTCTTCTAAGTCTGCTCAAACTCCTGCCCAGAAAACTCCCTTTCAGGATAGGGCAGGTAGCCTGTGACTACCTGCCTTCAATGTCTCCATCACCAGACTCCATTCCCCTGTCAGGTAGCCTGTGACTACCTGCCCTCAATATCTCTATCCCCAGACTCCACTCCCCTGTCCCTAAGGCACTCTCACTGTCTGCCCCTTTGGCTATTCATTACATCAGTGAGGTGGGTCCTCTCCATCATTGAAAAGGGCTATTTTATATCCTGGGTCACTCACCCTTCTCCCAGAAGGATCCCCCAGCCACCCAAAGACCAATTCCACCTTTTCCAGCCAGTCAGACAGCCTTCTTTCTCAAAGAACCATACAGTTGGTTCCTCTGGCGGAAAAGGGAAAGGGGTTCTATTCAAGTCTTTTCCTGGTGCCCAGGAAGGATGGGACCCTAGAGACCATTCCTGGATCTCTCTCACCTCAACCTGTTCTTGCAGGTCCCCACCTTTCTATTGCTTACTCTTCAAACCCTTTTTCCTTTACTGATAACTCAGGGATTTCTAGCCACCTTGGACATAAAGGACACCTACCTTCACATACTTATAAGGCCCAGCTACAGGAAATGTCTGCATTTTGCTGCTGGTTCCTCACACTTTCAGTTATCTGCCTTGCCCTTTGCACTCTTTACTGCTCCAAGGGTCTTTACCATATGCCTGGCCCCTGTGGTAGCCTATTGCAGGGTACAGGGGATCCAAATTTTTCCATACCTAGATGACCTCCTGATTCAGGCAGAATGCTCCAGATCCTTGCAGAGCCAACTCCACAAAGTCATCTTCCTCCTGCAGGTACTGGGACTCAACATAAACTTTCCTAAGTCCAGCCTGAGCCCTTCGCAGGACCAGGTTTGCCTGGGGTGCAGAATAAGGACAGATGTTATGAGGGCATTCCTCCCACCCCAGAAAGTGGAAACCCTGACCCCAATACTTGGCTACTGTCCTCAAAGCCACTGTTTTGACAGCCAGACAATACTTCAGGCTTCTGGGTTATATGACCTCCACTATTGCCATGCTACGTCTGGCATGACTCCACATGAGAAAATTGCAATGGCACCTCAAGTCCATATGGACCAAGCACTCACACCCATTGGACTTCCTCCCTTGTGTAAGGAAGGAGATTTTGTGGTGCTTAAACCAGGTTATGCTCAACCAGGGACTCCCACTGAAACCCCTTTCCCCATCCAGGAGATGTACACAGATGCATTGATCTGGGCTGGGGGGTTACTCTGGGCATCCTGAAAGTGCAGGGTACCTGGTCCCACACCTTCAGCCAGGAACACATCAACGTCAGGGAAATGAGAGAAATCATATTTGCCCTGACAACTTTTCTTCATGCCCTAAAACAAGGGCCCCTGAAGTTGTTCACAGACAGTACTACAGTTTTTTTGGTATGTGAGAAAACTGGGTGGAAATGAATCCTGTTTGCTTTGCAGACTTGCTCTCCACGTCTGGGACTTGGCAGTCCAACACAGAATCTCCCTGCAGGCAGTTTATATCTCTTCAGCTTAGAATATTCAGGCTGACATCTTGAGCAGGTCCATGTCATAATCCCATGAATGGATGCTTCACAGGGGTGTGTTTCTGGACATTATCCACAGGTGTGGGGGTACACCTCAAATAGATCCGTTTGCCTCCCCCCTGAATAGACAACTGCCACTGTTTTGCACCAGGCTACACAGCCCCTTAGCAAGGGCAAATGGATGCCTTCTCCATCTCCTGGAAGGGACAATTTCTGTATGCATTCTCCCTCCTTCCCATTACTTCAAAAAGTCTTGCTGAAGATCCATCAGGACAAACCAAAAATAATCTTGGTGACTCCCTTTTCAGGACAACATTGGTGCCCCCTCCTTCTACATTTAGCCAGGGGCAATTGCTACAGGTTACCTGAGAGTGGACCTTCTCACACAAGAAAAGGGATCCCTGATCCGTCCCCATCCTGATTCTCTGAATCTAACCCTGTGGGTGATGGAATTCTGATCCCTTCTAGACACCTTTACACTGAGGACGTACCTGCAGTCATGCAAGAGGCCAGGAAACGTAATACTAGGAGATCTTATTTGTCTAAATGGAAGAGGTTCTCCATGTGGTGTCAACAAAGACAGCTAGACCCTTTGCAGAGTTAGGTCCCCTTAGTGCTGTCCTATCTGTGTGAACTTGTGCAAGCAGGGTTACAATATTCCTCTGTCAAAGCACACCTTGCTGCTGTTTCAGCCTGTATGCCTCTTGTTCCTCCTCTAGCTTCCCGTCTCCCTTCAAAGTTATTCTTTGGAGTACTACACCTCAGACTCCCCCAGTTCTAGAAAAACTCACTGTTGGCCTCTTTTGAACCAGCTTCCAAGGCATCTCTGACGCATTGTACCTGGAAAACTGTACTCCTGGTGGCCCTCACTTCAGCCAGAAGTGTCAGAACTCCAGGCCCTCATGCCAGCACCTCTTTTTAGTCCTCCACAAGGATAGAGTGACCCGAAAGACCCCTCCTGTATGCCCAAGGTGGTCAATGAGCTATCCTTAAATCAGGGTATTCACCTGCCCACCTTTTTCCTTCATTCCCAAAGTGACAGTGAGAGAGTCTTGCAAGGTCCTTGACGTTCACAGACAACTTAGATTTTACCTTCGCAAGACTAAGGCCATTAGGAAATCAGACCAACTGTTTGTCTTCTTCCACCCCAGAGCCTTGGGAAAGGTGGTGACAAAGCAGACTGTTTCTTTGTGGATCTCCAAAGCTGTATCATTTTGTTACACATTCCATGGGAAATAGCTGAAATCCAAAATTGAGCCCACTGCATTAGAGCCATGGCTTCATCTGGGGCCTTCTTCAAAGGATTGGACACTGCTTCCATCCTAGAGGCAGCTACTTGGTTATTTGTCCATACCTTCACTAAACACTACAGGTTGGATCATGTCTCCACATACAGAGCGGGGGTTTGCTAGGGCAGTCGTACATGGCTTTGTGTAGAGTAGCTCCACACCACCACCCTTTTCCTCCCTGTGAGCTTTGGCACACACCCAAGAGTTTGGAATACTGCAACATGAGAATAGAAGGACATAGAATAGTTGTGTAAAATTTTACCGTAACCATAGATGTCCTTCTCTTCCATGTTGCAGTATTCATTCCCTCCCACCTTACCTCCTTCTCTCCATCTGAACTGTCTCTTCTTGGATGGCATAAAACCTATACAGCTATCCTGGACTGGGTCCGACTAGGCATTCAATTCTGGGGAAAGGTACTTACAGATGTCACTTTTATGGCTCACGCTACCTAGGTCAGTGTCAGATGTCCTGCGTACCTTGCAGTGACTACAAGCTTTTGTATACTGGCCGGATGTTCGGGTAGCAAGAGAGGAAAATCCAAGAGTCTGGAATACTGCAACATGGAAGAGGACATCTATGCTTATGGTTAAGATTTTACACAACTATTCTTTCCTAAGCCTTTGCCTTTATCCTTATTTGTATGCGTGCCAATAGCCTTTAATTGATTAAGTTGCTTAATAATGACCTCCATACATTCTTTATATATTTTTTGTTGTTAAAATTGTCATTTGCATAAGAAAGCTTTACTAGTACTTGAATTTCTTTTCTAGTCCTGTATTCTGCTTCCCTAAAACTATATTTATCTTGCTAAAAACTGCACTCTTAATGCAAGTAAAATACTACTCGCTGGACATTCCTGTCTTATACCGCTTCTTATATGTATTGTTTAACCATTCACCACTATTCATTTTATTATTCTCATAAAATTTATCAAATATTTTTATTTATTTTTTTCATTTATTATAACCTTTCAGTATATTCCATAAAGTTTAATTTTGTATCTGTATTATCAAATGCTATACTCAAATGACCTGGCTTAATTTTAACTTTGGACTTCCTGTTTATTATATCCTCTACTATTTTTCTCATCATCCGAAGTTCTTGGCTTCCTTTCCTTGTTTTTCTAAATATTGTTTTTCCAAGTGTTTATTTTACTTTATTTTTTAATCAATATGCTAGTATTTTCAAAAATATCGTGGTCTGTGTTAAACACCATCAGTCTTCAGTTTCTTATGTCTTTTCTCCTTCTTTATAAATTCCATAGCTCCAGCACTTTTCTTTTTCTTCAGTGGCTTTCTCTAACCAGTTATTTAATTCTTTCACAAAATACTTCTACTGCCTGTCTAACATATCTTTTATACATTTGATGTTCAATCTCATTCAATCCTGTGGCTGATTCCTCATTTACTGTCTTGACCTCATTGTTTATTTCTTCCACAGTTCTTTTAACGTTTCATTATAGTCTTTAGTTATTTTTTTCTGTTTTATTCTTTTTAAATGCCTTTTTTATATTATTACATTCATAGTTTCTTGTTTTAACATTCTCCATTCCCATTTTATTTCTTCTTATTCTATTTCCCTTTACTGTTTTATTCAAGTAGGGTGCAGCCTCCTCTTTTTCCATTGTAAGAAATACCTTTGTTTAAACAGCATTTTTTAAAATTTTCTCTTGATTCATTTCATCTATCTTCCTCTCTTTCCAAAAAGCCTTTCTTGTTTCGTATTCTCTTTAAACACTTCATAACTTGCTTTCTTATATTTTTGCTTCTCCTCTTTACTTTTTAAACCTTGCCATTCCAAAAAGCATTTCTTATATTTTTCTTTAAAACTTGTCTACCAACATGTTCAGTTTAACACTCTCATACCTACATGATCTTTCCATAATTGTTTCACCCTTTCTCCATCTTCCTCATCTAAATATTTTGCATTTAACATTTAATACCTTTGCCTGTCTTTATATACCCCTCCCTTTCTTGAATCTCTATTTAAATTGCCAAATGATCTGAATTCCTTCTTGTGTAATTTTCAAAACTTCCTGAATTTATAAAATCCCTCTCTTAAGTTGCTCCTTTTATAAGTCCATTGCTTATTATTCCATGTAATTTTCAACTTTTCAGTATCTCTGCTGTTATCTTAACATCCGTGGGTCCCTATCAGCATCTCAAATGCTGACAATATCGAATTTGATATTGTCGCATTGAGGATGCCAAAAGGGCAGAATATCGAGCGGGTAAATGGAAATCTCCGTAAGCGGAGATTTCTGTTTACTTCAATGTAGTGCGGTCTTGGAGTTGGTATATTTAAGTAGCGGGAGGTGTGGGGGACTTTCCCCCCTGCCTACACCCTTTTGTTTTTGTTTTTTTTTTTTAATCGACATTCGAAAATGTAATTGGTCGATCATTTCAGTTCGACATTTAGTGATTCGACCGATTACATTTTCGAAATGCTGATGTAGACCCACATCCTGTCATCTTTTTCTTCTTTATAATTGTGACTTATTTCCATGTTTACACTTGCACAATCTATAATTCTTTTTTTTGTGTAACATATGCGTAAACTGCAATAGTTCTATAAACCTGCTTTTCCACCTCACATCTGCCACTGTTGCACCACTCAATATTGCTAGGATGTAAAGATATAAACCAAAATTCCAGTTGACTTTCAACATAATATTCCTATATCTGAGCATGTTTTCCTGTATTCCAAATCTCACCTTCCCATATTTTTCTACTTGTAATCGCTCCCATTTTGTTAAAAATTATTTTTTTCCAGTGTAATATCCATGTCAAGTGATGTACACCTAACCTTATTCTTTATACTATTCACATTTATTGCTAAAATTCTCATCTTTTTCTTTTGTTTTTTTATTTTCTCTCATACCTACAGTCTTGAATTTCTGTTTTGTTTTACCCTTTTCCCAGTAGAATTCATGAGTGGATTTTACCATTTCTCCACCCCTCCTTTTTTTTCTGTTCTTTTACGTTTCATTTTTTTCATGTTCTCCTTCCACATTATCTGTCACTTTGTCCTTCGTATTCCTTTTCTTGATCTTCTTCTGTACTTTGTTCTTATACCATCTCTTGTTCCTTCTCATACTTTTCACCCACTTTCTCCTTATCTTCTCGATTTTCTTTACAGTCAGTCCATAAATGCCCCGTTCACATTTTATACATTTCGTTTCACATTTTTTAGCTTCATGACCCTCTTCACCACAAGTATAACACGTTCATGTTATGTGGTCCAATCTCGCCTACATTCTTACTCACGGGTTCGTAGCAGAGTATCGGCTCCGACTCAGCCAACTTTTTATTTTCTAGCACGAAGTCTCTAATTGGCTGGGCTAAACGGGTATCCCATGTTGCACTGCTCCATAGTCCCAGATCTCATTTGCCGCTCGTGTAGCTAGGACGTGGTCTCGCTTGGCTGTGACTAAGTAACTTTGAAACTTCCTTTTTCTCTCAGAAAATTGTGGTTTTTCAAACAAAAGCTATTTTAATAGCTATTTTTCCTTCTTCGTTGTTCTGAAATTGTTGTGAGAATGTTTTTTGGGTATCCCTTCTGTTCCGGTGGGCTAGACCCGTTTAAATTAGAGGACCTAGTCCTCCTTATTTTGTGTAAAGTTTAATTTCTCAGACAGTTGTGGTTTCAGACAAAGCTATTTTAATAGCTATTTCTCCTTGTTCGGAATTTGTTGTGAGAGTGTTTTGGGTATCCCTTCTGTTCCGGCGGGCTAGGCCCTTTTAAATTAGAGGACCTAGTCCCCCGTATTTTGTGTAAAATTTATTTCCGATTCTTTTCTGTGTAGAGAGTAGTGTTTTTCCCGCTGTTTTAGAGAGTGTAGACTTCCAAAGAACCGTTTGAATTAGAGATTCTTTGGCTGTTTCTTGTGGCAGTAGTTTCCCGCCTTCCGTTTTTTTCCCAGGTTCTGTGGCTTGTGTGTATTTTTTGGTGTACCAATCTCGGTTAAGATGTCTAAGGATCAAAAGGAACATAAACCTTCGGGGTTTAAGAAATGTTCTAAATGTAACTACAAGATGTCCATTACTGATGGACCTTCAGTTTGTGTATACTGCCTAGGGGCAATTCATTTACAAGAGTCCTGTAGTTTTTGTCACGTCTTCAGTCCGACGGTGTTACAGGAAAGGAGAAACAAACTTATACTGAAGGCTCTTCTAAAACCTTCCTTTGAGGAGTCTTTAGACTCCTCCTCGAGTACTCAGTGTAAGGCTTCTAAGGCTAAGAAGAGATCTCCGGCTCCGTCTGTCTCCATGGAGCCTCCGGAGAAGATTTCTAAATTGGATGCTACCCCCTCGGCTCCTCTGTCCTCGGGGCCACAGGAGGTATCTGTTGTGCTGGAATCGACCTCGGCTCCAATTCTATTGGAACCCATTCGGAGCCGGTCGCCCAGTGTTAAGCATGGGTTTCCAGACAGGAGATCCCAATCTCCATCTCTTTCCTCCAACTTCTCCAGGCTGTCTGATTTGGGCGTGGATAGGGTGGTTCAGAGGCTCCTGCAGTCACCGGTGTGAGCAAAATTATTTTTGGCTCCGACCCAGTCGGCTCCGGAGCCTGTCCTGATGCTTGTACCGATGGTTCCTCCTCCAAGCACTTCCTTGTCTTCGGAGCCGGAGTGCTCTGCTCCGAGTGATGTTCTTGTGCCGGCTCAGATACCCCTCAAAGGTTTATCAGTGCCGACGTCGGCTCCAACTATGTCGGCTCCGTCCTCTGGTTTCGGAACTCGGGTTTTTTATGTCGGGGCCGAGGGGGATACTTCAGGACTCCTGTCGGTTCCGAGCCTCCCTCTCGGTGCTTCGGCTCTGGGAACCTCGGGGGCCAGTCGGTCCTCTGATTCAGGGGGACCTGCCTTCGAGGCCATGAGGAGCGCACTGGCCAGATCTTCAGTTATATCACCCGGTTTGGTCATTCCGTCCCCTTCTACCCCGGCTAGAGCCTCTGATGTCCCCCTATCAGTAGATGGCAGAGCTCAAAGGTCTGGGGATACCCTCATGAGCGGTCCCCAACTTTCTGATGGCCCCTCGGAGTCTGTGCCTGAGGAGCCCCCAAGAAAGAAGTTGTGCAAGAGGAAGCACATAGACTCCCAGGACGAGTCTCTCACTTCTGATACCGACCTAGAGGAGTCAGAGGGGTTCCCCAAGTCGTCCTCCGATGACGTCTCTTTCTCTGACATCCTGGAGATTTTGAGGCAGAGAGGCGACTGGCCGTCCAAGACCCCCTCTGAGGAGGAGTCTGTATTCCTCAAGGCTTTTGGTGCTCAACCCTCCGCCTCCTGGGTGTCTCCACCCTTCGATGAGGTCCTGGATTTAATTTGTCGAAGGGCGTGGGAGAATCCTGATTCCGTGGAACCAGTACCAAGACGACCTAATAAGTTTCTTTCAGCTTCCCCGGGGAAGGAGTTCCTGTCCAAAGGGGTTTCTGTAGATGCCATGGTGGTGGCGGCGGCCACTCAGCAGGAGGTAGCCGAGTCTTCTTCCTCTGTCCATCCTCCTAACAAGGAGTCCAGGAGTATGGACAGGTACGGGAAGCATACTCTTTCGTCAGCGACCTTTACCCTACAGTCGCTGAATTACCTTTGTCATTTTACTTGGCTCCAAAGAGATCTCCTTAAGATCTTAAAAAATCCTTAAAGATCCTTAAAAAAGTTGGCCGGGTCGGAGCCGATACTCTGCTCCAAACCAGTGAGTAAGAATGTGAGGCGAGATGGACCACATACATCGAACGTTATGGTGAATACATAACTTCTTGTTTTAGCACGATTGCTAATTGATCATTCTTGCCACAAAAGAAGTGCATTTTTGGTTGCCCCCAGTATTTCACAGCTATCTCTGTTTCCTTCTGCATTTATCATACTTGGAATATGTATTGTTTTTTTCATTTTCCATTTTTAATACACCACAACATTACCCAATCTCCAGTCCATAAACCTCTGTCATACATTTTCGTAATGTTAATAACATCTTTGCATGCAGTCTTTAAAGTCTTAATTTTATTTTTTTTACTACTTTAGTTCAATACTCCACATACATTTTCTTTTTTGTCTCTCTGTTGAGGACTTGAATAACATACGAGTTCCATGGATAAGTTTTTCTTTACTTCATACTGTTTTAGAATTTCTCCATGTACTGTCCTGATTCAAAAAGAATATCACAAAGTTTGTCTTCTTTAATACGAGTAAATGCTCTTACTTCTTTAGGTGATGCACCCAATGGTGGTGATATATTATCCCAAATGTCATAGCTGTCAAATTTTGTTTCTTTTTCTTTTTTAACTGCTTATTCTTACTAAAAATGTCTTTCTTCTCAAATCTGTTTTCTTTTCTTCTCTTGCCTTTCCTTCTTTTATGGTATGTGTGTATGACTACTACTTCTCCTCTGCTACTAGTATTCTTTCTGTAATATCCTCCCACAACACAGCTTTTTCACACTCTTTTTTTTACTTTGAGTAATCAACTCACTTAAATAAACATCCAGCAACGCTCTAGATTGGAGGGTTGTAGTAATACATCCAGATTGCGACTTGCTCTCTCCTTCAGTCTCTTCTGAAGCAGAAATTCTGAGTCCTGTGAAGGCTGTCTAGGTCAGAGCATGTGTATGTACCTTTAAGAAGCATTTCCAGATGTAGGCATGTGCATAGAAATACAGAGCGCGTGCAGGCAGCAGTGCCATTTTGAGAGAACAGCCATTGTTAACGTGTATGAATGCAGTAGTTAGTCTGTTTATAAGTTTAAATTACAAAGCCTCATTTCTGATGCATTTGTGTGTAATAAAACTGCTTGGATAGAACCCACAAATGTTTGTTTTATCCAGACCAGACTAGTGACATGATATCAGAACCGGGATAGAAGAGTTACTTCTCTGAGCCATGAGGTCCAGTGTTGAAGATGAAGGCAGACTAAGCAGGTTGAGTGAAACAGAGCACAGACAAATGAAAAAGGGCCAGAAACGAGCTGAAGGTAAAGAAAACTGCACAAATGATTTATTTGGCAAAGAAAATGAAACAGTGCATTTGTAAGGCACAAAATGCATTATTAATCAAATGAGTAGCACAAAATGTACTAAGCAAACGAAGAGCACAAAGCATATTATTAACTAAACGAAATATTCGAAACCATGTTTGATAAAACTAGCGTAATTATTCATATGGGCCTCAGATTTATCTTTGGTTTGCATAACGAGCATGTTAAAAGTAAAATAGGCACAAGAAAAGTATAACGAGCATGAAAAGAGATTAAAAGGGCATAGCGAGTACAATAAAAGAGCAAAAGTTAAGCTTAAAGAACAAGGTGATTGCATGTTTTTAATAGAAGACTGTGTTTGGGCACTAACTACTATTTTGAATTGACCGAAGCCATTCAAAGCATAACTAGAGTTGTTCAAAGTATCTGAGTGTGCAGAGTGTTTGCAGAGTGTGTGCTTCATTATGGTGCAATTATTTCAAAGAGTTTGCTGTGTGCAAAGTACAGTTATATTGCAAAGTGCAGTCAACATACAGCCATTTCGAAAAGTTTCTTGTGCTGTGTGTGCATTTATTCACAGAAATCCACCATTTCAGAGTTTCTTGCACTGTGCAGAGTTATTTTGCAAAGTACAGACATTTTGAGAGGTTCTTGTGGTGTGAACAGTTTATTTGCAAAGTGCATTTATCTGGAAGTGTTTCTTACTCTATGCTGTTTCCATTGTGTACAGTTTATTTGCAAAGTCCAGTCATTTCAAAGTATTTCTTACACTGATAAAGGAGTGGTTTCATAAAGGACAGTGATTTCAGTGTGTTCTTGTGCTACTGAGACTTATTTAGCAAAGTGCAGTTATTTCAAAGAGCTTGTAATGCTATTGGGCATAATTACAAGTACTGGCATATATATGTGTTTGTGTGTATGTTCGTACATGATTTCAAGCACCTTCACTACTGTGTGTTTATAAAGCAGAGGTATTTCGCAGACCAAGTCCACTTGTGTTTGATCATAATATAGCAGAGAATTGGAGAATATTCGAGCAGGAATACAATATTGTCAGCTTTTTCTGACAAAGACGCACGTACAATGGCATTCATTTTGCTTAACTCAGCTGGGTCAGAAGCTATTGAAAGAGAGAGTCCATTTGTGTATGCACCAGAAGTATATGCAGGAGAAGGGGCAAACAGTCATATTGTGGTACTGGCTGAATCAAGGGAAGACCCTGAATGCATAAAATGTAAATTTAGAGAAATGTTCAACCCTCAGACAAATGTTAAATTAGAGAGGCACTTATTTTGTACAATAGACCAAAAGCCAGGTGAAACTTTTGCCGCTTATATCACTGACTTTAGAAACAAGGCTAAAACATGCAGATTTGGTGACTTGAAAGATGAGCTAGTAAAGGACAGGCTTGTGTGTGATGTTACTAGTGCTGCAATGAGAAAGATTTTGCTTTGTGACCGTGATGTAACGTCAAGCAAAGCCATAAAGATTTGGCAAATCCGTGAGCTCAAAGAAAGGCGCACAAGTATGCTTAAAAGTGATGAGCATGGTTTCAGTAGTCTCTAGAGGAATCATAGACAGCATGCAACTTATGGCGAACAGAAACAGGCCTAAGCACATGGCAGCAGCAACCTCTGTAGGTGTGGCATGGAGAACCTGGAGCTTTCTAACAAGTTTCAAGACTAGCTTAATGAAAGGAGCAAGGGTCAGTACAGTATAACAGTGAGTCGGCAAAACCCAAGTCAAGACTTATTGTTAACTGTCGTAGTTGTGGTGCCAAACATGAGTCTAAAAGAGAGAAGTATTTAGCATTTTGTCAGCAATGCCACAAGTGTAAAAAATTGAATCATTTTCAGAAGTTTTGTAAATCGAGCAAACCTCATTCAGTTAAGAAAGGTCACTCAAAAAAGCAAGCTGATTATGTAGAAAGCTGCAGCCCTACTTTCTATGTAGATGGTGCATCATTGATCGGTGAAAAGGTTAATGCAGTAGATTTGTTGGCAAAGACTGGAGTATTTTGTACTGTCCCGATGAATGGCACACCCATAGAGCTTAACGAAGACACTGGTTCAAAGTGTAAATTCATGTCAACAAAAACCTTTGCTAAAGTGAAAGCTGGTGAGCAACTTAATTTGGTCAATTGTGCAAGTGTGATGCCTGTGCCCTGGCCCAGCAATCAAGGAGCCTCAATCCTCACCACTAACATCAGTGAGGGGCGTCTCATTTAGGAGGAAAGGATAACAAATACACACAGTAAAGTGCAATTTCCCTTGAGTACACAGAGATCACAGTCAGTCCGGGGCTGGTTACTCCCTTTCTCTCCGGGTCCCCAATAAGACTCCCCAGTGGCACAGCTATAGGGTCCAGATCTCAGCCTAGTGGGCAAGCTAAAACCTCCAGCACCCTCTCTGTCCAACCAGTGCTTCGTGTCCCTGCCCAAGTAGCTAAAGCACACACCCACACACTTTGAGAAGAGTTTATACAACCACACATACACTCCTGGGGAAGGCTGGCACAGGCTCTCCAGCTGTGCCCCTTTTTCCCAGACTATAAGGTAGAAATCACTGCCACCACCCAGCTAGTATTTATCAGCTACTAAAAGGCCCTTAAAAGGGTGCCCAATTATTACTGTGCAATATTATTATCAAATTGGTAGTATAGCCCACAGCTAAAGCTGTTGGAGTGGCTTTGTACAATTTTACCCAAGGAGTGGAAGTACTCTAAAGAGCATACATTATCTCTACAAAAACAGCCACAATTGAAAGGGTTTAAAAATATTTAATAATAAATAGACAAAACACAAGACAATACTTTTTACTACACAATGCTAGTCAAGAGTTCAGAGATGACAGACAAATACTTAAAATAATTCAGTAGTACAATTCTGACATCACAGAAAAACACTTCTAATCTTCCTACTTTCTTGCTATTTCTAAGAGAAAACACAAGTCTAAGATACTTACATATAGAACACAGGCAGCATGCTGATGAGTTGGATGGTCAATACAAAAATGCTTAATGCTCTCTGATTCTCTCTGTTTTTAAAATCACATTCCTGGTTCACATTACATCATTCTTCACACATCTCTGGGTTCCCAGGCTAACGGAAACTATGTTTACATTCTTAACATCTCCTTTTTATCTTGCAGCTGGTCAGGAAACGGCAATAAAAACACATTTGCATGTTTAAATCTAGCAATTTAACTCTTGGTTAAAACAATAGAAAGAATGTATTCATTTAGACATTTCGGCACTGTGTTTAGATCAAAGAGTCACAACATGCTTTACTTGGTCAGCTTTCTGCCAGCAGAATGCACTGTTAGATTTTTTGCAGTTCCACATCTAACAGCAGTCTTTTCACATTTAAGAAACAAACCTGTGGCTTATATTAATATGTACAAATGACAGAATTATCTATAAAATTATATCTTGCTAGGCTGGCAGCCTTCACATCCCCCCCCCCCCCCGGAGAACTCAAGCTAGTTTTTCAAGTGACCCTTGAGAAACGCTGCTTGAGAGGGTTAGGTCTATCTGAGTATACCTTTACCCCATTCCGTGTCTTGAGAGCCCATCTGCATTGGCCTTGCTAATCCCACTGCGGTGCTGCACTGACATATCATATGCCTGCAACCCCAGGCTCCATCTTAGCAACTTGGCATTTTGCTGGCTGGCTCTGTTTAACCATGTTAGGGGGTTGTGATCTGTCATAACATTGAATTTCCTTCCATATAGATACGGCTGGAGTTTCTACAGTGCCCATACTATGGCTATAGACATTCCTTTTCTACAGCTGCATAGCATTTCTCCCTGGATTGGAGCCTACGACTGAGATAAACCACTGGGTGCTCTTCTCCTCTGAAGAATTCTGGCTAAGTACAGCCCCCAACCCTTGGTTCGAAGCATCCACCTGCACAACAAATTCTTTGCTGTAATCTAGACTGGCGAACACACTGGGCCCTCCCAAAGCTTCTTTAAGCTTCTGGAATGCCTGCTTATGTGCTATGGTCCACACTGCCTTATCTGGCCTGTTCTTCCTTGTCAGGTCTGTAAGAGGAGCAGCTATGGTACTATAACTGGGGACGAACTTTCTGTAGTACCCTGCTGTCCCTAAAAATGCCCTCACCTGCTTTTTAGTAATAGGTGCAGGCCATGCCTGAATGGCTTTTACTTTGGCAGGTTCTGGCCTTATCTTACCACTCCTCACTCTATGTCCTAGGTAGGGGACCTCTGCCATACCCACCTGACATTTGCTTGGCTTAATGGTCAACCCTGCCCTCTGTGTTCTGCCCAGCACCTCCCTGACATGCTGGCGGTGCTCTGGCCAGGAATGGCTGTAGATGGCAATATCATCTAGGTAAGCAAGTGCAAACCTTCCTGCTAGGATATGATCTACTAGCCTCTGGAAAGTCGCCGGAGCATTCTTTATCCCAAAGGGCATCTTTGTGAACTCATACAAGCCAAAAGGAGTCGCAAAGGCTGACTTCTCTCTAACACTGGGAGTTGAGGGCACCTGCCAGTAACCCTTGGTAAGATCAATGGTTGTAAAATACTTAACCCCACCCAGCTGCCCTAGGGCCTCATCTGTCCTAGGCATGGTGTAAGCATCTGACTCTGTGTGACTATTTAATTTCATGTAGTCCACACAGAACCTGGTGCTGCCATCCTTCTTTGGTGCCAGCACCACTGGGGATGCCCAAGGACTGTTGGACTCATGAATCACCCCTAGTTCCAACATCTCCTGTACCTCCTCCCTCAGAGTCTGTTTGACTCTCTCAGGCACTCTGTAAGGAGCCTGCCTAATAGGCCTTTGGGGTCCTGTATCCACCTGGTGCTGCCCCAGGTGGGTGTACCCTGGTTTCCCAGTGAACATGTCCCCAAATTCTTGCAACACGGCTTGGATTTCTCGAACCTGGATAGGAGATAGCTGCTGGGACATTGCTACCCCTTCCACTGAGGTGTCAGCCCAAGCCTCACTGAGATCATCAGTCCCCAGTTCTCCCTCAGACCCCTCCTGCAATCCACTGCAAATGCTCAACACAAGAGACTCCCTATCATGGTAAGGTTTCATCATGTTAACATTGTAAAATGTGTTCCTCT
Organism: Protopterus annectens; assembly: GCF_019279795.1. NCBI lineage: Eukaryota > Metazoa > Chordata > Ceratodontiformes > Protopteridae > Protopterus > Protopterus annectens. The sequence goes on along the minus strand of NC_056739.1, from coordinate 206,954,233 downwards.
GCCGTCTGCTTAGCAGTTCCACCATGTAGTTAACATCACTTACCTTTCTTACCACTTTGGTAGGGTCCCTCCCAAGCTGCTTTCAACTTGTGTCTGACAGGAATGAGAACCATTACCTGCTGCCCCACAGCATACTCTGTAGCTCGAGCATTCCTGTCATACCACGCCTTTTTCTGTTGTTGGGCTTCTGCCAGGTTCTCCTGGGTCAAGCCTCTGAGTTCCGTGAGCCTTGCCCTGAGGTTTAGGACGTATACCACAACAGACTCCTTGTGAGACTCGCATTCACCTTCCCACTCATCTCGAATCAAATCTAGAGGTAACCTCACCCTATCCCCATACAGCAACTCAAAGGATGAAAAACCTGTGGATTCCTAGGGGAACCTCTCTGTAAGCAAACAGATGGGGCAAATATTTGTTCCACTCCCTCTTAAACTGATCTGCAAATGCCCGTAGCATGGACTTGATTGTAGAGTTTAACCTTTCAACAGTACCATTAGTCTGGGGATGGTAGGGGGTGGTCTTCATGTGCTTCATTCCACAGAACTTCAACAGACAAGCCAGCAGGTCTGACATGAAATTGGCACCTCTGTCCGTCAGTATTTCTTTTGGGAAACCTACCCTACTGAAAATCTCTAAAAGCATTTGCCACCTTCTCTGCCTCAGTGGAGGACAAAGCCACTACCTCAGGGTATCGTGTAGCATAATCCACTACCACTGGGATATACTTTTTCCCGGTGGAAGTTGGGGTACTCAGAAGACCCACAATATCCATAGCTATACTCTGAAATGGCTCATTAATCACAGGCAAAGGCATCAAAGAAGCTCTCACCTTGTCTCCTGCCTTGCCTAGCTTTTGGCATTGCTCACAAGTCCTGCAGTACCCTGTTATATTTCTGGAGATTCCAGGCCAGTAGACGTTCTGCATAATATGCCTCTTTATATGTTTTATGCCCATACGACCTGCAAAGGGAATATCATGGGCTGTGGCTAGAAGTGCCAGACGGTAGGCTGTAGGCACTACCAACTGCTGTACTCTCTCACCTTCTAGCCCTCCCTCAGGGGTCCACTCTCTGTATAGTAACCCTTTGTCCCAGTATACAGATTCCCCCTTTCCTTGAGAATCAGGTGCCTCCCTAGCTACCTTCCTCAGGCCTTGCAATGTAGGGTATGAGAGCTGAGCCTGTCTCAACTCTCTCCTTGTAACCCTTCCCAGCTTTCCTTCCACATGAAGTCTGACATCCTCTGACAGTGGTGCCTTACTGTCAGCCTGGGTACTACTACTCACCTCTACCTTTGCAGTCACTGTGTCCAAGGGACCATCAGTACCTACAAGCAGCTGTGGCTCGCATTCATTCTCACTGCTACAGAGTAGCTCCCTCCCTGAAGTAACCACCTCACCAGTCCTGGCTGCAAGTATGCAGTCTGTCTGGGTCTTCCCCAGGCTACCAGACCCACATGCTTGTCTCCTAGCCTGACTGCGTGTAACTGCATAAGCACATGGTACTGCCTCATCCAAATCCTTCCCTATCAGGGCATCTGCAGGATGGTAGTTTGGTACCCCTGTTGTCTTAAGACAACCTACTATTGGCATTTTGTGTCTCCCACTTACTGGCTCCCTCACCTTTGTTCCCCACCTTGCCTCTGTGGACACCTGTATGCCACATGGCCCCACTGGTTGCATTCAAAACATTTAACCCTACCCTTGGACGTGTACCTGGACTAATGGCTTCCCCTATTACTGGCAGATTCTGTTGGGGCAGTCTGTTCTGCTCACCCTGGGTTCCTTTAGACCCATGAACAGTACTGGGGGTCCCTTTCCTGTGCAGAGTTGCCCTGTTTGCCAGGTATAGGTCTCCCTTCTTCCCCAACTCATCTGAAGTAGCACATTGTCCATCAGCTAACAAGATCCTCATGTCCTCAGGCAAAGTGCTAAGGGCTTTTTCCCTCACCAAAAGGTCTGCCAGCCCCACAAAAGTAGTGACCTGACATCCACTTACCCCACTTATGGAAATAAGTGCTCAGTTCAGCAACATATTCACACACACTTTCATCTGCCTTGTGTCTATGCTCACAAAACTTTTTCCTATACATTTCAGGTGTTGGCTTAAACAATTCTAACAAGTGATTTTTAATAGCAGTATAATCAAAACATGCAACGTCAGACATTTTTGACAAAACAGTTACAGCTTTACCATGGAGTAAGAGGGTCAGGAACCGTACCCAGAGCCTTTGGTGAACACTATACTGTCTGCATACCCTCTCAAACATATGAATGAAACTATCAAAATTATCCCCCTCTTTAAATTACGGAAGAAATGTACTGACCTGTTGTGCTTCTGAGGTCCAGTTACTCCCTTCTCCATTGCCTCCATGACTCTGGCGAAGAGTCAGCATTTCCCTCTCATGCTTCCTCTGCTGCTCCTTTTCCTCGGCTTCTACCTCCAAACACCTGGCCTCCCAACTCAAGTCTCTCTAGCTCCAGTTGGATTTTTAAGTCCTCTGCAGAAAGGTTGAGCTGTCCATTCTCCGAGGGTATTATATCTCCATTGCTAGTCTGATTGTCCTCCTGGTTTCTGTTTTCTGATGCAGCTGTAATCAAAGCTGCAATCTGGTCTACCTTAGTCAGGTTTCCATGCACCAGTCTAGCCTGGCACATCTCAGCCAGCTGGCTCCTTGTTAGCTTTCCATACTCCTGTGCTGACATCCTGCCTGCTCACCCTGTCTAACTAAACTAACAAAAGAAATAAAACAATTGCGAGTATTCACTGCGTGGCTGTTTTAGAGTACAGTACACCTTCAGAGTTCACTGTACACAAGCTACAGGAATTCAGTCTACCCACACCACTACAAACCAATTAGTATTTGCCAACCAATTAATATGTGGTATGGATATCGCACCACTGCCAAACAATGTGTCGCCCGTGCCCTGGCCCAGCAATCAAGGAGCCTCAATCCTCACCACTAACACCAGTGAGGAGCTTCTCATATAGGAAGAAAGGATAACAAGTACAGTAAAGTGCAATTTCCCTTAAGAGCACACAGAGATCACAGTCAGTCCGGGGCTGGTTGCTCCCTTGCTCTCCAGGTCCCCAATAAGATTCCCCACTGGCACAACTATAGGGTCCAGATTTCAGCCTAGTGGGCAGACTAAAACCTCCAGCACCCTCTGTCCAACCAGTGCTTCGTGTCCTTGCCCAGGTAGCAGACACACACACCCACACACTTTGAGACGAGTTTATACAACCACACAGACACGCCTGGGGAAGGCTGGCACAAGCTCTCCAGCTGTGCCCCTTTTTCCCCAGACTGTATGGTAGAAATCACTGCCACCACCCAGCTAATATTTATCAGCTACTAAAAGGCCCTTAAAAGGGTTAAAATTATTACTGTGCAATATTGTTATCCAATTGGTAGTATAACCCACAATAAAAGCTATTGGAGTGGCTTTGTACAATTTTACCCAAGGCGTGCAAGTACTCTAAAGAGCTTAAATTATCTCTACAAAAACAGCAACAGTTGAAAGAGTTTAAAATATTTAATAAATAATCAAAACACAAGATAACACTTTTTACTACACACTGCTAGTCAAGAGTTCGGAGATCACAGACAAATACTTAAAATAATTCAGTAGTACAGTTCTGACATCACAGAAAAACACTTAGTCTAATCTTTCCAGTTTCTAGCTATTTCTAAGAGAAAACACAAGTCTAAGATAAACTTACATATAGAACATAGGCAGAGTACTAATGAGTTGGATGGTCAAGACAAAAATTCTTACTGCTCTCTGTCTCTGTTTTTAAAATCACATTCCTGGTTCACATTACATCATTCTTTACACTTCCCTGGGTTCCCAGTCTAACAGAAACTACATTTACATTCTTAACATCTCCTTTTGTTATCTTGCAGCTGGTCAGGAAGCAGAGCAATAAAAATACATTTGCATGTTTAAATCTAGCAATTTAACTCTTAGTTAAAACAATAGAAAAAATGTCTTCAATTAGACATTTCAGCACTGTGTTTAGATCAAAGGTTCACAGCATGCTTTAGTTGGTCAGCTTTCTGCCAGCAGAGTGCACTGTTACATTTTTTTGCAGTTCCACATCTAACAGCAGTCTTTTCACATTTAAGAGACAAACCTGTGGCTTATATTAATATGTACCAATGACAGAATTATCTATAAAAGTCTGTCTGGCTAGGCTGGCAGCCTTCACACAAAGCTTGTTGCTTATGGAGGTTGAGATTCAAACCAAAGGCTCAGTGATACTTTCACATTATTCGGGCCTGGAACAATTCCAGCTTGCAATTTTATGTAGTCCGAAGACCCGTGCAGTCATTATTAGGTCTCGGAGACAGTTTGAGAATGACACTGCTTTCTTTTACCAAAGAAGCCCATCCTGTAGTAGTAGTTCCAGCTTCAGTGATACTATTTTCTCAGAGTATGCTGATGTGTTCGACAAGCTAGGCAGACTTCCAGTTGTGTACTTCAAGAACCTTGACGATTGGATTGGAGATAGGAAAGTCACCTCAGGGATCACATCAATCGCCCTGTTAGACAGGGGACCAGGGAAGTAATAGCCAGGGAATTGTTATGGCTAGACTTATATAGGCCCTAGGGCCGATAGCCTAGTACAGCCTATGAAAGTAGATCCAGAGGTCAGTCCAATGCTCAGACCAGCAAGAAGACTTCCAGTAGCTATGCAGGACAAAGTCAAGGTCCAGTTAGACAAAATGGTGCAGCAAGGTGTGATTTGTCCAGTTACAGAACCAACTGAGTGGGTGTTGTCCATGTTAGCTGCTCATAAGAAAAATTTAGATGAAATCAGAATATGAATTGACTCAAGAGACTTGAACAAGGCATTAAAAAGACATCCTCATCCTATGCATATAATTGAGGAGATTGCAACCCTCATGCCAAATGTCAATGTTTTTTCTGTCTTAGATGCAAAGAGTTCATTTTGGCAAGTTACTCTTGGGCACAAATCTTCACTACTGACTACATTCAGTACCCCATTTGGTAGATACAGATTCCTCATGATGCCTTTTGGAATACATTCTGCCAGTGAAGTCTTCTAGCTTGCAATGAACCAAATATTTTTCAGGTTACCCATGTGCTATAATAGTCGCTGATTTTATGGTTTGAGGTAGCGGTGAAGCAGAGCATGACAAAAACCTCAGGAAAGTTCTGGACAGAGGGTGTGAAGTGAATTTAAAGCTCAGTCCTCTGAAGTGCAAATTCAGGCTACCAGAAGTTACTTATGTAGGTCATTTATTTACCATTACAGGCTTATGACCAGATCCTTCTAAACAAGCAGCCATTCTTGAGATGCCAGCTCCAGACAATGTCCAAGCCTTACAGCGTTTACTTGGTATGGTTAACTATTTAGGGCAAATTTATCCCTGACTTTAGTGAGTTATCAGCGCCTTTAAGAGATCTGACACTCAGTGTTGCCTGGTCATGGTTAGAACCACACCAGAGAGCATTTGATAAACTCAAACCGCAAATTGCTAACCTACCTATATTAAGATACTATGATGTCCACAAATCATTTGTTCTTTCCTGCGATGCTTCAAAGTTCTGTCTTGTTGCAGTTATTCTTCAATAGGGTAGACCAGTTGCCTATGCATCTAGAATTCTTACCCAAACTGAGATGCAGTATGCTGAAATTGAGAAGGAACTTTTGGCAGTTGTGTTAGCATGTTCGAAGTTCCAGGATTATATTTATGGGCGAGCAATCCAGATGGAAACTGACCATCAACCTCTAATTACTATTTTAAAGAAGCCTGTGCATTCTTCTCCAGCAAGACTTCAAAGAATGATGCTTAAATTGCAAATGTATAACTTCAGAGTGGTCTGTACAAAAGGTATCAGCTAGATAAAGAAGTTTACCTTATCCAGATCGTCCAGAAATACTAAGGAACAGCTTGATGAAGAGAATTATGACTTTGATGTCATGAAAGTGCGTAATTTTTCTACCACAAGACTTGATGAGCTGAGAGTTCATACAAAGACTGATCCAATTTTGCAAAAGCTCAACCACTTCATTAGTGTAGGATGGCTGTCAAAGCAATCCTGTGCACTGCCAGCAGTGCAACTTTACTTTATATACAGAGATGAGCTGCTGATGGAAGATTGTATCATTTTCAAAGGTCCAAAAGTTGTTAGTACTTCCTTACAATGTGAATACATTCAAAATTTGCATCGTGGCCACCCAGATTCCCGATTCTACCAAAACAAGGATGAGAGGACTAGTATTTTGGCCTTCTCTAGCAAAAGACATTGATAAAGTGCTTTCTGTTTGTTCAATATGCAACAGTACTAAGCCGCATTTACAAAAAGAGCCACTTCTGCCAAGCCAAATTCCTGAACTACCTCGGTCAACAGTAACAGTTGACATATTTGAGTGGAACAGTCAACACTACTTAGTGTTGGTAGACTATTTGAACTGGTTTGAAATTGATTTGCTTCCTAACTGAACGTCCAGTGCTGTTATTACCAAGATGAAACGTCATTTCTCAGTCCATGGTAGTCCACACAGTTATTTTTGACAATGGTTCTCAGTTTACCAGTCCGTTGTTTCAGAGATTTGCCAAAGTGGGAGTTTATCAATGATGCTTTCAGTCCTGAATATCCTCAGTCAAACTGCCTTGCTCAACATGCAGTACAGAGTGCACAGCAATTACTGGAGACGTCAGTGTGCCAATACCGATATCTTCTTGATTTTAACTCAATCTCAGAAATGTATCCAGTGACAACAAACTAGGCTTGCCTGTTCAGAGACTTTTATCTAGGCAAATGAGAACAGCCATGCCTACCAGTTCTAGTTTGTTGGTATCTAATGATAAAAACAGCAGCACAGTCAAAGCCCAGCTTTTTATGAAGCGTTCTTAGAAGTCCAACTGTGATAAAATGAGCAGATATCTTTTTCCGTTAAAAGGAGAGACCGTGAGGATGTAAACGAAAGGCTTTGATTGACTTGGTCAAGTGAGAGGTATATGTACTGAGCCAAGATCCTACTTAGTGGAATCTGAGGGTATAGGGTACAGGAAAAACCACAGACAGCTTCTTCCTGTATCAGAAACAATATCACAGCATCATACCTGTGATACAAACTCTAGATCTCAGAGCAACCCAGGCAATGTTCGTACCGAAGAACATATCGCAGTATCCATTCCCATTCCTGATTATGTCCCAAAGTTGAGCATTCCTTGAAGACTGTCCCCGTTGCTAAATCCAATTCTGACTTTTATGCTGCATGTTGAGATCATATTTCCAGATCTAGTGTAAAATACACAGCAACTTGGACATAGTTTTATATGTCTACTTTTGTATGATTGCATGTCAAATAACTAGTTTTGTATAACTGCATATCAGAAGCTCATTTGTGTAAATTGCATGTCATTGAATATTGTCATTTCATATAAGGACTATTTTTCAGAGGGAGGATGTAGATCAGAGCATGTGTATGTACATTTAAGAAGCATTTCCAGATGTAGATAAATGCAGGCAGCAGTGCCATTTGGAGATAAAAGCCAGAGTGTTAACATGTATGAGTGTGGTAGGCAGTCTGTTTATAAGTTTATTTAAGTTTAAGTTACAAAGCCTTATTTCTGATGTGTTTAATAAAACTGCTTGGAAAGAACCCACCAGAAGAGTTGACAGCTCAACAACCTTCACATCACTCTCCTCATTCATCTCTTTCTTGTTCAATCTGGATATCAGCTTTACTCCTTTGCATGCCTTTCCTCTTCCTAATAATCCTTTTCTGAAGGTTCAACTTCCTTCGCACTCAACATTATCTCCAAATCTTGCTCAACTTTTTTCCCCCAAATACCTCCTCCAGACTGCAGAAGTTAACGTAATCCTTCCTGCTTTTCCGAGTCTCCTCTGCACCCAGACCAGAAGCAGTAAATATATGCATTATATATTTACATATTTACATTTACTATTTACAAATCTTCATGCATTATAAACTTCAATTTAAGCATCCCCCTACTCTTTTATCCACAGCCAAAACCTTATTTTCTCCAGACTCTCAGTCCATTTTCTATTGTATGTAATTTCATTTAGTCCATGAAACATGAAATATTACCCTGTCCATTTTCTTCACTTCTTCCTGTTTGCATGCACCATAATGACCAGATTCTGTTATGTGCATATTTATTTGCTCAATTTTTAACAAACTTCACTCTGTTTACATATTTCTTTCCACAAATTAAATCTTTCATATTTCAAAAATACATGCTCAGTAGTGTCACTCTTTTATTATATATTCTATCTTGTTTTTTCTTGTATGTCATATTTGCCTTAACCAGCAATTTTGTAATAGACAGTCTCCATAAAAATCATTACATTCTTTAAACTTTTTATAGTTATTATACATCATTATAGCTTTTTTTTTCTTTTTGTTTTTAAATCTTTCCATGGATCGATGAAATGAAATGCTTTCATAATAAGTACCATTCCTTTCTATTTTTTCTCGCATATATTCTTTATTTTCCATAACACAATTTTGTTTTGGTACTCTTTCATTTCTTCATTCACAATGCTTTTACTTTTTTTAACTTCCATTTCTTCCCACAATTCTTTGTATTTAGAATACAGTATTATTTCTATTAAATTTTTATTTTCCTTCATAATTCCTTTTAATACCTTATATAAAATTAAAGATGCTGCATGTACTATTGGGTTTATTAAACCCAAACCTCCTTGCTTTTCTTTCATATGTAGAATTCCTCTCTTCACTGGATTCAGTCTAGAGCCCCATATAAAAGAAAATGTAATCATCATTAGTTCTGTTTCATACTTAATAGGAATCATGTAAATGTTAGCAACATAAGCAATTTTTCCTATTACCATTGTGTTTAACAAGTATGCCTTTTTCTATGTGAACATCTGTGATTTCCAAAAAAGTCATATCCTTTACTACTTCGAGTACATTATCCATTTGTTGTCTATTTTCATTCCTTCCAAATATTATTCCTAATATATCTATGTATTTTTCATTGAATTCAATACCTCATATCATACCTTCAAAACCAAATCCTTTACTTTTCTCTTTATACTTAAACCAAGTTTTGTTTTAATTTATACTTAATTTTTCATTTACTTCCACCCATCCATACTTCATTTTTAACAATTAATACGTCATCCATATTATTATACATTATTGGCAGTTGTACTACTACTACATTTTGTATCCACTGCTACTTGACATTTTATTAATTTCCTTCACTATTACATTCGTAGATAACTAGAAAATTACACTACTAGCTGGGCAGCCCTGCTTTATTCCACATTCTGTTTTTATTTCTTCCCCAGTCCAGCAATTTACATTAGCTTCACTTAGTTCCTTTCATAAACACATTTTTATTTATAGTATATATTTTTTTGCTTGCAGTGTATGCCTGCAAAATTCCCTGTGTTGATTTATATTGAATATTATCATAGGCTTTACTTGAATCACTTATCATAACCTTAGCTTCTGCATTTTTATTTGATATCAATTATTTCTCTTATTATCCATAATAACACTTTACTTCTTTTTCTTCCGAATACAGTTTGGTCATATATTCTATCCATTTTTTGTAACCTTTTTGTTATTCTCCTAAAAATGTTGTAATCCGTGTTATTCAGTGTTATAGTTCTCCAGTTTTTTATCTCCTGTTTATTTCCTTTTTAAATATACATTTTATAATTCCTGTACATATCTCTCTCTCTCGCTGTCTAATTCCAGTCTCTAACCATTCATTCATAACTTGTATACAAATTATTTTCTGCCACTCCATTTCTTTATGCATACCATATTCATTTCTGTCCAGTCCTGTTGTATGTAATTCATAATATCTTTTAGAATTTAATTCAATTCTTTTTATGGTTATTTTTTTGTTTTAAATAGTCCATATCTTTGTTATTTAACCTTTGTAAATTTGTTTTGTTTTCTTCTAGTTTAACAAATTATTCAGATACATATTCTTTATTTTATACTGCTGCGTTGGCGCAGCGGTTGCATTGTTGCCTCACAGCAAGAGGTTCTCCTGTTCGATTCTCGGCTGGAGTGCCTTCTGTTTGGAGTCTGCATGTCCTCCCTGCAGTCGAGTGGCGTTCGAAAGACATGCGTGAATGGGTGTGCCTTCACTGAAGGTTGGGCGTCGGGCTGGCAATTCGGCACCATAAAAATCTACTGCCAGTCATTAGCAGACCGGAGTTCCGCTGTGGCGACCCCTAACCGGGAAAAGCCGAAAAGACAAACAAAACATTCTTTAATTATTTTGTATATTCCTTCTTGCTGCCTTATTTGCTCACCTTCCTTATTTTTTTAATTCTGTTATTTTTTCCTTTTTATTTTACTCCAATATGGTGCTACTTCTTTCTTTCCTTGTAAGTGATATTTGTTTATATAACAAGTTCATTTTAATTTAATTCATTTTATATATTTTTTTTCATAAAAGGAATTTTTCTTCTCTGAGTCTCTGAATGTTTCTTGATTTAATATCTTGCAGCTCTCTTTTCTTTCTTATACATTCTAAAAATACTTTTTTATATTTCCCTTTAAAATTAAGCCACCAAACAGTCTGATTCTAATAAAACTCCCTCATATTCATACGATTTTTCCATAATTCCATAAGTGATTTATTTGTCTTCTAAATCTAATTCCTTTTATTTCTTTTCCTGTTCTTATATATTGTTCATTTTCCTGTACTTCAATCCATATAGCCACATGCTCTTTCAATCCATATAGCCACATGCTCTGAAAATCCAGCATACTTGATTTTTTTTTTTTTTAAACTTTTAAGCTATTAGATATTTAAAAAATTAATCTCTGTCCTAACTTCATTCCTTTTGTAGGTCCAGTGGTTATTTTCCCATACACTTAACTTTCCACATCTCATAATTTATTTAACCATTGTAACATCACAATTGCTTTTATTTTTAATTAAATTACAATTAAAATCACCCACCACTGTAATGTCCATATTTACACTAACGTTTTCAAGAATGTTTAAACATCATTTCTCTGTCTCTCTTGTTACAGATGCACATAAAGCTGTAATTCTATACACACATTTTTTCCAACTTAAGTCTGTTACCATAATTCGTCGTTCCAGTATTGTTGCATCTAACATTTTAATACTTTCTTGACATAATATACATATGCCTGAGCATGTTTCTTTCCCCATGTTCCATACTACCAAATCATTCAAAAGTTTTTCAGTTTGTGTTCTTTCTTCCTCTGGTAATAATCTGCTATCTTCTAAAACAATAATATGTACATCTACTGCAGCACACCATTGTAATTTTACCTGCTCTCCTCTTAAGATTTTTCATACTGTTCACCTTTAAAGCTAATATTTTCAGATTTTAGTAAGTGTAATAAAATGTTTATCCCTTTCCTTTAATTTTTCTAAGCATTATATTTTTGAATTTTCTTGTCTTTTCTTTAACTCTTTTCCCTATTCAATTATTTTAATTTCTTACTGTGCACCAGTCAGCTTCTTTCTCACTTGTCTCTGTTTCTTTTCCTTGTTACATTCTATAACTTCTTGTATAATCTCTTCTTTAGCAGTGGCATCTTTTTGTACATTTTTTTGTTTTAACACATTCTTCTATCTCTTTCTCCTGTTTAATTTCATTTTCATTTTCTTGCACATTCATTTCACATTCTAGCCATGAATGACCAGTATTAATGCATTTTTGTACTTTAAATCACAATTTTTGCATTATGCCCTGCTTTACCACATAAATAACATCTTTATCACATTCATTGATTAAATGGTCATTTTTTCCACAAAAATAGGTTTTTCGGTGACCCTTGTAATTCACAAAAACTCTGTTATAAACATTAATAATACTAGGTACATGCATAACATCATGATTTCCATTTTCACTATTATTCCACATTCCCCAGTCTATAGTCCTCTTTCATCATATATTTTTGTAGAGTCCATTACTTCTTTACATATAATTAACAAAAGCTCTTTCAATTCTTTAGCTTCAACTTCAGTTCTAAACTGGATCATTATTCTTTTTTCTGTTTGTCTGTAAAAAGCTTGCACCACATATTCTGACCATGGCTAAATATTTTTCTTTTGTTCATATGCACCCCAAAAAAGTTTTCCATGGCCTGCCCAGTCTCAAAATCAAGTCACAAAAAGTCTCTTTATTGAAGTAAATGCTCTTACCTCTTTTGCTTTGACACCCAGAGGTGCTATGACAAAACCTCATACCTGTCCAAACTTCTTTTTTACTGCTCACACATACTGTATACTTTCGTTTCTTGTATTATTTCTTCTTTGTTCCTTCTCCAACAGTTTGTGCGCAAGTTTTTGTCTCTGGAACTTTTTCTGGCATATTCTCATCTCCTTTTTTTCCTTCTGTTTTTCCCATGATGTTACTCCCTAAAATTGCTGCTCCACTTTTTGGCTCACTTTGTTTTACCATTTCTTCCAAATAATCACCCCACAACTCCCCTCCCCCCCCCCCCGATTGGAGGGGTTGTAATTATGCATTTTTCAGAGGTGTCTGTCTCGCCTTCAATCTGCTCCGTTTCAGCTAGAATCTCTTTTTTCTCCAAAGTCTGTTTTATTCTGTGCCACACCATCAGAAAAAACTTCTAGTAGTGATTCTACCATTTTCAGCACAAGCTGAATTAAGGTTACCACCTTTCGTCGTGGCTAATACCACGCATATAAAGCCACACCCCTCTTGTCACCAGTAACCCCACTCTCTCTCCCGCCCACATTTTGCCTATTTTGTGACGGCACAATGACATCACTCGGCGGGGAACGTCCTCTTTTTTCCGTTCTTGCTGCCTGCTTTCGGCTGATTTACTATGCTTTTCGTAAAAAAGCATAGTAAATCAGCCGATTTACAAACTCCGATAGTCTGTTTCCTTTTTGAAACAGAATACCGGAGTTTGTACAGTGTTTTCCGGACTACCGGAGAATCAGTTTGATTTCCGGATAGTCCGGAAAAAAACGGAGGGGTAGCAACCCTAAGCTGATCAACCTTGTTTTCTCCAGGCCATCTCCATGCCTGGAACAGGAAGGCTGTTGTGTCACACACACACACAAATGCTTCCCCCTACCGCCAAGAGTAGGGGAAGTTCCCTGGTGCCCTGGCCAAATTTACCCCAGAAGTGTAAATAGCGTCTTGGGTCTTGCCTGAAAAGAGGTCATTAGTCTAATGGGACTAACCCAGTCAAGAAATGGTAAATTAACACAGTCCAGATGGTCAGTTTGTTTATTTTGTTTAAGCAGAATAGACAAATGGTTGCAAAAACTGATACTGGGGGACACAGGTTGCTTATGTAAGACTGGTGTAGCTACATATTTAAATAAGCAGCTGCGTTTGTATAATCATATAGTAGGCACACACTGGATGTTCATCGTGTTACACTGCTGCAGTCATCACACTTGGGTTATCCTGCCGTCAGGCGGTCCCGCAGTCGGCCCGAGTTCCAAAGTCTTGGTCCGGCGTCTGTTGCTGTCGCTTCTTCCCTGTCATTGCGCCAGGGATATACAAGAGGCATCAGACACTATTTTCTTTAGTCTTTCTTGCGCGGTGCCCGAAGCAGAAGTAGTTCGCAAGTGCCGGTCGGCCGACTCCTGAGATTTTCAAATCGAATTTCAGACCGAAGTCTTCAATAAAGCTAAGTACCCCATTGGGGAACCTTTTCTTGCCTCGGTCCGATGTCAGAAAAAGTTAACAATTGCATTTCTTGTGGGAAGCAAATACCTCATAAGGACTTTCATTCTTACTGTATTCCTTGCCTATGCCCAGACCACGATGTCACAGGTTGTTGGTTTTGTGCTAGGTTTAATAAATGAACTATCAAACGTCTGTTCGATTTCGCCTGACATTATTTTTGGTAGGAAATTTAATTATACCATGCCGTTGGAGCAACCGACGACCGGCATGCATAAAAAATGCAAGGGTAAGGATAGGCAGCCTAGACCCAAACCAGACACCGAGGCTTCTGCTGGTCCTGTCACCGGTTCTCCGGTTTTCAGTGAGGCGCCTATGCAGCCCCTGACGACCGATGAATTAGAACCCCAGACTGCTTCTGATTCACAGCCGGAGAGTACTAGGGCGGCGCAGCCTTCTTCTCTAGGCCCTTCTGACTCCATAGCAGGAGGAGATTCCGGTGCAGTAGAAACACCTTCGGTGGCAGAAGGTGTCTTCAGACCGACTACACTCACCATTAATTCTTACGCTAAGCTTAAAACCCCATTAAAAACTAAAAAGACTGCACATCAGTCTCCAGTACAAGGCCCCATGCCTAAGAAACAAATGCTTAAGATGGCTGAAGATTTAATTACCCTAATCAGGGGTTCCTATCCCCCTCCTGAAAAAAGGCCAAGACAAGAGGAGGATTATGCTTCCTCTGACCAGGTTTCAATTTCCTCAGATTCTTCTGAGGAACAGGAATACTCTTTTCCCCCTTATGAAGATTCTGATGCTGAAGAGTCTATTCCCTCAGCATCTCCTCCAGAAGACTTCTCCTTTGGGGAAACATTACATACCATGAGGAAACATTTCCACTGGGAAGGCCAGGATTATTCTGATTCTAAGAAAAGGCTCCGAGAGTTCCTTTTACTTCCCCAGCACAGACCTCTTGCTATCCCTCCTGTGTTGGACATTGTGGATGATGTTTACCTAGAATCTAGTCTTAACCCAGACTCTCTACCTTCTGCTCCAGCCAAACCAGACAGATATTAGAGTCCCTGACTCTCACAAATTCCTATATAAAAGCCCTGTTGCTGACCCAGAAACTATTTCCCAGGGCCTCAAAGGGGTTTAAGGCCTCTATTGCTAAAATTCCTGTACCCTCTGAAAGGGATTCCAGAGCACTAGATAGATGGGGAAAGAAGGTATACACCTCAGCTACCCTAGCTATGAGAGCCTTAAACTGCCAGTTTCACATGCTAAAATATCAGCAATTCCTAATGTCTCAATTAAAACAAAAAATGAGCACACATTCAGAGCAGCCTGATTTCAAGGAAATGCAGTATCTGTTACATGCGGCTGAACAGGTGGGCAAACATACTTTACAATGTGGATTTGATTCATTGGAAGCTTCCTGTAGAGCAGCAGTGACTGGGTCTGTAATACGTAGATATGCTTGGTTAAAAGAACAAACCCTGCCTGATCATGTTAAAGCAAAGTTATTGGATGCACCTTTACAGCAGGATGTTTTATTTGGTGTAAAGGCAGAAGAGGTTTTAAAGAAAATGGAGGATAAGGCAAAATCTATGCAGACGGTCAAGGATTTTTTACAGGTTCAACCCCCTCGGGTCAGCAGAAATTGGCCAACAAAAAACTGGTCCTTTCCAGCATCTGACAGACCACAGAGGGGCAAATACAGATGCCCAAGGGGCAGAGGTCAGTCACAAGGCCCTTGCTAACCTTGCCAATGGGGTGCTGCTACCCAGAAAGGAGGAGAAGACGGGCCACAAGCTAACAGAAGACGAACACAATGACTTAACCCTCAGACTGCCAAACAAATCTCTCTTGGCAGCTCCCTTGGGAGGAAAATTATCACTTTTTGCAGACAACTGGCACATCATTACAAAAGACAAATGGGTCCTAAATATTGTTTCACAAGGATACAGATTCCACTTTCACACCTTGCCAAGGATAAAAGGAATACCAAACCTGCCACCAAATCAGTGGGCAGAGGCACAAATACAAATTTATACCTCTCATGGACATGAGAGCCATTCAACAGGTACCTACACAGGAGCAAGGACAAGGATTTTACTCAAGACTCTTTCTAGTCCCCAGAAAGGACATAGCCTGGAGACCCATTCTGGACCTTTCAGTTCTAAACACTTATCTGCAAGTACCCAAATTCAAGATGCTAAAACTACAGCAGCTTCTTTCCATGCTGGGCAAGAAGGCTTGGCTAGTAACGCTGGATCTCAAGGAGGCATACCTGAATGTCCCTATCAGACAAAATTGCAGAAGATACCTCCGTTTCATTGCAGGTTCAACTCATTATCAATTCTCTGCACTGCCCTTTGGCTTATCTACTGCGCCCAGGGTCCTCACAAAATGCCTGGCACCAGTAATTGCATACTGCAGACAAAGAGGAATTCAAATATACCCATACCTGGACGACTGCCTTATTCAAGCAGAAAGCAAGTACATTCTTTTAAAGCATCTGGCGTTTGTCAACACCTTTTAAGTTGCCTAGGGTTCACAGTAAACGAAAAGAAATCAAAACTAGTGCCCTCACAGAACATAAAATTCCTGGGTGCCAGCTTGAATACAACGGCCCAGATGGCTTACCTCACGCCAGACAAGCAACAACAGCTGACTCAATATTTAAAAATGATGGCAACAAAGACCCAACTCCCTGCAAGAAAAATTCTGCAGGCCTTGGGATTCATGGCATCTTGCATACTCCTAATACCATTTGCAAAACTGCATACAATGGTACCTGAAGAGCGTATGGACACAGCACAGCCACAACTTGGAAACAATGATACCACTCATTCCCTGCCTTCAACAGGAGTTCCTATGGTGGGCACAGGCATTTCACCTCAACAAGGGTCAGTCTTTTACCTTGCCCACAGCCAGGAAAACTATAACAGATGCATCGGACTATGCCTGGGGAGCACACATGGCAGGACAGTGCATTCAAGTCAAATGGAACACAGATCAGAGGCATCTGCATATCAATCAAAAAGAAATGCTAGCTGTGCAGAATGTGCTAACAGCTTTCAAGGACCTCTTACATCCAGGACAACTCCTAATAAAGACGGACAATACCACAGTTATGTGGTACATAAACGAACAAGGGGGCACACACCCCTACACCCTATGCAGGCAAGCAATTACCTTGTGAAACACAGCACTGACTTACCAAGTTCAACTACAAGCACAATTCCTGTCAGGAAAGAGAAACACTTGGGCAGACGACCTAAGCAGAAACATCATGGATCCCCACGAGTGGAAACTGGATCCACAAGTATTTGCAATGATAACTCAAAAATGGGGACACCCAGACATAGATCTGTTTGCCAACCCCCAAAACTACCAACTCCAAAAATTTTGCACAAGGACATTCCACCCATTAACTTGGAAGGTGGACGCCCTCTCATTCAGTTGGAAAACATTAACAGTGTATGCCTTTCCTCCACTGCCTCTTCTAGCAAAGGTGCTGCTGAAAGTCAGATTAGAGAGTCCACAAATGACACTCATTGCTCCAGACTGGCCACGCCAACACAGGTATCCAATACTAAGGAACATGGCCCACAGCCCACCATGGATTTTACCCCAAATTCCTCATCTGCTCACTCAACAAAACAATCAGATTCTACACAGCCAGCTCAAGACTTTAAATCTGGCTGCACGGCAAATTACCTAAATAACCAGCCAACACCTCTATATAAAGCTGTTACGGATGTCATTCTGGAGGCCAGGAGGCCCAGCACCAGGAAAGCCTATTCAGACAAATGGAGAAGATTTTACGCATGGAACCAGGCTAAAGGACAAAATCCCCTTGTTCCAAACATTCCTCAGATTCTACAATACTTAACTGAGATGTTGCACAAAGGACTTTCTTTTTCATCTATTAAGATCCACGCCTCAGCGATTTCAGCTCACTACAACACGGATTCTCCTCTATTTTCACATCCACTCCTAAGACAGTATCTCAGAGGGGCTAAGAACATAAGACCGCCCAGGAGAGCACCAACACCAACTTGGGATCTCAACTTTGTTCTGGAAAAGCTTACACTACCACCCTTTGAACTAGCTGTTTTAGCCAAGTTAAAGTTTCTATCATGGAAAACTGCCCTGCTACTAGCAATAACCTCAGATAGAAGAGTCTCAGAGCTACAGGCCCTAATGGCATTGGAGCCTTTCCTCGTTTTTTATCAAGACAGAGTCGCTCTACGGACTAACCCTTCCTTTATGCCAAAGGTGGTATCCAGTGTGGCCCTAAACCAAACCATTCACTTGCCCACCTTTTTCCCAAACCCCCAGAACAAAGAAGAAAGACTCCTGCACTCTTTGGACATTCACAGGCAATTAGGTTACTACTTGGATAAAACTACGGCTTTCAGAAAATCTGACCAGCTCTTTGTATCCTGTGCTACAGGATCACAAGGAAAAGCCATCTCAAAAGAGACCATTTCAAAATGGATAGGGCATTGCATATGTTTCTGTTACACACATCATGGGAAACCGGTACCTGCTAGCATTAGGCCCCACTCCACCAGGGCTACAGCTACATCAACAGCCTTTCTCAGGGGTACCAACCAAGGATATTTTGGAAGCTGCAACTTGGAGTTCAGTGCACACCTTCACCAAGCACCATCACTTACCTCTATACTCTAAGACTAGAGCTGGTTTTGCCACTGCAGTTCTGCAGGGCCTACTAGCTTCTCCAAACCCTGTTTAACTCCACCACCCATCCTTAGCTGTGGGATTCAACCCAAGTGTGATGACTGCAGCAGTGTAACACGATGAACATAGTACAGTTTTGTACCTACCATAAATGTAGATGTTAGAGTGTTCACACTGCTGCAGTCCAGGTTACCCTCCCTCCATCCCCTCTGAACTAGCTGAACTTTTCTATACCTTACTATCTGATACAACCTTTGTGGTGTATTTGCTTATAACTGAAGGTATTTGTATTTTCTGCACATTTTTCATTGGCAGTATGTATTGCCCACCTACTAGGGGGCACCTGACATCTGGGGCAAGAAAAACTGAAGAAAATGGCATTGTATGCCTCTTATATACCCCTGGCGCACTGACGTCAGGGAAGAAGCGACAGCAACCGACGCCGGACCAAGACTTTGGAACTCGGGCTGACTGCGGGACCGCCTGACTGCAGGATAACCAAAGTGTCAACACTCGAACATCTACATTTATGGTAGGTACAAAACTGTACTTTTTACTAATGTTCGTGTTTCACTGTTGCAGTCATTACACTTGGGTTATCCTGCTGGCAAGCTACCCGCAGTCGGTTTGAATTCCAAAGTCTTGGTCAGGCGTCGGTTGTTGTCGCCTCTTCCCTGATGTCAGAGCGCCAGGGGTATAAAAGATGCAGCCGACGCCATTTTCTTCAGTCTTTCTTGCTGTGCGGTGCCCGAAGCAAAAGCAGTTCGCATGTGCCGGTCGGCCAACTCCTGAGATTTTCGAAATTGAATTTCAGATCCAATGTCTTCTATAAAGCTAAGTACCCCGTTGGGGAAACTTTTTTCTTGCTCCAGACCGATGTCAGAAAAAGTTAACAATTGTATTTCTTGTGGGAAGCAAATACCTCATAAGGATTTTCATTCTTACTGTATTCCTTGCCTAGGCCCTGATCACGACCTAGTTGTCGGTTTTGTGCTAGATTTAACCAACGCACTATTAAGCGTCGGTACGATTTTGCTTTTCATTACTTTGGCTGAAGGCTTAACTACATAAAGCCGTTGGAACTGCCGACGACTGGAGTTCATAAAAAGCTCAAGGAAAAAGAAAAGGACAGGCATCCGAGGTCCAAAACAGATGAAGCTTCTTCTAGGCCTGTTGCCGGTTCTCAGTGAGGCGCTTTCGCAGCCCGTGACACCCGCTACCTCAGAGCCACAAGGCCGCCTCCGACTCCCTTGTGGAGACAGCTAGGCCTCTGGATACTCAAGGTATTGGGCCTTTGGAAACTAATCCCTCAGATGGGTCCGGAGCCGCTGAGCAGGCATTGGCTTCTGAGGGTGTTTTCAGACCTACACAGCTTTATATCAAGCCAACTTCAGCATCAAAGACAAAGACTAAAACAGTTTTAAAGACAAGGAAACAAATACAGCATTCTCCAGGACAGACTTGCCTGCCTAAGAAACAGATGCTCAAAATGGCTGAAGACCTAATTACTTTGATCAGGGGTTCCCATCCCCCTCCTGATAAGAGGCCTAGGCAAGACACTGAATATGATTCCTCTGATCAGGTTTCCATTTCCTCTGACTTCTCTTCAGAACAGGGATACTCTATTCCTTCCTATGAGGATTCTGATGCTGAAGAATCTATTCCTTCAGCTTCTCCTCCTGAGGATTACTCATTTGGGGAAACCCTGCATACCATGAGGGAGCATTTCCACTGGGAGAGCCAAGATTATTCAGATTCTAAGAAAAGGCTCAGAGACTTTCTTTTACTACCTCAGCACAGACCTCTTGCTATTCCTCCTGTTCTAGATATTGTAGATGATGTATTTTCAGAGTCCGGTCTGTCTCCCGACTCTTTACCTCCTGCACCTGTTAAGCCAGACAGATGCTACAGGGTTCCAGATTCTCGTAAATTTCTATATAAAAACCCTGCTGCTGACCCAGAAACTATTTCTCAGGGTCCCAAAGGGGTCAAGGCTGCTACTGCAAAAAACCCTGTCCCCTCAGATAGAGATTCTAGGGCACTGGACAGATGGGGGGGGGGGAGTTTACACTTCTGCTACCTTGGCTGGAAGGGCTTTAAATTGTCGGTTTCATATGCTTAAATATCAGCAATACTTAATGTCTCTGTTAAAACAGAAAATGTTGACAAATTCTGAATGTGCTGAGAACAAGGAATTGCAGGATTTATTGCATGCAGCTGAACAAGTGGGAAAACATACTTTGCAATGTGGTTATGATTCACTGGAGGCCTCTTGCAGGGCCGCTGTAACAGGTTCTCTCATTAGAAGGCATGCTTGGTTAAAGGAACAGACTCTGCCTGATCATGTTAAAGCAAAATTATTGGATGCTCCATTACAGCATGATACTTTGGTGTTAAGGCAGAAGAGGTGTTGAAGAAAATGGAGGATAAAGCTAATCTATGCAGACAGTGAAGGATTTCTTACAGGTACAGCCACCCAGATTTAGCAGGAACTGGCGTTCTAAGAATTGGTCCTTTCCCATGTCAGACAGGCCACAAAGAGGCAGATACAGACGCCCTAGAGGCAGACAACAGCCCCAGGGCTCATACAGGCCCAAACAGTGGGGTGCTTCTACCTCCAAAAGCGGAGAAGACAAATCACAGCCATATAGGAAACAGTCCCAATGACTTCCCTCTGCCAATGCCAAGCATTTATCTTTTGGCAGCACCCTTAGGCGGAAAGCTAGCACTTTTTTCACAAAATTGGCACATGATTACCCAAGACAAATGGGTCTTAAATATAGTCTCTCAGGGCTACAGGTTCCACTTTCACACCCTTCCAAAGGCAAAAGGTATGCCAGACCTGCCACACAATCAATGGGCAGAGGCACAAAACCAAGTTTCATCTCTCATGGACATGAGGGCTATTCAGCCAGTGCCACAAGAGCAGGGACAAGGATTTTACTCAAGACTTTTCTTAGTACCAAGAAAGGACAAAGCATGGAGACCGATTCTGGACCAGTCTATTCTAAATACTTTTCTGGACGTTCCGAAATTCAAAATGTTGACTCTGCAGCTTCTTCTGCCCATGCTGGGCAAGGCGGCTTGGCTTTTAACTTTGGACCTCAAAGAGGCATACCTGCATGTCCCAATCAGACAATCTTGCAGAAGATACCTCAGATTCATAGCTGGCTCAATGTACTACCAATTCTCTGTACTGCCCTTTGGCTTATCTACTGTGCCCAGGGTCTTCACAAAGTGCATGGCACCAGTAATTGCATTTTGCGGACAAAGGGGAATTCAAATATATCCCTACTTGGACGACTGCCGTATTCAAGCAGAGACCAAAGACATTCTACTACAGCATCTGGCTTTTGTAAAAAGATTACTAATTTGCCTAGGGTACACAGTAAACGAAAATAAATCAAAACTAGTACCCTCTCAAGAGATAATATTCCTGGGTGCAAGCTTAAATAAAACTGCCCAGATGGTTTATTTCCCGCCAGACAAACCAAGGCAACTGACTTCTTACTTCGAATGCATGGCAACAAAGACTCAGTTATCTGCAAGAAAGATTCTGCAGGCTGTGGGCTACATGGTCTCTTGCATTCTGCTAATTCCATATGCAAGACTGCATATGAGGAAACTACAATGGTACCTAAAAAGTGTTTGGACTCAACATTGCCACAGCCTGTAATCATTAATTTCACTCATTCCCTGCTTGCAACAGGAGTTTCGATGGTGGACACAGGTCTGTCACCACAACAAGGGACAGCCATTCACTTTACCCACAGCCAGGCAAACACTAACAACAGATGCATCAGATTATGCCTGGGGGTCCCACATGGCAGGAAAATATATTCAAGGCACATGGCCCCCAAGCCAAAGGCATCTACACATCAATCAAAAAGAGATGCTAGCTGTACAAAATGCCCTGACGGCCTTCAAGGACCTACTTGATCCAGGACAGCTGCTAATTAAGACGGACAACACCAAAATCATGTGGTACATAAACAAGCAGGGGGGCACACATTCCTACCCCCTCTGCAGACAAGCCATGATTTTGTGGAACACAGCATTGACTTACCAAGTGCACCTGCAAGCACAATTCCTGCCTGGAAAAACAAATGCTCTGGCAGACGAACTAAGCAGAAACCTCATGGACCCTCACGAGTGGAAACTAGATCCACAAATCTTCAGCATGATGATAAGGAAATGGGGATGCCCAGACATGGATCTTTTTGCCGCCCCTCACAACTGCCAACTTCAGAGATTCTGCACAAGGACTTATCACAAACAAGCATGGAAAGTGGATGCTTTGTCATTCAGCTGGAACAACCTTACTATATATGCCTTTCCTCCACTACCTCTCCTCCCCAAGGTACTCCTAAAGGTCAGACAAGAGAAGCCACAAAATATACTGATTGCCCCGGATTGGCCACACCAACACTGGTACCCAATCCTAAGGAGCTTGTCCCAAGGCCCAGCCTGGACATTGCCTCAAATTCCTCATTTACTGACCCAACAAAAAAATCAGATCCTGCACAGCCAACTCAGAACTCTAAATCGAGCTGCATGGCAGATACTGTAACCATTCAGAATACACCTCTCTCTAAAGTGGTTATGGATGTTATATTGGAGGCCAGGAGGCCCAGCACCAGAAAATCTTATGCAGAAAAATGGACGAGATTCTGTGCTTGGAACCAAGCACAAGGAATTGGCACGCTTATTCCAAATATTCCTCAGATTTTACAATATCTAACTGAGATGCTGGAAAAAGGCCTATCCTTCTCATTAATTAAGATCCATGCCTCTGCCATTTCAGCTCATTACAATACAGACCCACCTATTTTTTCATATCCATTGCTTAGGCAGT
This sequence comes from Protopterus annectens, assembly GCF_019279795.1. Lineage (NCBI taxonomy): Eukaryota > Metazoa > Chordata > Ceratodontiformes > Protopteridae > Protopterus > Protopterus annectens. The sequence goes on along the minus strand of NC_056739.1, from coordinate 206,931,023 downwards.
ACCTCAGGGGGACCAAAAACATAAGACCTCCAAGGAGAGCACCACTACCTGCATGGGACCTCAATTTTGTCTTGGAAAAACTCACATTGCCTCCTTTTGAGCCAGCCAGTACAGCTGAGATAAAATTCTTATCATGGGAAACGGCTCTGCTCCAAGCAATAACTTCAGCAAGAAGCGTCTCAGAGTTACAGGCATTAATGGCTGTGGAACCTTTTATTATCTTCCATCCGGACAGGGTTTTTCTAAGGACAAACCCAACATTTATGCCTAAGGTAGTGTCCAGTGTGGCTCTTAACCAAACCATTAATTTGCCTACTTTTTACCCAAACCCGCAGAATAAAGGGGAGAGACTTCTGCATTCTTTGGACATACACAGACAGCTACGCTTCTACTTGGACAAAACTAAAGCTTTCAGAAAGACTGAGCAACTTTGTGGCATATGCTGCAGGATCACAAGGAAAGGCTATCTCAAAGCAGACCATTTCAAAATGGATAGGACACTGCATTCGTTTCTGCTATTCACAACATGGCAAATCAGTGCCTAAGGGCATTAGACCACATTCTACCAGGGCAGCAGCCACCACAGCATCGTTCCTCAGAGGAGTACCAACCAAGGATATTTTGGAGGCTGCAACTTGGATTTCAGTGCACACTTTTACTAAGCACTACCACTTGCCTCTTTACTCTAAATACAGAGCAGGCTTTGCTACTGCAGTATTGTAGGGCCTTATAGCCAGTCCTAATTCTATTTAGACCCAGCCTCCCAACCTCAGCTTTTGGATTCAACCCAAGTGTAATGACTTCAACAGTGAAACACGATGAACATAGTACACTTGTGTACCTACCATAAATGTAGACGTTCGAGTGTATTCACTGTTGCAGTCCAGGTTACCCACCCACCATCCTCCTTTCTTTGCTGGAACTTATCTGTACTTCTCTATCCTATACAACCTATATGGTGTATTTGCTTGTAGATGAAGGTATTGTTTATTTTAGTGCATGCTTTTTTAAGCTATGTTTTTTAGCCTACCCTTTTGGGGGCACCTGACATCTGGGGCAAGAAAAACTGAAGAAAATGGCGTCGGCTGCATCTTTTATACCCCTGGCGCTCTGATGTCAGGGAAGAGGCGGCAGCAACCGATGCCGGACCAAGACTTTGGAATTCAGGCCGACTGCGGGTAGCCTGCCAGCAGGATAACCCAAGTGTAATGACTGCAACAGTGAATACACTCCAACATCTACATTTATGGTAGGTACACAACTGTACTTTTTCTTTTACAAGACACACTCTCAATTTTCCCATTTTTTAACTTGCTGTTTCTGTGAAGGCAAGGTATCACCAGATGACATGGTGATGGGTGGGATCTAATTGCCCTTTAAACACCCCCCCCCTTTTTCCTTGATGAAAGTGTTTCTGCTGCTGACTCACTTTGCAGACCAGAAAAGAGCTTCTCTTTGTGTCCTGTTTACCTTGACGTGTGTACGTAATAGTTAATTCCAGTAAAGTTAGTTGAGCTCTTGAAATAAAATTAAAAAATAAAGTTCTCAGTACGAGTGATTGTATGTATGTAACAAATACCACTTGGTACTGAGAGGCCTTTTTGGTATCGTCATTTACACTTTTTATTGTTTTTAATTATTTAGCAAGTGTATGCAAACTTTCTGTAGAGCAACAGGGTGTCTACCCTGCATCAGGTTGTTAAAATGCATTTCTTCAGTTACCTAAACCACATAATTGCAGTGGGTTCTGGAACTACAGACATTCTTCTGCAGAACTATAATTTACATTTTTTTTCCAGCAACCATGCAGTGTCAGGATGCCTGGGACAGATAAGAGTGTAGGGCAAGCATCCTGCTCATGGGCTTGAAGACGTGGTTTGCAGAGCAAATGTGTTCTGAAGTAAAACCTTGTTGTGCATGTCATAGCTGCATAAATTCTGATGCCTTCATATCAAAGGTCTGTTTAGTCTGCTAGTACTAAATATGTCTGCTTTTACTGACCTTCTGCCCCAGCTGTGTTCCTTCCAATCTAGGTTCCTATAATTTTCTTTATTTGTATGGATAGTATTGTTATGTGTCGTACATGGGAACAATGTTATCTTGTTTGCTTTGCTTGAGGAAGAAATGTAATTGCCAGGTAGTGTTAAGTAGTTAGATAACTTCCTATTGTAGAGGGAGGAAAGTTTGCAGGCTACATTTCTCATGCCCTTTGCATTGATTGGTGTCGTACAGTGTGGGAGTTGTAGATAATTCTAACAGCAACTCTGTAGCAGAGTGAGTGGTGTGAAGCAGTGTTTTTTTTTTGCCCAGTGTCAGCTGTTCAGCAACCTGTCTCAAGCTCTCTGGTTTCCTTTTCACCATTTCAGATAATTTCAGTTTAAACAACACATTTGATAAAGCAGTCTAAGGAGGCGTCAGCATATTTGGAGCTTGTTTTCAAATTAGGACATGGACTGAACCATAGAGAGAATTGAAAAGCTCAGTGAGCAAAGTAGGCTTCTGAAAGGGTCATTTTCGCAATACTCACAACAGTTTTTTCCTTTACTGTGTCATAGCTAAGCCTGGTCAGTTTGTAACCTAGATCCCATCAGATTCTTGCAGTCATTTTTACTAATAGCTTATGTCCTTTACTCACAAAAATTACCTGCATGTGAGTATTAACTAATTGGGAGCTAGTATCATTGTAGTGTGACAAGGACATCGCATTAACGTATGACATTACCATTATTGTTATACTTGATCTGTGCCGAGTCTGTCGAATCCCAGTTGTTACTTTAGTAAGTAGTCTGTTCTGTAAAAGCAGTACCGTTTCTGATAAACACTACTTAATATTCATTATTCAGCTCCTCTTTTCTGTCCTTCAGGTTGTAGGATTTTGCTGATCTTATTAAATTGAAACAGACAAAAAAAGTAGTGATTCTAGAAAGCTTTATGGACTGCGGTAATGTTACTTTTAACTGATATATTTATGACAGACTGAAATAAGTGAACCAGTTTTCTTTCTTTGTAGAGGGGCCTTTGAAAACAATGAACTTTCTAATTCAATATTCTCTGTATCTGCTCGTGTCCTCAGTCTGGTCCATGTGATGGGAAGTTGTACAATATCCTAATGAAGGTCTTGCAGCATTTAATGGAAGTGCATCTATTAACAGAGTGTCTTTAAGGCCCAGATTGTTCGGTGAGCATTGATGAAATATTCAAGGCATATTTTCTGAAATTTTGATTGAAGTTCATGGACACAGCCTGGTCTTTATATCCACTTTTGTGATGCAGCCCTCGTTTAAATTTGTTTGGATGACATCGTTATTCCTTAAAATCATCACTGTGTGTTGCTTGGTGTAAAAACCAATCCATTACTGACTGCCCATTTGGAAAGATGTAGTATAAGCTGTCTGCATTTTAACTTCATCTTTACACCTGTAATGGTACCCAGTTTCAAGTAATCAGAATGTTTATTCCGTCAGATTTCCTTTGGTTGATAAAGTGATGGGTATGCTGTAAATAACCAAGTACTGTATCCTATTGGTGTAACCATATATAAAGTTTGATTTTTTTTCTGAGTGTTTCATGTCCAAATCATCCATATGATGCCTCTGATGGCTTAGCTTATACCCTTATTATTTAGGCTAAGATTGTTCACTTACTGCGTAAGAGTTAGATGGTCGACCCCATTTGAGACTTTGCTTATTTCTGGGAAGGTAACAGTGACATTAAGACCCCTGACCTCCTTGGGCACATCCTAGAACCAGAATAAGGTACATATGCAGATCAGTGTGTTATAGTTGCTCAGTACAATCAGTAAAACCTTTCCTGGCAATATTTTCTTTTATTGTTCATAAAGTCATGTTTTCTATTCTCCCTGAGACATGCTTCAGTGGACTGACTGGTTGGCAGATTGATTAGCCTGTAGCATGTAATGCTTGTCTTGTTGTCTTATCCTTTTGTTTTTCAAAGTCACAAAGTCCTGTCTGCAAGGCCTGCAGGAGTTGACCTTTTTTAAGTTGGTAAACTGACAAGAAATATAAACTATAGATGTTCGTGTTTCACTGTTGCAGTCATTACTGTTGGGTTATCCTGCTGGCAGGCGACCTGTGGTCGGCAGGAATTCCAGTGTCTAGGTCCGGTGTCAGTTGCTGTCGCCTCTTCCCTGACGTCAGTGTGCCAGGGGTATAAAAGATGCAGCTGACGCCATTTTCTTCAGTCTTTCTTGCAGAGCGGTGCCCGAAGCAAAAGTACTTTGCAAGATCCGAAGTCTTCACTAAAGCTAAGTACTCCGTTGGGGAAACTTTTTTCTTGCTCCAGTCCGATGTCCGAAAAAGTTAACAGTTGTATTTCTTGTGGGAAGCAAATACCTCATAAGGATCATCACTCTTACTGTATTCCTTGCCTAGGCCCTGATCATAACGTTGCTAGCTGTCGTTTTTGTGCTAGATTCAACAAAATGCACTATTAAGCGTCATTTTGATTTTGCTTATTACTTTGGCCGAAAATTCAATTACATAATGCCGTCAGAACAACCGACGACTGGAGTTTCTAAAAAACGCAAGGAAAAAGAGAAAGACAGGCATCCGAGATCCAAAACCGATGACGAGACTTCCGCTAAGTCAGTCGCCAGTTCGCTGGTCCTCAGTGAGGCGCTTTCGCAGCCCCTGACACCCGCTACCTAAGAGCCACAGGCCGCTGACAACTCCCACGTGGAGCCAGCTAGGCCTCTGGATACTCAAGGTATTGGACACTCTGAAATCTTTCCTTCAGATGGGTCCAGAACGGCTGAACAGGCATCGGCTTCTGAGGGTGTTTTCAGACCTACGCAGTTATATGTAAAGCCTACTTCAGCTTCAAAAACCAAGACTACAGCAGCTTTAAAGACAAAGAAACAAGTACAGCATTCTTCAGGATGCTCAAAATGGCCGAAGACCTTATTACCTTGATCAGGGGTTCCCATCCCCCTCCTAACAAAAGGCCTAGGCAAGAGACAGACTATGACTCTTCAGATCAGGTTTCCATTTCCTCTGACTCCTCTTCTGTACAGGAATACTCTCTTCCTTCCTATGAGGAATCTGATGCTGAAGAATCCATTCCTTCAGCCTCTCCTCCTGAGGATTTTTCTTTTGGGGAAACCCTGCATTCCATGAGGGAGCACTTCCACTGGGAGAGCCAAGGTTACTCAGAATCAAAGAAAAGCCTCAGAGATTTTCTTTTACTTCCTCAGCACAGGCCTCTTGCTATTCCCCCTGTGCTAGACATTGTAGATGATGTATTCTCAGAGTCCGGCTTTTCTCCAGATTCCTTACCTCCAGCTCCTGTTAAGCCAGACAGATATTACAGGGTTCCTGATTCTCATAAATTTCTTTATAAAAACACTTCTGCTAACCCAGAAACTATTTCTCAGGGTCCCAAGGGGGTTAAGGCCGCTACTGCTAAAAACACTGTCCCTTCTGACAGGGACTCAAGGGCAGTAGACAGATGGGGAAAAAAGGTTTACACTTCTGCTACTTTGGCCGTGAGGGCTTTAAATTGTCAATTTCATATTATTAAATATTAGCAATACTTAATGTCACTGTTAAAACAGAAAATGTTGACTAATTCTGATTGTACAGAAAATAAGGAAATACAGGATTTATTGCATGCAACTAAACAAGTGGGAAAGCATACATTGCAATGTGGTTTTGACTCTCTGGAGGCCTCCTGCAGGGCCGCAGCTACGGGTTCTGTCATTAGGAAGCATGCTTGATTAAAGGAACAAAGTCTGCCTGATCAGGTTAAAGCAAAATTATTAGATGCTCCATTACAGCATGATATTTTATTTGGTGTTAAAGCAGAGGAGGTTTTGAAGAAAATGGAGGACAAAGCGAAATCTATGCAAACAGTAAAGGATTTCTTACAGGTGCAGCCACCAAAATTTAGCAGGAAGTGGCCTACAAAGAATTGGTCCTTTCCAGTGTCGAACAGGCCACAAAGAGGCAGATACAGACATCCCAGAGGCAGATCCCAGCCAAGGGGCTCATACAGGCCAGAACAGTGGGGTGCTTCTGCCTCCAAAACAGGAGAAGACAAAGCACAGCCATACAGGAAACAGTCGCAATGACTTGCCTCTGCCAGCACCAAGCACTTTTCTTCTTGCAGCCCCCTTAGGGCACATGATCACCCAGGACAAATGGGTATTGAATATAGTGTCCCAAGGCTACAGGTTCCACTTTCACACCCTGCCAAAGGCAAAAGGTATGCCAAACCTGCCACACAATCAATGAGCAGAGGCACAAGAACAAGTTTCGAGCCTTATGCAAATGAGGGCCATTCAGCAAGTACCACAGCAAGAGCAGGGACAAGGATTTTACTCAAGGCTTTTCTTAGTCCCTAGAAAGGACAAAACCTGGAGACCAATACTGGACTTGTCTGTTCTAAACACGTTTCTGGATGTTCCAAAATTCAAAATGTTAACTCTGCAGCAGCTTCTGCCCATGCTGGGCAAGAAGACTTGGCTTGTAACTTTGGACTTAAAAGAGGCATACCTGCATATATCAATCAGACAATCTTGCAGAAGATACCTCAGATTCATAGCTGGCTCAATGCAGTACCAATTCTCTGCACTGCCCTTTGGCTTATCTACTGCGCCCAGGTCTTCACAAAATGCCTGGCACCAGTAATTGCATTTTGCAGACAAAGAGGAATTCAAATTTATCCCTACTTGGGACAGCTGCCTTATACAAGCAGAGAACAAGGACACTCTACTAAAGCATCTGGCATTCGTAAAAAGATTATTAATTTGTCTAGGGTATACAATAAACGAAAAGAAATCGAAACTAGTACCCTCTCAAGAGATAATATTCCTGGGTGCAAGCTTAAATACAACTGCCCAGATGGCTTATCTCACGCCAGACAAACAAAGACAACTAACTTCTTACTTCAAAATGTTGGCAACAAAGACCCAGTTATCTGCAAGAAAAATTCTGCAGGCTTTGGGCTTCATGGCATCCTGTATACTGCTAATTCCATATGCCAGACTGCATATGAGGAAACTTCAGTGGTACCTAAAAAGTGTCTGACTCAACATTGTCAAAACCTGGAAGCATTAATTACCCTCATTACTTGCCTGCAACAAGAGTTTCGATGGTGGGTTCATGCCTGTCACCTCAACAAGGGACAGCCTTTCACTCTACCCACAGCCAGACAGACAATAATAACAGATGCATCAGACTATGCCTGGGGAGCACACAAGGCAGGAAAATGTATTCAGGGCACATGGCCCACGAGCCAAATGCATCTACATATCAATCAAAAAGAGATGCTAGCTGTTCAGAATGCCCTGACAGCCTTCAAGGATTTACTCCATCCAGGACAACTACTGATGAGGACGGACAATACTACAGTCATGTTGTACATAAACAAGCAGGGAGGCACACATTCCTACCCCCTCTGCAGACAAGCCATGACTTTATGGAACACAACATTGACTTATCAAGTACACCTGCAAGCACAATTCGTGCCAGGAAAGAACAATACTCTGGCAGACGAACTAAGCAGAAACCTTACGGATCCCCAGAAATGGAAACTGGATCCACTAGTCTTCAGCATGATAAAGGAATGGGGATGCCCAGACATAGATCTATTTGCCTCCCCTCACAACTGCCAACTACAGAAATTCTGCACAAGGACTTTTATCACAAGCAAGCATGGAAAGTGGATGCTCTATCATTCAGCTGGAAAAGTCTAACAGTATATGCCTTTCCTACTCTGCCTCTCCTCCCCAAGGTATTCCTAGAGGTCAGACAAGAGAAGCCAAGAATGATCCTGATTGCCTCAGACTGACCATGCCAGCACTGGTACCCAATCCTAAAACACTTGTCTCAAGGCCCAGCCTGGACACTACCTCTTATTCTTCACTTACTAACCCAGCGAAACAATCAGATTCTGCACAGCCAACTCAGGACCCTAAATCTGGCAGCATGGCGGATAATTTAACCATTCAAAACACTCCTCTCTCTAAAGCAGTGATTGATGTTATTTTGGAGGCCAGGAGGCCCAGTACCAGAAAATCTTATGCAGACAAATGGAAAAGTTTCTGTGCTTGGAACCAGGCACAAGGACTTCACACATCTGTACCAAATATTCCTCAGATTTTACAATACCTAACTGAGATGCTGGACAAAAGCCTATCCTTTTCATCAATTAAAATTCATGCCTCAGCCATTTCTGCTCATTACAATACGGAACCTCCTATTTTCTTCCCATCCATTGATAAGGCAGTACCTCAGAGGGGCCAAAAACATAAGACCTCCAAGGAGAGCCCCAATACCTGCATGGGACCTCAATTGTGTCTTGGAAAAACTCACACTGCTGCCTTTTGAGCCAGCCAATACAGCTGATGTAAAGTTTTTTTATCTTGGAAAACAGCTCTGCTCCTAGCAATAACCTCTGCAAGACAAGTTTGAGTTACAGGCACTCATGGCTGTGGAACCTTTCATCATTTTCCACCCAGACAGGGTTTCTCTAAGAACGAACCCTACATTTATGCCTAAGGTAGTGTCCAGTGTGGCCCTCAACCAAACTATTCATCTGCCTACCTTTTATCCAAACCCACAGAATAAGGGTGAAAGACTTCTGCATTCTTTGGACATACACAGACAACTATGCTTCTACTTGGACAGAACTAAAGCTTTCAGAAAAACTGAGCAACTTCTAGTGGCATATGCTGCAGTATCTCAAGGAAAGCCTATCTCAAAACAGACTATCTCAAAATGGATAGGCCACTGCATTCGTTTCTGCTACTCACAACATGGCAAATCAGTGTCCAAGGCCATTAGACCTCATTCTACCAGGGCAGCAGCCACTTCAGCAGCCTTTCTCAGAGGAGTACCAACCAAAGACATTTTAGGGGCTGCAACTTGGAGTTCAGTGCACACTTTTACAAAGCACTACCATTTACCTCTCTATTCTATATCCAGAGCAGGCTTCGCCACTGCAGTTTTGCAGGGCCTTATAGCCTCTCATAATCCTCTTTAGGTCCAGCCACCCAGCCTTAGCTTTGGGATTCAACCCAACAGTAATGACTGCAACAGTGAAACACTATGAACATAGTACAGTTGTGTACCTACCATAAATGTAGATGTTTGAGTGTATTCACTGTTGCAGTCCAGGTTACCCACCCTCCATCCCCCTCTTTGCTGGGACTTGCCTATACTTCTCTATCTTATACAACTTATGTGGTGTATTTGCTTGTAGATGAAGGAAATGTTTATTTACTGAATGCATACTTATTGGCATAATATTTTTAGCCTATTTTGGGGGGACCTGACATCTAGGGCAAGGAAAACTGAAGAAAATGGCGTCGGGTGCATCTTTTATACCCCTGGCGCACTGACGTCAGGGAAGAGGCGACAGCAACCGACGCCGGACCTAGACTTTGGAATTCTGGCCGACCGCGGGTCGCCTGCCAGCAGGATAGCCCAACAGTAGTGACTGCAACAGTGAATACACTCGAACATCTACATTTATGGTAGGTACACAACTGTACTTTTTTCAGTTGTGTTTTTAGAAAGGCCCACAGTAGCAGCTTATCTGGATAGTAGTAGTCTGTGTTGTGTGGATCAGTAGGATTATATGGCACACACATTAGAAGCACTTGACACTTGGAGCATTTCAGGCAGCTTGGCTCCTTCCCTAGATCCCCTCATGCATATCTCCATCCATTTCTTGAGATGCTTTATTGCTGTACAATTAGCTCAGGTGTGAAGCGTGCCTTAGGCTTTTCTAATTTTGTTATGAGCGTGGTCTTCGTCTTGTGAATCTTTGGATGCAACTCCTACATTAAGATGCAAAAACAAAAATGTAAACTCTTTCTGTTCTTTGAGTTTGTACTCTCTCCAGATGTACTTCCTCCTCTGTCAGTGTGCAGGCTTTGGGGTTTTGTTTCTACGATGTCAGTGCCACTACTTGACATTCCCCTACCCTGCAGTCTAGCCATGGATATGGGAACTGTAGTAACTATGTACAAATACTCCTGGCTCAAGTTTACAAATCTCGTGGGGGCTTAGCACAATGACTTTATTTCATTCCCCATTCACAAGTTCCCTCCTGTTTGGTGTCAGGGTTAAGAAGCACTTAATGAATGAGCAGAACAAAACTATGACAGCTGTATGGGTAAACATCCATCCTTCACAGTGTCCATGTAGTAAAATACAGGGCAACCATTGTGAGTTGTGGTTTCAGCATTGTTGTGGCGAGGTTTGGCTCATGAGCGTGTGGCTCCCAGTGACTTGGATTTCTATAGGTGGAGCATGTCCATCAATTCTGAGTTTGACATGGCTTTGTAAGTCAGGCAGAGATCACCTCTGAGTAAGCGATATGCCACTGAGCACAGCCGGAGTTTTTTCAGTCGGGCTGCACAGGACATATGTTTGAGGCCAGTAATCGTCTTGGTGAGGTGCATTTGTGGTCTTTCAAGCTGTTGGAAGTGTCTTGTGAGGTACATCCCAAATGGGGCATTGTACTCTATGATGGGTCTGATGAGTGACGAGTAGAGGGGCACTATAACCTCTTTATTTCTAGATGCGAACCCCTTAGTAATTAGATGGGCCACATAGAAGGATTTCCTAACTACTTTGGCAGTATGATTGTCAAAGGAGAGATTACTATCTACCTGGGTCCCCAGATCTCTTATTAGCTCTTCTGTATTAAGGGGGCTGTCACCTATGTGGTAATTCGTGGGTGTTTTGTTTTTCCCAAACGGGATGACTATGCATTTTTTGGCATTTAGCTTGAGACCATGACTTTGACACAAGGTGTCTGTCTCGGTAAAGCCTTTTTGGAGGATGTCTGTGTCAGCCAGAGAATCAATTATGGCTCCCAGTTTGCAGTCATCGGCGAACTTGGTTAGCCATAGTCCTCCTGTGTTTGCCTATACTTTTGAGAAATATATGCCGAACAGTAGGGGTCCTAGAACTGAGCCTTGCGGGACACCACTTGTGACTGGTTTAGAGTCAGACCTGGAGCCCGCTATTCTTACTATGTGAGTTCTGTCTGTAAGCCAGTTGGCAACCCATTTTGTGATGTAGGGGTTTATGTTCAGGCTGGTGAGTTTTTCTATAATACCCGAGTGAGGAATGGTGTCGAACGCCTTGGTGAGATCAAGGTAGGCTGTGTGAACCACCTTTCCCTCGTCTATGGCCTTGGTAACTGTCTCGAAGAAGTCAACCAGGTTTAGTAGGCATGATCTGCCCTTAACAAAGCCGAACTGGGTCGGGTCAAGTGTTTGGAGGTTCCCAATGTCTTTGTTAATGAGTTCCATTATGATGCGCTCCATAGCCTTGCAGACCAGGCTAGTCAGGCTTATGGGGCGATAGTTACCAGGGTCAGTTGTGGCTCCTCCTTTGTGGAGCGGAATAACCATTGCTGTGCGCCATTCTGTGGGCACGTAGCCTGTGGAGAGGCTGAGGTTGAACAGCGTGTTTAGGTGGGGGGGTTAGTTCGTTCTGTAGTTCATGCAAGACTCAGCCTGGGATACCATCTGGCCCCATTGATGCTGTGTTTTCGGCTTTTGAAAGGGCTGTTTTCACCTGTGCTTCTGTGATTTCCGGGACACTACACTTTTCCGGTATTTTTGTGGGCCCTTTTGAAGGTGAGAGGGAGGTGAAGTTTGCACTGAATCTGTCTGCCAGTATGTTGGCAATATCAGTAGGTTCAGTATATTTTGTGCTATTTTGCACTATCTCAGAGCATATCTGCGAGTTGCCACTTAGATTTTTGACATAGCTAAAGAAGGCTTTGTGGTTATCGTTCGAGTCCTTGGCTATTTTTCTTTAGAAGTTGGCCTTGGATGATTTTATGAGGGACCTTAGTTTCTTACTGATACTGATCAGGGATGTCTTTTCTTCTTGGGATTTGCTTTTTTTCTGAACTAGTTTCCTCCTCTTGTTGTATAACCTGTTTATGGCAGGGGTCCACCAGACTGATTTCCTTCTCTTAGGGGAGTGAGTCTTGGTTTTGCTAGGGATGGCACGATCCATGCATCCTTGTAGGTGCTCATAGACTGCAATTGTAAAGGATTCTGCATCTTGGGCAGTGTTATCCTTTAGCGTGGGGGCTGTGAAACTTACCACCTCTGTCTTAAGTAAGGTGAAGTTTGCTTTAGAAAAGTGTTTCATTGTGGTTTCCTTGGTTGGGGGTGGTGGTGGGGTGTGGACATCCAGGGTGATTAGTTTATGGTCTGATCTAACCAGTGATGGGTTGACCTCCGGTACGGAGCACTTGTCGCCCATGTTGGTGATGACCAGGTCCAATATGTTGTGGCCTCTGGTATGGAAGTTTACCAGCTGATCCAGGGCATTTGAGTTGAAAAATTCCAGGAAGTGCTGAGCCTGGGAGTTTGTACTCAAGTAGTTTTCCCAGTTAATGGTAGGGTAATTGAAATCTCCCAAGATCAGGGTGTTCGGTAGACCTTCATGTTTTCCAATGTCTCCAGAAAGGTGGAGTGGTGGTCCTGGGTCATGGAGGGTGATCTGTAGCAGGCCACAATTTGCATTGCAGATTTGCCCGATGTTAGTTGCACATGGATGATCTCAGAGGTATCATGCTGCGCCACTAACCTGGAGGTGTGGGTGTCCTTGATGAATATGGATACACCCCCTCCTTTTGTGTTTCGGTCCGTGTTCTGTGGCCGAAATGTGTGGTATGAGTTGTAGTCCAGTAGTGCTGGAGTGCTCTCTGGAGCCTTGAACCAGGTTTCAGTTACTGCACAGATGTTGACGTTCTCCATACTTAGGAGTGCTTCGAGCGCATGCTTTTTGAGATTTAAACTCCTGGCGTTGAGTAGCATAACCCTCAGTTTTTTACTTGTGCTGTTTATGGAAGTGGGTTTGAATTTTGAGCCTTGCCTAAAAAAGGCACTATGGGGGCAGCAAGAGCCTTAGCCAGTATTCGAAAGCCAAGGAATGACAGGTGCAAGCCGTCTCTTGCGAAGCAACGCGGCTTGTCGAGCATGTCATCCCAGGTTGACAGACACTGGATCCCCTTTGAATGACACCAGAAGCTTAGCCAATTGTTGAAATTGGTCATTTTTTTCTTTATACTGAGGTATCATTCTTGGTGAGGGCAGGATGCTAGTCAGGGTCATACCCGCCTGGGCTACATGATCAGAGAGCTCTTAAAGAATTTATAGCGCATTTTATGTGGTTGTTCTGATAGCTTTGTGTGTTTGTGTGTGCATGTGCACATTTATAATCGCCATTATTGTGAAATTGGCTTTATGGAGGGTATGGGCAAACAGTCCAGTTTTAAAAAAAAATGTACTCTGTGTAGGCACAAAATCCCACCACATGATCTGTCAAACCAGTGCATAGTCTGTTTTGGGGCAGCTCGTCTCAAGGTGGACTGCAAATTATAAGCTTATTTCGACAAGGTTGCTTCTTCTGGACCCTTAAACCACGAAAGCTAAGAAACACTCTGAGAAACATTGTAAGTCTCGAGTTTCTGATCTGAATTAGAAACCATTAGATCTATTGTATTCTCCTTTGCCTCCAAAACAACTGAGACTTGAAGACACTTTGGCCAGGATGCCAATATGTACTCCTTCATTAGATGCAACCCCATTGATTCCAGTTCTTTTGGAGCAAATATATATATATTTTTTGTTAGCCCCCCCCCCCCCTTCATCCCACCCAGTAAAGAAGCTCTCAAGGAAAAACTGGAACACTGCCTTCCTTGTAGACCTTCATCTGCGCTTTCAACACATTCTGTCAGGTCCTATAGAAGTGCCACTGAAGCTGAATTGGACCATTTGATGCAGAGGTTCCTGAGGATGTAAATGAAATTGGGGGTCATTCCAACACCACCTGCTCAGAGGGCAGTCTGATCTGTCAATTTTATCCTGATCTCTGCTCCTTCTCTGGCCTGGATTTCTGCTGTTCCAAAGCCAGTGGCCTTTGATCTGACTTCTCTAACTTTGGCTGTGATGTTAATGGATCCAACTCTGTTTCATTCAGTTTCATTAAAACTTGTGTTATCACAGGGTTGAGGGGCTGGGTTGATGGCATCGACAAGCTTCCTATTCCTTACCATTGCCAGGGCTGTTTACTTTTGACTCCTCTGGTCTGTGTTAGTCCCAGAGCCTGTTCTTCCTGACATTGTCTCTGGAGTACTGAGGGGATCTTTTGATCCATTGACTTGAGAGTGAGGTCATTGCATCATTCTGAGATTGTTTCAGGTTTTCAGGTGTTGGGGAGGATTATTGTTTCCCTGAAAGGAGCCCACACTAAGCCCCACCTAAGATTAGATCCATCAAGAGAATCCCCCCCTTCCATCTTGCTTCCACCTTCTTTTCTCATGGCTAGCGGTTGGAGTTGAATGGCAAGTCTCGAGCCCTCTGCAGTTTAGTCCAATGAGGAGTCGGAAAAAGCCCTCCATGATGCACCAAAAAGAAGTGCAAAAGAAAGCACCTAGACTCCTATCTCTGATTTCAACTCAGAGGATCGAGGGTATTCCCCACTGTACCCTCACGAGTATGTTTCTTTTAGCAATATCTTAGAAATCATGCACCAGAGGGAAGCATTGCTTGTAGTCAACCCGCCAATTCCCCGGACGAGACTGTTCTAATCGAGACTTAGTTTGGCACATTATATAGACTGGGTGGTATCCCTGGCCAATAAGCTCATAGATTTGGTAGTTTGGAGGTCATGGTAGGAACCAGACAACTGTGAGGCAGTCTGCGAGAAGCCCAGTAAAATGCTCAGACCACTTAAGTCCTTCAGTTGTGGGCTAATTCCCCTGCAGTAGACCGTGATTGTGGAAATGGCTATGAAAGAGTTATAAGAAGATTCTCATTCCATCCATCCACCTACTAAATTCCAGGGTGATGGATAGGTTAGGGAAGTGGGCATATGCCCATAGGAATAGATTCAAGAGGGTTTGCCTTGGCAAGTACTATCCACTCTGAAGAATCCTCTGACAAGCTGACACTGTTGAACAACTGGAGACAAGCATATCTACCTTGTTGGCTATGTATTACCTCTACATGACCCTTATGCACAGTGAGGTAGATGGTGTGGCCAGGACAGGTGGGTGGGCATTGCCATGAGGCACCACTCTGCTGCTTCTGTGCAACTTTGTTGACAACTTCAGGGCATTCTTCACGAATGCTCCAATTGATGGTTCACCTCTTTTTGGACCTCCTGTCAAGGAAAAGATGCAAAAGACTTCCAAGATAGCTGCACATTGAATAACAGCTTAATTATGACTCTCCCAGTGTGAAACTCGGCAGAGAAAAGGCAGTGTGCATATATTTCTGGGTAAATTTCATAAACTGGCTAGTAAGTGCACTGCCTGGATGCCAGGAAAAAAAGCAACACACAGGATCTGAAAGAAATTCCGCTACAAAAGGTGAGGAAAAAATGCCCTCTGGGTAGAGTACTGTAGCTGTTCAGCAAAAAGCAGTGCAAGTTCCATACATCACTTCCAGTAACTTAGAAGAAAGTACAAGACAACTGCACACAGCCATGATTAAAGTAAATGAAACACTGATGGGAGTATATTAACTCAAATAACAAAAAGGTGAAAAAAATGGAAGAAGCTTTAAACAGATATTCAGATGAGGAGGTAAAACTGCAAAAATCAGAGGTTGAAATGAAGAAAAGACTGGCCGAGTATGAGACTGCTTAAGAAGAGATGTTTCAAAAAATAATGGAATTAGAGGGCAGAGTATGTAGGGAAAACCTGAGGTATTCTGCTGCACCAAAGAAGCTGGAAGGAATAGACTATTAATTTTGTGAAAGCACAAATAAACAACTGGACTGGTATTCCACAGTAGGGGTTGCTGGCTGAAAGGGCACAGTGCATGTATGCCCCAAATCTGGCTATGAGAAATCAACTTGGACCTTTAATAGTAAAAATGCAAAACCGTGGCATAAGGACAAAGTACTAAAAGTGGGAGACAGCAGAGTGTTTGTGGAGAATAATAGTAAATTTAGTCTACTATTCAGGGAATATTGAAAAAGCAGGTGTGATATTCAAACTACTGCACCCAGCTATCATCAAAATAGTCTTTCCTGGAGCGACAAAAACATTTTTTGGTGCAGTACATGCTAAGGAGGAAATACAAAAGTTTTCCAACAAAAAGTGAGCTGTGAAACAGGAGATTGTGCCTTTTCTTCTGATGAGAAGGACCACCGAGTTTTGTACCAGTGAAACCTTTTCCAGTGTTTCAATGGAAAATGCCTGAGAAGGAAAAAAGCACAAACATTGACAAGAAGAATTGAGAGTATATTTGCATTAAAGCAGATACAGGATACGGGAGATGGAGATGAACAAGAATAAAAGCAGTAACTTGGAAATTGACAAATGTGAGATTACAAAGCAAAAATTATATTTATGAAACAAGACCGAACAAGAAAATCTGAAAATATTGGACTTTTCTGACTTTGTTAAACATATAGGGGATTCTAAAGCATATGCCCTACTTCATGTCATTAATGTTAGGACAAATACTTAGGAGAGGGGAAGAGGAGGGAAAAAGTAAACCAAGCAATACATTTTTTCTTAGTAGTATAATTATAAATTGTAATTTTCTTTGTATGCTATTAAGTAACGGTTTCTCTGTTATTTTTAAGTGTAATGGGGATGCTAATGTAAACAAGTGCTGCTGTTTTTCTCTTTTTTTTTTTCTTTCTCCCTACTTTTCTCTCTCTCCTTGTTCAGTTTTACGAAATGTAAGCACTGCATTACCAAAAAAAAAAAAAAAAAAAAAAAAAAAAAAAGTCTGGTCCAAACAGCATGACAAAAGAAAAAAATGATGTACTTTTTCTCATTTGGGGAATGATTGTATTACAGCCCTTTGCTTGATCTAGCAACAAGTTTTAAGAGAAAGCAAGTAAATGAAAAATCACTGAATATTATAAAGCTTTTTTTCTAGCAAATAAATGTATGCTTGGTATCAACTTGTATCTGGTCCTCGTTTCCATGGAGACAATCTTATGAAAAGAAATTGCTAAGAGGTGATGTTTTCTGAAAGTATTCAATTGTTTTCCCTTCTGAGAGAGCTGTAAAGGTAAGACAGAACCAGACAGCAGTTAAAAGCACTGGCTGTACTTTGTGTCTTAGCATGGATGACCTTTATTTTAGGTTAACCAAAGTTTGATTGTGTGGCTGTCAGTTTGGGACACTTCTTCCTGTTAGGAGGGTAAAACTTCAATATTTGAAGATGCCCATAGTTTGTGCATTAGTATTAAGTTAATAGGTTTTGGGAGTGTTTTTTTTTTTTTTTTTGAGGGCTTTCAATAAAACTAAAAGTTTTGTAAGATGTGGCATAGGCTCAAACGGATATGACAAACAACTGTGTAAAAGATCAACTTACCAAACAATGTATACATAGGTGTGTACTAGGCCAACGGACTTGGAGCCTTTACAAGCCTAGCCCATAGAAGTGCCCTGGCATCATGTTGCCGTTAGTTCCTGGTGCCTCTATCAAGTAAAGCCACTGGAGTGATCCCTGGGGTGAACTTTCTATTTCCCATGCACTCATCAAGATTTCTCTTGAAAAGGGCCAGTGAGGTGCTCTGCTCGACATGTATAGGATGTCTATTCCAGACCATGGGCAGTCTCTGGGTTATGAACCTGTCCCCTGTCCATGTAACACAAAAGCTGGAACTCAACACTTAATAAAAAAACTGTTATACAAAAAAGGTGGGACATATTCATGCTTTCTGTAATGTCTTTAAATGTCATTAGTCTTACTTGTCATAGGTAAATACAAAAAAATAGTAGTGAACTATATTAAAAATGTAGAGTTCAAATAGCTCTACTGCAGTAAGACACTTGGAAGGAACTGAACATGTGAATTTGATAGATTTTCAGGATGGTTATTCAGCAGAATACCTGGACAGAGGAAACCAGGCGTACTAATATTTATTGCAAGAGGAGCTCCAATAGTGATAGAAGAGGATAAAAAAGATAATGTTAGATTTGTAGTGCTAAGGGGCTACTGGACGGGGAGGAGTATTACATTGGCATGTATTTTTCTCTTCAAGAATTTTCTTAAGCTCCATTATAGCTGTTTTAGGTGGAATATAATCCACTGTCAGCAAGGAATATTGCTTAGAGGTGGGGACTGGAATTTGATTTGCAGCAGTGAAGATGTGTCTGGAGGACCCAGAAGGGAAAATATAACTAAGGAGGGTAGATTTTTGAACTTCATGAAAATATTTGGCACAGAAGATGAGTTCAGTACTAGGAGTTTGGAGTGAATTTACATATTCCCCAAGATACAAAAACTGGGCTAGGCACCCGATAACTATTTCAAATCATGTGCCATTAATAACTAAAATAAAAACTGTGTAATGAAGTAAACATGAGACATTACGCTTTCCAGTCTGTTGACAACAGAGGAATTTAAGGAATGGGTAGTGGAAATTATTCAGGAGCTATTAGAGGAGTTATAAAAGTGGGAGTGGAATAAAATTAAAGTGGCACTTAAAACTAGGGTGGAAATGAGAGGAGATATGGTTAAGAAGTAACACAAATTATTTAGAAGGGCTGACAAATGTTAAAGTATTTCAGAATAGGGAGAAATCTCACAGAACAGGATGAGGAGCAACTATAGAATGCTAAACAGTAAATTAGGGATTACGTTGGTAGTATGCACGAGTTTAGAAAAATTGTTGTTAAGCAGCTGTTTTTTTATGATAACTCTAGAGCACAAAAACTTTTAGCACAATGACTCCGGCAACAGAAAGTAGAAAGGGCCATCACCAAGCTTAGGGAGCCTATAACAAGGAAGATAAAAAGTCCTGCTTAGGTATTAGAAATATTTTGTAACTTCTGTGAAAGTCTGTATAAAGCAGAGAAGTATGGAAAGCAAGCAAAGGTACAACTGGAAATGTTTATGGAAGAATTTAAATATGCCATGGTTAGAGGTAGATGAAGCTGAATTGCTATCTCTGATGAGATAAAAATGGTGATATACAACCAACCCACAGGAAAGTTCCCCAAGAGTAGATGATATTCATGTGGAAGTTTGGAAGCTAGGAGGGGAAAAATGATCTTTAAGAAAAGAAGTGCCAACTTCCTGGAAGAAAGTGGTGGTAGCTGTAATACCTACAGTGGGTAAAGACTCATCAGATCTAGCTTCATACAGGCCTATTTCAATCCTAAACCATGATTATAAAGTGTTTGTCTATAATGGCTATAAAAGAATGGCAAAAGTGATGACAAAATTGATAGATATTGATCATTTTGGTTTTGTGGAGGGGAGGCAAACATTTGACATTAACAGACCATTGATGGTTGTGAATGAAGCAGAATGTAAGAAAATGCCACTATTATTGTTGAGTCTTGATACAGAGAAAGCATTTGACAGAGTAAGCTAGGACTTTATTTTATTCATTTGATATTTGTTAACCGGGTCAGTCTGACTGGGCAATGGCCCTTTTTCTGCAGAGACCTTAAGAGAAACGCTCCAATAGAAAAGCAGAAACAAACTTAAATAAAGTGGTAAAAATATTTAAAAGAGAAGATGGTGTCTAAACCAAGCAAACATAGTACAAAGTAGAAAAATTTCAGCGAACGCATACAAAATAACATCAATTCAAAATATATACAACATTATAGACTACAGTCAGTTTTGTACATAAATAATAAAGATAAATATCATAAGAGGTCACATGCTAGTGGAAGCTGTAGGAGAAGCAGAAAGATTTAAAGGCATTAGTATATTCAGGGGTAGAGACCCATGTGAAAAGCCAGTGACAAGACAACAGTACAGGGAAGATGAGATAACAAACAGCAATAGTATAAGGAAGCACAGTAGTGTGTGTGTGTGTGTGTATGTTTAAGATATATATATATATATATATATCTATATATATATATATATATATATATATATATATATATATATATATATATATATATATAAATAATACTAGCAGGCCAGTGGTAAGGTTGAGTAGGAAGATATATGAGGGATCGGAGGTAAAAATTAGAGTGGGTAGGTTCCTCTCCAAAAATCTCTGCCTGAGCTGAGGAACCAGGGAGGGGTGTCCTTTTTCCCCTTTATTTGCATTATATTTAAAAATGCTGGCAAAGAAGATAAGGGGCTCAGAAATTCAGGGATATAATTGGTATGGTAGTAAAGAAAAGCTTTGCTGTGTTTGCAGATGACAGTGTTTTATACTCGATAAAACCAGAAAAGGACATTTCAGTATTGTGGAACATTTTGAGACGGTTTCAAATCTTTTCGGGAAAAAAATTATTGAAACTAAAACAAAGGCAATAGCTGTAAGTTATGTACCCACACACGATTGTTTCAACAATACCCATATTTATGGGACATGATAAAATGAAGTACTTAGGGGTATGGATTGAAAATGATTCTGGTCTGGCAGCTAAGGATATGTGGGAGGAGACTAAACAAATACCAACACTGAGAAATTGGAAGCTCTGTTATATTGACATGGATAGTAAGATACAAGCAGTTAAAATGTTTTTAGTCTCTTTGGTCTTGTACACTGGTCAGACATATTTTTATCAACCAGAGGAGAAGGTGTGGATAGCAATTAATAAATAACTGAAGGATTTTATTTGAGAAGACTGCAAGAGTCAAGTAGGATAAGATGATTCTTCCCATAGAACTAGGAGGCTTGGGATTACTTGATTTGAAAGAGTATTTCAAAGCTGTACAGTTAAGGCTCCTGTACATAGCACAAGCAGAAACAATTCAGAGTGGAAAGGGATGATGATGAAACAATGTGGGAGCTCAATAAATGAGAGATTGGGATTTTGGATGCAGACCTTTAAGGAGAATAACAATAATCATACAGAATATTGTATTCATAAAGCAAAACCTTAAAATAAAAAAAAAAAAAAAAACTGACATAGTAGCTGTCTTTGTGACATGGCTAAAACCCAATATTTTGGACTCTGAAATCCTACCCCCATGGTTTCAAGCTCTTAGACATGACTGCCTAAAAAAGAAGGGTGGAGGAGTAGCCTTAATCTACTCTAGCCTAATCTCCATTATTCCCTACCAAAATCCTATTCCTCAGTTCAACAACGCTGAACTAGTCATAGGAAACCTCAAACTAAATAACCATAAAAGCATTTGTGTTATAGCCCTCTATAATCCCCCCTGGAAACAATACAAGTACACTTGAGGAAATCCTTCTTTGGGCCTCATCTAATATCAACCTTGAGACATACATCCTAGGGGATGTAAACATTAACTGGAACAAGATCACTGGTAATAATCCCACCATTTCAATCAATCTGTGTAATTTCACTCAACTCACAAATGCTATTACCAGACCCCATAAAAATAACCCCCAGGCTCCATAATGGACTGGATCCTTCTCTCCCACCCAAATAAAATCGCCCACGCTGGCACCTTACCAGACTCCATTAGTGATCACTTGCCAGCCTTCATCCGTAGAGCAATCCCCTCCTCTCCTCATCTACACCATTATATCCATACTCGGAATCTCACAAACTTTAACCCCACAACTTTCTCCAATTCCCTCAAACTGATAAATTGGGACAAATTAAAAACTCTTCCTCTAGACGATGCCGTTGAATTCTTCAACTCAACCTTCTTGGATACCCTTAACTTCCAAGAATAAAATGTATAAAAACCAATTCTGCCCCCTGGCTTACTAAATATCCTAAAACACTCATGCAACAAAGGGACAAGACCTGGAAACTCTACCATCGTAATAAGCACCCTGGCACCCTTCTTAAATATAAACAACTCCGCAACTTGGCCAAAAAACATATTACACACAGGATAAAAAATTATACTGTATCAAACTCCAGACTACGCATTCCACAAACCCCAAACAATTCTGGAAATCCATCAACTCCCTTCTTAATCCAGGCACCAAAAACAACCCTTGCCCCGACACTAGCAAACCTGACACAGAAATAGCTACACTGTTCAATTCATTCTTTACTAACGTGATAGCAGAACTTACCAAAACCTTCCCTAACAACTCCTCCCCCCAATCTTCCATCCTAAACTCTCCTCCTACTTTTCATCTCAAACCCATCCCCACGTCATACATAAAAAAACTTCTGTCTAAAACTTCTGTCTAAACTTAAGACTTGCTACAATGCCCCTGACAACATCCCCTCTTTCTAAAATTAACAGCAGACAGCATTACCATTACCATTAGTATACTCATCAAAAGATCCATACAGGAATCATATGTCCCTAAACTATGGCGTACCGCCTTTATCCTACCCCTCCACAATGGAGGCAAAAACAGTAACTTCTCCAACTTCGGACCCGTAGCAATTCTGTCTCCTATTTCAAAAATTCTTGAGAAATGTATCCACCTTCAGCTAATGCCATTCCTTACAAATAACCAACTCCTCACCCCAACACAACATGGGTTCTGCCCTGGTCATAGTACAGTAACAGCTCTTCTTTCATTTTTAGACGTAGTAAACCATGCCCGTGACTCCGGCAGTCTAGTATCCACAGTCCTCCTCCACCTCTCCAAAGCTTTTGATACTGTCTCCCATACCCACCTTTCTAAACTTAACCTCTCACAAAACACCATTACCTGGTTTAGAAGCTACCTCTCTGATAGATCCCAGGCTGAGAAACGGAAAACTGGTACCTCTGCCTTCCTTCCAACCCCAACTGGGGTACCCCAGGGATCCATAATCAGCCCTGTGCTCTTTAATATTTTCATTAATGACTTCCACACATCAATTCCCAACAACAGAATAGTACAATATGCAGATGACTCAACACTAGTCTGCTCTGCCTCCAACTTCCTTGAGCTCCAAACTAAAACTCAATCTTCTTTTTCAACTACTGAGAACTGGATGCTTCAAAATCATCTCTCCCTAAATGCCAACAAATCTAAAATCCTACTATTCTCCCCATCAAAATCTATCCCTCTTGACAAAATCTCCTTCAAAATTATCACCCATGCTAACTCCACTATTGAAATTGTTCCTTTTGCCAAACTTCTTGGGGTTACTATTGGCAAGCAACTAAAATTTGATACCCATAATTCAACTAAATATTAAGAAAACCCATCAGAAACTTGGCGTGCTGTACAGAAACTCACACTTCCTCTCCTCTTCAACTAAACAGACCCTTGCCTCAACCTACTTAATACCCTCTCATGTGTGGTGCTCCTTTACTAACCAACCTATCTTCCTCCAACTCTTCTAAACTGGAAACCTGCTACAATAAAATCTCAAAGTTCGCAACTTCATCCAAATACTCTACTCACCACTGTATACCTCTCCACCAGCTGCAATGGCTAGAACTTCCTAATTACCTGGACTACCTCCAACTCTGTGCAGCCCACAAGCTTATTTTCAAACCTAATACATGTCCAGCACTTGCTAACATCTTACCTTCATACACCCCTCACAGACCCCCAAGATCTACCCAACAAAACCTAATCTCTGTGTATAAACCACATCGTCCCACTGGGCAGCTACTTCTATCCTTTACCTTAGCCAAAAATGGAACTCTCTCACTCCATCTCTAAGAATCTCTGAAAACTTTGAACTCTTCAAAAGCAAGCTCCATTCCTACCTCTCCCATAGTTGGAAGTGCAATTGCACTCTACCTACCTAACTTCCTTAACACATTATCACTTTTAGCACATTCAAAGTCCCATTTTTCCTTACTTACTAGGGATCTCTCCCTTGATAACTACTTTCAGATCAATATCTGACATTTCTGACCTATGAACAAATATTACTCTCTACTACTGTTCTCAATCTACAAACATGTAAATATGTATTATATATTGTATATGCCTAACATACAAGGCCATGTCAAACCCAGATTTGATGAATATGCTTCACCTCAAAAAATCTAGATCCATCAGAGCCACAAGGGCGGGACACGGCTATTAATAGGACGTGCTGGAGGGATAGATTCATCACCCAAAGACTCCCTATGCTGTGGAACAAAATCCCAGTACATGTGAGGCAGAGCATCTCGCTGGCCTTGTTCAAGAGAAATCTTGACCAATGGATGGGAGATCGCAGATATACCCCAGGAATTACCTCAGTGTCACTGTTCGACAGAGGCACAGCAAAATAATGGGTATAGTTCCCCATACTAAAGGGGTGGCGTAAGCCACAAAACAATGGGCTAGGCTTATAAATGCCCTCGGGCAGATAGCCTAGTATGAACCTATGAACCTATATGTTGCAGTTCAACTGTTCTTAGTTTGCTATTTAATGCTTACAAGTTGTTTACTGCACTTTTTTGCAACTGTGTATTGTATTTTGTTAACTTTGAATTATGTAGCTTTTACTTTGTACTATGTATTCTGAATTATGTAGTTTATACTTTGTATTATGGAGCTTTTCTCCCCAGGCCTCCACTGAAAACGGGCTCATTGAGCCCAGTGGACCTCCCCAGTCACCAAACTGGAAATAAATAAGTAGCGGAAAGTATTCTAAGAACTAAGCCAACATGGGAATGGAGAAAGGAGATTCTACAGGTAGGGATAACTGCAATTTTGGATACAGGTGTTAAGCAAAAGGGGGCTGGAGTTTATTGGAGAAAACTGGCAAAAGAACCAAGGTATTGGGAACAAATGACTAGAGAGGAGAATGTAGTAGAATGGGAAGATGCCAAGAATTTAGTTGGACTGCAAGTTGGAGGTTGTCTTCCCTATCAAGGATTGATAGCAAAGTATAGACAGAGAAAGAAATAGGGTGTCCTAAATGAAAGTGCAGCAGTAGTAGAGTTTTTAGTAGAATCTGGAACAGAAGCTGCTGTTAAAGGAATAATTAGTAGAGCATGTAAAATATTGCATGATAATTATAAGAATCAGAGGAGGTTAGAAGGGATTGGGAAGAGAGCTTGGGTAAGCAGTTCACAAAAAGACAATGGGGGAATGTGTGTATCTCTTCCAGAAATGCAACAAAATCTAGAAGATTTAGGATTTTTGCTTGGAAATCTTTACATGGGTATTTTTTATACCCCAAGTAGACTCCAGAGAATTTTTCTTCAGGTACACAGCAATTGTTGATGTGATGGGGAAGAAAGAGGTACTTGAGAACATGTTTTCTGGGAGTGTAATAAGCTGTCAGACTTAAATTCCCTGCAGACTACTCTGTCAGATATATACTGGGTGAGCAAATTGGTGTACCTAGCGGAATGATTTTTATGAGCTATTGTACCGAATCGGAATTGCCTAGATATTGTAAGGCATTGCTGAGTCTAATTATGGTGGCTGCCAAAAAAAGGCAGTTAGTAGAAAATGGAAATCAAAGTCTAAATAAACTGTACTAGAAGTAGTGACTACAGTAACAGAGATAAAACAACTAGAATTGGGGTCTTTAGAAAAGGGTAGGAGCAAATGATATAGAAAAAAAAATGGGAATTGTGGGAACAATACATATAGGGTAGGAGTGAGGTTTAAAAGAAGGCAGGATTTGAATGAGCTGTGTAATGTTTAACTGACATTGATTGGGTAGATTAAATGATGTATAATGTGTGCAACTAAAATTGTCAATGTAGGTTGCGATATATAATGCGACTAAGATTGTCAATAATGGTTTGTTTTCATTTATGTAAATGCATGATTGTCTGTATCATAAGTGATAATTAGTAAAGATGTTTCTTGTTTAAAAAAAAAAGGGGGGGGTAAAGGATGGAGGAGTATGAACAAGAGGGCAAAAGATTTTCTGCTGTCAGAGTCAAATTTGAGGCCCCACAGAGTGTATAGCAGAACCAGAAATCTAAACATCAGTAGTTTGACTCTCATTTGGGCAGGAGTGGTTCAGTCAGTGGACTTCAGTCCAGATGCAAAGGATTCTGTGGCCCCTTCTCCGACAAGAGGCATCAGTATCCCTGAAGGGTTGCCCAGCTGCTTCACTTTGGAGGCAGTCTGGGCCATCTGTCTCTCCACCCCACTGTGTGGAAAGCCATTATGTAGGACAAGTGGTTAAGAGGGATTATATATGAAGGCTACTATATTCCATTTTCCCACTCTCGCAGCAGTCATCTAGGCCATTACCAGATGTCCCACCACATCAGGTAAAACTGTCTTCCTGAGAGACTGTATTAGAAAAAAAGGGGCCATCCAAGAGGTACTGCCAAACCAATCAAAGTTTTATTCCAGGTTCTTATTGGTTCACAAGAAAACTCCAGATCTCTAAACTGTTCTGGATCTAAGCTTTCTCACCAGATTTAAAAAAAAGGCCTGCTTCAGAATGGTCATGGTGCAGTCAGTTCTTGGTCTCAGGGTGAGTGAGTGGATGTGCTGTATAGATCACAAAGGCGCATACATTCAAGATTGCATAAGAGTCAATATTCTAACACTTCTGAGTAGAAACTAATCATTACCACTTTCATGTGTTTACCAAACAGTTGGCCATTGCAGCTGCTCATGTATGACTTTTAATGTTCAGGATTCTCTCGTACATGGATGTCTTGACTTCTCACTGCCATTTCAGTGGAGTTCCTGATTCAAGCAAAGACTTATTTTGTCAACCTGTGCTCTTTCTTGGGAATAACAGTCAGCTTGCAGAATTAAAATCTGAACCCCCATAGCCCCCTCCACCCAAGGTCATCACATTCATAGGCTACATTCCGAGTACTAAATGCATAGTTACCATACCATCGCAAAGGGCTTATGCACTTAGGAAGACAGTTCAGTCCCGTCTTCTCAAACACACTCTGCTATGACTGTGGTTCTGATGGCACTGGGTCTCATGAGTTCTTCTATTCTAGTGGCCCATTTTGTACATGGGAATCCTACAATGGCTGTTACAAGCTCAGTGGTGGCACTGTCTGGCAATGTCTTAGTCCTCTTTCCAAAACCATCTTCTTCACAGATCCTTGCAACTCTCACCAAAGAAGGTGGTTCACGTCTCCTCTTGTCTTAGAGAGGAAACTGTAACTCTAATTCTAAAGGCTACAGCGGCCATGGATGTGTATTTGCTGTGGTGGAGGTGGGAAATTATGAGAGAAGACTATCCACGGTCCAGGGTGGTCCTCCAAGTGTTAAAGGAACTTCAGGACCTACTTCCCCAGGGTGCAAGTTAGATCCAAACAGACAATAAGGGTTTGATTTGGTACATCAACAAACAAGGAGGAGCCAGATCCTACCTACTATGATGGGAAACGGTGAAGGTGTGGCAATGGGTGATGCCTTCCAACCACTTTCTTTTGGCAATACACATCTCCAGTGATACCAGTTGTTTAAAAGACAGGTTGTACATATCACTATGTATGCCTAGTGAATGGTCTGCCAGTCCATTGGTAACCAGTCAGATCTTTCATTGTTGGGATGTTCCCTGCTGCAATCTTTTTGCCTCTCTGCAGCAGGTTCTTTGCCTTGATTCCTCCTCTGGGACAGTTACCCAGGGATGCTGTGTCTCAGAAATGTCCTGTGGGGTTAGTCTATGCTTCCCCCCTTCCCTTAATTCCCAAAATCATCCAGAAAGCAGTAATGTGCAAGGCAACTGCTATCCTCATAGCCCCATTCTGGCCCAGACATATCTGGTTCCCTCTTCTGAAACCTTGTCTTCTGAAGCTACTCTGGCTTCTGGACCCCATTCCAGATTTGGTCAGTGTCTTATCTGGCAAGCTTCAACTGGACAATCCAAATTTAAGGCTTAACTGCCTGGTTTCTCCAGTTCTGATGATGGACAGAGATCATAATTTCTCAGATGAACTGGCCAAGACTCTCTTGGCCTTTCAGATGGAGTCCAAATGGAGAATCTAGTGAAGTAAATTGAAAATATTGCTATGTAGCGTAGTTAATCAAGACATTGACCCTATTTGTGCACCATTATCTGACATTCTTCCATTTCTACAGTCTTTTTTTTTTTTTTTTTTTTTTTTCCAAGCAGATGCCAAATTTTCCACAATTATTTTACAGCTGGGGCTGTTTCCAGATGTTCTTCGTATTTCACTGTTGCAGTCATTACATTTGAGTAATCTACTTGCAGGTTGCCCTCAGTCGGCCTGATTAACAAAGTCTTGGGTCCTGTGTTAGTTGCTGTCCCTTCTTCCATGACGTAAGGTCATCAGGGGTATAAAACATGCAGCCAATGCCATTAAATCAGTCTTTCTTGCCGTGCTGTGCTAGAAGCAGTTCGCAAGTGCCGGTCGGCCGACTCCTGAAATTTTCATTTTCGAGTTTCAGAACCGAAGTCTTCAACTAAAAGCTAAGTACCCCGTTGGGGAAACTTTTTCTTGTTCCTTATCAGTGTCAGTAAAAGTTAATAATTACATTACTTGTGGAAAGCAAATACCTCATAAAGATTTTAATTCGTACTGTATTCCTTGCCAAGGCCCTGACCACGACGTACCTTGTTGTCGGTTTTGTGCTTTATTTAATCAGAGCACAATCCTTCGGTATATTTTTGCCTCTAAATATTTCAGTTCTCGGTTTAATTATCCAGGAATGTCGTCTGTTAGCCATCAGACTACTGGAATTCTGAAAAAACGCAAAGATAAAGACAGAGACAGGCCGCCGAGGTCCAAAGCTGCAGACAACGCTTATCCTAAGCCAGTCGCCAGTTCGCCGGTACTCAGTGAGGTGCTTTCGCAGCCCCCGATACCTGCTACTTCTGATTCACAGGCCTCTACTGAGACCCATTCAGAGTCTGGTATGCCGCGAGATACTTCAGCTATGGAACCCACGGATGTCTCTAGCTTGGATGGGTCTGGAGCTACTGTGCAGGCACCAGCTTCTGAGGGTGTATTCAGGCCTATGGACTTACATATTAAATCAACGCCGCCTTCATTACTAAGGCCTAAATCTCGATCATTGTCTAAAAAACCGACGCCCAGGCCACATGCTCAGGCTTCTGTGCCTAAACAAGAAATGATAAAAATGGCTGAAGATCTAATATTTTTAATCGGGGGTAGTCAAACCCCCCCCCCCCTTCTAAGAGGCCTAGGGCTGAGCTTGATTATGAATTTTCTGATCAAGATTCTGTTTTTTCTGACTCTTCTGATGACCTGGATTTATCCTTACCTACTTATGAGGATTCTGACGCAGAGGACTCTATTCCCTCTGCTTCCCCTCCTGAGGATTTTTCTTTTTGGCAAACCTTACGTACTCTGAGGTAACTTTTACACTG
The DNA here is from genome assembly GCF_019279795.1 of Protopterus annectens. NCBI lineage: Eukaryota > Metazoa > Chordata > Ceratodontiformes > Protopteridae > Protopterus > Protopterus annectens. The sequence goes on along the minus strand of NC_056739.1, from coordinate 206,901,959 downwards.
GGAAAGCTAAGAATTTTCTGATTCAAAAAAGAGGCTTAGGGATTTCCTTCTCCTACCTCAGCATAGGCCTTTGGCTATTCCTCCTGTACTAGACACTGTGGATGATGCTTTCTCTGAATCCAGTTTGGCCCCTGATTCTCTTGCCTCCTGCTCCCCGTAAGCCTGACCGATATTACAGGGTCCCTGAGTCCCATAAGTTCCTTTTCAAAAATCCTATTGCAGCTCCAGAGACTATTTCACAGGGGCCCAAGGGCATTAAGGCTTCTACTGCTAAAAATCCTACTTCTTCTGATAGAGACTCCAGGGCGCTGGATAACTAGGGTAAAAAGGTTTATACTTCAGCAACCTTGGCAATTAGAGCTTTAAACTGCCAATTTCGTATGTTAAAATATCAGCAACATGTTATTGGACTACTTAAACAGAAAATTATGTTGATTCCTGATTGTGTGGAAAATAGACTTACAAGATTTAATGCATTCTGCTGAACAAGTTGGAAAACGTACTTTGCAATGTGGTTTTGATTCTTTAGGATTCTTTAGAGGCCTCTTGCAGGGCTGCTGTTACTGGGTCTGTTCTTAGAAGGCATGCTTGGCTTAAGGAGCAATCTTTGCCTGGTCATGTTAAAGCTAAATTGTTGGATGCTCCTTTAAATCAGGACCGCCTGTTTGGCAACAAGGCTGAAGAAGTTCTTAAAAAGATGGAAGATAAAGCTAAATCTATGCAAACTGTTAAAGATTTTTTACAAGTTCAGCCTCCTAGATTTAGTAGACACTGGCCTTCTAAGAATTGGTCCTTTCCAGCCCCTTCCAGGTCTTCTCAAGCCAAATCCAGACAGAGCAAAAACCACAGGTTTCAGTCCCAGGGGACAAACACAACTAAGCAGTGGGGGGCCTCCACTTCCAAATCTGGGAATAATAAGACTCCCCCTATGGTAAGCTGTCTCAGTGACTTCCTTTTAAAGTTTCCAAGCACTTATCAACTGACTGAACCTTTGGGGGGAAAGATTGCTCTTCATGCAAAGAATTTGGGACTCATTACCCAGGACAAATGGGTTTTAAATATAGTGTCCCAGGGATACAGATTTCACTTCCACACATTGCCAACACCAAGCGGGTGGTCGGACCTACCCCCAAATCAGTGAGCAGAGGCCCAAAAACAAGTACTTTCCCTCTTAAGCATGCGGGCTGTTTAACTGGTACCAGAAGAGGAAAAGGGACAAGGTTTCTACTCGAGACTTTTCCTCGTACCCAGAAAAGACAATTCATGGCGTCCTGTCCTGGACCTGTCTACTCTAAACACCTTTTTGGAGATTCCAAAACTCAAGATGCTGACTCTTCACCAATTACTTCCTGTGCTAGGCAAAGATGCTTGGTTGGCAACACTAGATTTAAAAGAAGCATACCTGCACATCCCAATCAGGGAATCTTGCAGAAGATACCTGCGCTTCAAAGCAGGCTACCCACACTGTCAGTTCTCTGGCACTGGCCTTTAGCTTATCTGCTGCACCCAGGGTATTCACAAAGTGCCTAGCTCCAGTTATTGTAATTTGCAGGCAAAGAAATATTCAAATATACCCATAGCTGGATGATTGTCTAATTCAGGCAGAAAGCCAGAACATACTTTTGAATCATCTGGCCTTTGTGAAAAGGGTTCTAACTTGTCTGGGGTACACCATAAATAAAAAGAAATCACACCTTGTACCCTGTCAACAAATTATATTCCTGGGAGCAAGGTTGAATACAACTTCCCAGATGGCTTACCTCACGCCAGAAAAGCAAATTCATTTGACAACGTACTTCAAACAAGTGGCCACAAAAACCCTGCTATTTGCAAGACAAATACTGCAAGCCATGGGGTTCATGGCCTCCTGAATTCTTCTAATTCCATATGCAAGACTGCATATGAGGAAACTACAGTGGTATCTAAAAAGCCTATGGTGTCAACATTCTCAAGACCTAGAAACAATGATTCCTATCATACCTTGCCTACGCCTAGAGTTCCTTTGGTGGGCAGAGGCCTGCCACCAAAACAAGGGACTACCTTTCACACCACCCCCTGCCACCCAAGCCCTAACAACAGATGCATCAGACTGTGCATGGAGGGCTCACCTGGCAGGGAAGTGCCTTCAGGGCAAATAGAACTTAAGTCAAATGCACCTTCATATCAATCAAAAAGAAATGTTAACTGCACAGAATGCTCTGACAGCCTTCAAGGACCACATTCTTCCAGGACAACTAATGGTAAAGACGGACAACACCACTGTTATGTGGTGCATAAGCAGGGGGGGTACACATTCTTACCCCCTCTGCAGACTAGCCATGCTCTGAGCTACAACAGGATGGCATTAAATATACTGATCCCAAGGATATTGCCGTTATCCTGACAGATCGATTCAATGCCGACTTCACCCCTTAAATGGCTCATCTCAATACCGGAAGATTGCCAAATTCCGGTAATAATGGCCACACAGGTAAAAAAACGCACTCTCCAAAGCTAAGAATACAGCATCTATGGGACCAGACGACATCCCGGGCTGTGTACTACATGAACTACAAAATGAACTGGCACCTCACCTAAGTGTCATGTTTAATCATACCCTCACCCCAGACTTCATGCCCACTCAGTGGCGCACAGCTACAGTTATCCCACTCCCCAAGGGGGGGGGGTCCAACTTGGATCCCGGGAACTACCGCACCGTCAGTCTGATGAGCCTGATCTGCAAGGCCATGGAACGTATTATCATGGAACTTTTAAACAAAGACATTGACAACCTTAAAACACTGTACCCCACCCAGTTTGGGTTCGTGAAGGGCCGATCTTGTCTCCTGAACTTGATTGACTTCATAGAATCGGTCTCCAAAGCTGTGGACGAGGGTAAGACACTCCACGCAGCCTATCTTGACCTTGCCAAGGCCTTTGACACCATCCCCCACTCTGGAATCATAGATAAACTTACTAAGCTGGGGATTAATCCCTACGTCACTCGATGGGTTGCCAACTGGCTTACTGACAGAACCCACACTGTAAAAGTAGATGACTCCAAATCCAGCTCCAGACAAGTGACAAGTGGAGTACCTCAGGGTTTCGTCCGGGGACCTCTCTTGTTTGGCATCTACTTCTCTGACATACAGGCCAACACTAAGGGACTCTGGCTAACAAAGTTTGCAGATGACTGCAAACTGGGAGCCATTATTGAATCCCTAAATGATGTTGATACTCTACAAAAGGGCCTTACAGAAACAGATGCTTGTTGCCAGAGCCATGGGCTCAAGCTCAGTGCCAAGAAATGTATAGTTTTCCCCTTTGGGAAAAAACATGTACCTGTGAATTACCACATAGGTGGCAATACATTAAACAATGAAAGTGTGATAAGAGACTTAGGTACACAGGTGGACAGTGGTCTCACGTTCAATAACCACATCGCCACAACAGTCAGGAAATCATATGTGGCACACCTCATCACTAAGGGATTTTCATCCAGAAAAAAGGAGGTCATTGCCCCACTGTACTCATCTCTCATTAGACCCATTATAGAATACAATGCCCATTTGGTATGTACCTCTCAAGACATCTGCAACAACTGGAAAGGTCGCAGAAATACCTCACTAATCACAGGCCTAAAGCAGATGCCCTATGCTGACTGCCTTAAAAAACCTCCAGCTATACTCTGTCACATATCGTATACGCCGTGGCGATCTCTGCTTAACATACAAGGCCATGTCAAACCCAGAGCTGTTGGACATGCTACACGTAAAGAAATCCCCATCCCTCAGAGCCACACGCTCCAGGGATCTAAACCTTGTCATCACAATAAACAAAACTTGCTGGAGGGATAAGTTCCAGACCCAGAGACTCCCCAGACTCTGGAATAGACTGCCTGTACATGTCAAGCAGAGTACCTCTTTGGCCCTTTTCAAAAGGAACCTTGATGATTGGATGGGAGAACGGAAATTCACCCCAGGGATCACGTCAGTCACCCTGCTAGACAGGGGTCAAGGGAAGTAAGTAGTGTGGGAAGAAATAGCCAGGGAATTATGGCTAGGCTTCTATAGGCCCTAGGGCCGATAGACTAGTACCAACCTATGAACACAGCCTTGAGCTACCATATGCTCCTACAAGCTCAGTTCCTACCAGGAAAATTAAATAAACTGGCAGACGGACTAAGCAGAAACCTCATGGACCCACACGAGTGGAAACTGGAACCAAGGATGTTCATCGTGTTTCAATGTTGCAGTCATTACTCTTGGGTTATCCTGCTGGCAGGCTACCCGCAGTCGGACTGAATTCCAAAGTCTTGGTCCGGCATCGGTTGCTGTTGCCTCTTCCCTGACGTCAGTGCACCAGGGGTATAAAAGATGCAGCCGACGCCATTTTCTTCAGTCTTTCTTGCCACGCGGTGCCCGAAGCAAAAGCAGTTTGCAAGTGCCGGTCGGCTGACTCCTGAGAGTTTCAAAATCGAATTTCAGATCCAAGGTCTTCATTAAAACTAAGTACCCCATTGGGGAAACTTTTTTCTTGCTCCAGACCGATGTCAGAAAAAGTTAACAATTGTATTTCTTGTCTTGGTCTGAAGAAGTTTGCATATTTTTAGTAAATGAAAGCGCTAACATACAGTTTTTGTTTCCTAGCGTGGTGCTTTTTCCATGTTTTATTTTTATTAGTTTGTTGAATTATTTAGTTTGATTGCTAGCTGTCGGTTTTGTGCTAGATTTAACCAATGCACTATTAAGTGCCGGTATGATTTTGCCTTTCATTACTTTGGCCGAAGGTTCAATTATATAATGCCATCGGAACAGCCGACAACCGGAGTTTACAAAAAGCGCAAGGAAAAGGACAGGCATCCGAGGTCCAAAACCGACGACGCGACCCCCACTAGGCCAGTCACCGGTTTTCAGTGAGACGTTTTCGCAGCCCCTGCCACCCGCTACCTCAGAGCCACAAGCTGCTACCGACTCCCACATGGAGCCGACTAGGCCTCTGGATACTCAAGGTATTGGACCCTCGGAACTATTCCCTCAGATGGGTCCAGAGCCGCTAAGCAGGCATCGGCTTCTGAGGGCATTTTCAGACCTACAAAATTATATGTCAAGCCTACCTCAGCTTCAAAGACTAAAACAGCTCTAAAGACAAAGAAACAAGTACAGCATTCTCCTGGACAGACTTCCATGCCTAAGAAACAGATGCTTAAAATGGCCGAAGACCTAATTACTTTGATCAGGGGTTCCCATCCCCCTCCTGATAAGAGGCTTAGGCAAAAGACAGAATATGACTCTTCTGATCAAGTTTCAATTTCCTCTGACTCCTGTTCTGAACAGGAATATTCTTTTCCTCCCTATGAGGATTCTGATGCTGAAGAATCTATTCCTTCAGCCTCTTCTCCTGAGGATTATTCTTTTGGGGAATCTCTGCATACCAAGATGAAGCATTTTCACTGGGAGAGCCAAGATTATTCATAATCTAAGAAAAGGCTCAGAGATGTTCTTTTACTACCTCAGCACAGACCTCTTGCTATTTCACCTGTTCTAGACATTGTAGATGTATTTTCAGAGTCCGGTCGGTCTCCTAACTCTACCCCCTGCACCTGCTAAGCCAGACAGATACTACAGGGTTCCAGACTCTCATAAATTTCTATATAAAAATCCTGCTGCTTACCCAGAAACTATATCTCAGGGTCCCAAAGGGGTCAAGGCTTCCACTGCAAAAAACCCTGTCCCCTCTGATAGGGATTCTATAGCACTGGACAGATGGGGGGATAAAAGTTTACACTTCTGCTGCCTTGGCTGTAAGGGCTTTAAATTGTCAGTTTCATATGCTTAAATATCAGCAATACTTAATGTCACTGCTTAAACAGAAAATATTGACAAACTCTGAATGTTCTGATAACAAGGGAAATGCAGGATTTATTGCATGCAGCTGAACAAGTGGGAAAGCATACTTTGCATTGTGGTTTTGATTCACTGGAGGCCTCTTGCAGGGCCGCAGTTACAGGTTCTGTCATTAGAAGGCATGCTTGCTTAAAGGAACAGACTCTGCCTGATCATGTTAAACAAAATTATTGGTTGCTCCATTACAGCATGATACTTTGTTTGGTGTTAAAGCAGAAGAGGTGTTGAAGAAAATGGAGGATAAAGCGAAATCCATGCAGACAGTTAAGGATTTCCTACAGGTACAGCCACCCAGATTTAGCAGGAACTGGCCTACAAAGAATTGGTCCTTTCCAGTGTCAGACAGGCCGCAAAGAGGCAGATACAGACACCCCAGAGGCAGATCCCAGCCTGAAGGCTCATACAGGCCTAAAAAATGGTGTGCTTCTACTTGCAAAAGCGGAGAGGACAAATCACAACCATACAGGAAACGGTCCCAATGACTTTCCTCTGCCAGAACCAAGCACTTGTCTTTTGGCAGCCCCCTTAGGGGGAAAACTAGCACTTTTTCACCAATTTGGCACATGATTACCCCAGGACAAATGGGTCTTGAACATAGTGTCTCAGGGCTACAGGTTCCACTTTCACTTCACACCCTGCCAAGAGTAAAAGGTATACCAGACCTGCCACACAATCAATGGGCAGAGGCACAAAAGCAAGTTTCATCCCTCATGGACATGAGGGCCATTCAGCAAGTACCACAACAAGAACAGGGACAAGGATTTTACTCTAGACTTTTCCTGGTGCCCAGAAAGGACAAAGCCTGGAAACCAATAATGGACCTGTCTATTCTAAACACATTTCTGGACGTTCCAAAATTCAAAATGTTGACTCTGCAGCAACTCCTGCCCATGCTGGGCAAGAAGGCTTGGCTCGTTACTTTGGACCTAAAAGAGGCATACCTGCAGGTCCCAATCAGACAGTCTTGCAGAAGGTACCTCAGATTCATAGCTGACTCAATGCACTACCAATTCTCTGCACTGCCCTTTGGCTTATCTACTGTGTCTAGGGTCTTCACCAAATGCCTGGCACCAGTAATTGCATTTTGCAAAGAGGAATTCAAGTATATCCTTACTTGGATGACTGCCTTATTCAAGCAGAGGACAAAGACATTCTACTACAACATCTGGCGTTTGTAAAAAGATTACTAATTTGCCTAGGGTACATAGTAAACGAAAAGAAATCAAAACTAGTACCCTCTCAAGAGATAATATTCCTGGGTGCAAGCTTAAATACAACTGTCCAGATGGCTTATCTCACGCCAGACAAACAGACAACTTACTTCTTACTTCAAAATGTTTGCAACAAAGACCCAGTTATCTGCAAGAAAAATTCTGCAGGCTTTGGGCTTCATAGCATCCTGCATTCTGCTAATTCCATATGCCAGACTGCATATGAGGAAACTGCAATGGTATCTAAAAAGTGTTTGGACTCAACATTGCCACAGCTTGGAAACATTAATTACCCTCATTCCCTGCCTGCAACAGGAGTTTCGATGGTGGGCACAGGCTTGTCACCACAACAAGGGACAGCCATTCACTTTACCCACAGCCAGGCCGACACTAACAACGGATGCATCAGATTATGCCTGGGGGGGCCCACATGGCAGGAAAATGGATTCAGGGCACATGGCCCACAAGCCAGATGCATCTTCATATCAATCAAAAAGAGATGCTAGCTGTTCAGAATGCCCTGACAGCTTTCAAAGATCTACTTCATCCAGGACAACTACTAATAAAGACGGACAATACTGCAGTCATGTGGTACATGAACAAGCAGGGAGGCACACATTCCTACCCCCTCTGCAGACAAGTCATGACTTTGTGGGACACAGCATTGACTTATCAAGTGCACCTGCAAGCACAATTCCTGCCAGGAAAAACAAATACTCTGGCAGACGAACTAAGCAGAAAGCTCATGGATCCCCACGAGTGGAAACTGGATCCACAAGTCTTCAGCATGATAACAAGGAAATGGGGATGCCCAGACATAGATCTATTTGCCTCCCCTCACAACTGCCAACTACAGAAATTCTGCACAAGGATTTACCACAAGCAAGCATGGAAAGTGAATGCCCTATCCTTCAGCTGGAAAAACCTAACAGTATATGCCTTTCCTCCACTGCCTCTCCTCCCCAAGGTACTCCTAAAGGTCAGACAAGAGAAGCCAAAAATGATACTGATTGCCCCAGACTGGCCACACCAGAAATGGCACCCAATCCTAAAGAACCTGTCTCAAGGACCAGCCTGGACATTGCCTCAAACCTTCTCACTTACTGACCCAACAAAACAATCAGATCCTGCACATCCACATCAGTACCTTAAATCTGACAGCTTGGCGGATAATGTAGCCATTCAGAACACTCCACTCTCCAAAGCTGTAATGGATGTTATCTTGGAGGCCAGGAGGCCCAGTACCAGAAAATCTTATGCAGATAAATGGAAGAGATTCTGTGCTGGGAACCAGGAACAAGGAATTGACACGTTTGTACCAAATATTCCTCAGATTTTACAATATTTAACTGAGATGCTGGACAAAGGCCTATCCTTTTCATCAGTTAAGATTCATGCCTCTGCCATTTCAGCCCATTACAATACGGAACCACCTATCTTTTCTCATCTTTTAATAAGACAGTACCTCAGAGGGGCCAAAAACATAAGACCCCCAAGGAGAACACCAATACCTGCATGGGACCTAAATTATGTCTTGGAAAAACTTACACTGCCTCCTTTTGAGCCAGCCTCTACAGCGGATATTAAATTCTTATCCTGGAAAACAGCTCTGCTGCTAGCAATAACCTCTGCAAGACTAGTCTCTGAGTTACAGGCACTCATGGCTGTGGAACCTTGTATCATTTTCCATCCAGACAGGGTTTCTCTGAGGACGAACCCTACATTTATGCCTAAGGTGGTGTCCAATGTGGCCCTTAACCAAACAATTCACTTGCCTACCTTTTACCCAAACCCACAGAACAAGGGTGAGAGACTTCTGCATTCTTTGGACATACACAGACAGCTACGCTTCTACTTGGACAGAACTACAGCTTTCAGAAAAACTGAGCAACTTTTAGTGGCATATGCTGCAGGATCACAAGGAAAGCCTATCTCAAAACAGACTATTTCAAAATGGATAGGCCATTTCATTAGTTTCTGCTACTCACAGCATGGCAAATCAGTGCCTAAGGGCATTAGGCCACATTCTACCAGAGCAGCAGCCTTTCTCAGAGGAGTACCAGCCAAATACATCTTAGAAGCTGCAACTTGGAGTTCAGTGCAGACTTTTACAAAGCACTCCTACTTACCTCTCTACTCTAAATCCAGAGCAGGCTTTGCCACTGCAGTTCTGCAGGGCCTCATAGCCTCTCCTAATCCTATTTAGCCCAGCCACCCATCCTCAGCTTTGGGATTCAACCCAAGAGTAATGACTGCAACAGTGAAACACGATGAACATAGTACAGTTGTGTACCTACCATAAATGTAGATGTTCGAGTGTATTCACTGTTGCAGTCCAGGTTACCCTCCCACCACCCCCCTTTCATTTGCTGGGTGTTATCTGTATTTCTCTATTCTATCCAACCTATGTGGTGTATTTGCTTGTAGATGAAGGAAATGTTTACCTTCGTGCATGCATGTTTCTTGGCATAATCTATTTAGCCTACCCTTTTGGAGGCACCTGACATCTGGGGCAAGAAAAACTGAAGAAAATGGTGTCTGCTGCATCTTTTATACCCCTGGCGCACTGACGTCAGGGAAGAGGTGACAGCAACTGACGCCGGACCAAGACTTTGGAATTCAGGCCGACTACGGGTAGCCTGCCAGCAAGATAACCCAAGAGTAATGACTGCAACAGTGAATACACTCGAACATCTACATTTATGGTAGGTGCACAACTGTACTGTTTTCAACATGTTGACAAGCAAATGGGGGAGCCCAGATATAGACCTGTTTGCCTCTCCCCTGAACTACCAATTGGACAAATTTTGCACAAGGACTCCCCACAAGCAAGCCTGGAAAGTGGATGCTTTGTCCTTCAGCTGGAAAAACCTATCAGTCTATGCCTTCCCCCCTTCTGCCTTTGCTCTCCAAAGTACTACTAAAAAACAAACAGAACAAACCAAGGATGATATTGATTGCTCCAGACTGGCCGTGCCAACACTGGTACCCCCTCCTGTACAGTGTCACTATTATCTCCATGGCACCTGCCTTAGACTCCTTCCCTGCTGTCTCAGCAGGAAAACCAGATTCTGCACACATGGCTTCCAACACTGAACCTTGCAGCCTGGCTAATTACTTAATCTCTCCTTTACCATCCCTCAGCACACCTGTGATGGATATCATTTTAGAGGCAAGGAGGCCTAGTACTAGAAAATCTTATGCTGAAAAATGGAAAAGATTCTGTGCCTGGAACCCATCTCAAGGCTTGAGCACAGCAGCGCGCAATTTACCTCAGATTTTACAATACTTAACTGAGATGCTTCACAAGGGCCTGTCTTTTTTCTCCATTAAAATCCACGCCTCAGCCATTTCAGCTCATTATAACACACAACCTCCTCTCTTCTCTCATCCACTGCTCAGGAAGTGATTGCTAAAAGAAACGCTGGTTTCCAAGAAAGAAATTTTAAGTCTGCAGTAGCAGCTGGCTCGAAAGGAGGTAGACCGAGTTTCTCCAAGACAAAGTTAAGGTCCCAGGCTGGGGTTGGAGCTTTCCTGGGTGGTCTCAAATTTTTGGCCCCTCTGAGGAAAGTACAGTTGTGTACACTTACCATAAATGTAGATGTTAGAGTATATTCACTGCTGCACCAAATAAAGGGGAATGGATACTGCATTCCTTAGATGTGTACAGACAGCTTAGATTATACTTGGACAGGACTAAACCTCAAAGGAAATCTGAACAACTGCTGGTGGCATTTGCTGCAGGGGCAGAGGGGAAGGCTATTTCAAAGCAAACCATTTCTAAATGCATAAGCCATTGCGTTCATTTTTGCTATAAGCACCATGGAAAACCTATCCCCCAGGGTATCAGACCTCAGTCCACCAGGGCTGCATCTACCTCTACAGCCTTTCTCAGATGCGTCCCTACCAGGGAAATCCTAGAAGCTGCTACCTGGAGTTCTGTACATACTTATACCAAGCATTATCATTTGCCAATTTTCTCTAAATCCAGAGCTGGCTTTGCCATGCAGTCTTGCAGGGCCTTATAGCTGGCCCTAATGCTATCTAAATTCCTCTTCCCAACCATAGCTTTGGGAATCTACCCAAATGTAATGACTGCAACAGTGAAACACGAAGAACATAGTACAGTTGTGTACACTTAACATAAATGTAGATGTTCGAGTGTATTCACTGTTGCAGCCCTGGTTACCCTCCCTCCAGCCCCCTTTTCTTTTGGCTATACCTCTACTTTCCTTTGCTATGCTTAAGAGCTTTTTGGTGTATTTGCTTTTTTGTTGGAGGTATATCTTTCTGCTTTTATGTTTAATTGCTTCCCATTAGTGGGGCACCTGACATCTGGGGCAAGAAAAACTGATGTAATGGCGTCTGCTGCATGTTTTATACCCCTGGCTACCTGACGTCATGGAAGAAGGGACAGCAACCGATGCAGGACCAAAGACTTTGTTAATCAGGCTGACTGAGGACAACCTACAAGCAGATAACCCAGATGTAATGACTGCAACTGTGAATACACTCTAACATCTACATTTATGGTAAGTGTACACAACTGTACTTTCAGGGATCTGACAACTGTTTGTGACTTTAGACTTGCAGTAAACGTTTTTCTTCCTGCTATTACGATGTCTGACCATAAAGAAAAGCAGAATTCTGGCTTCAAAGTGTGTCCAGAGTGCGGGCAGAAGATGTCCATTGCGGATGCCCATGTGAACAGTGTTTATTGTTTGGGGCCTGTTCACCTCCAGCAGGATTGCTCTATCTGCCATTCCTTCAGTAGTAGTGTCTTACTGGAGAGGCAAAGGAAACTGGTAGACAGAGGCTTATTGAAGCCAGATTTCCAGGAGTCCTTGGACAAGGTTGACCAGACCTTCAAGTCTTCGAAGGGGTCGAAGTCTTCTTAGGTGTCTTTGGTGTCCAAGTGATCGGCTCCAAGTGTTACTGTTAAGGTGTGGTCGCTGCTCTGCAGTCTTCGGAGCCGTGCACTGAGCAAGTGTTTTGGAGCCGGTCTAAGAAACCTTGAGGACACTTATCCTTCAGTCAGTGGTATCTTCTGTTCCTTCGACTCGCTCTTCGAGTACTCTCTCTGATGTGGATGTGGACTGGGTGGTGCCGAAGCTCCTTGAAAACCCGGCACTTGCTAAATTGTTATCGCCCACGACCCAGCCGGCTCGGGTCCTACAACCATGCCACCTACTGTGACTACTCCTCCGAGCTGAGTAGGGCTTTTGGAGCCTGGGGAGGAAGAGCTGATAATTGTGGAGCCTTCGAAGCCGAGGCCTGTTCCAGTGCCCTTGGATCCGTCAACCCTGACTTATTCGGTTCCACTGGAAGAGTCTGGGAGCCGACACTCTCTCGTCTGTTCCGGGGGTGGGGTCGAACCGATGCGTCTGTTCCCACCCTTTCTCTCGGGGCTTCGGTGCAGATGAGCGCAGCTCCATCCTCTGGTTCGGAGCCCACTGTCACTGTGCCAGGGAATTTGGCGGCTTCTTCTGGTAGGAGCAGTGGTGCCTTCGATGCTATGAGGAGGATTATGTCATCCAAGACGCACACGTCATCAGGTCCCTCCTCCTCCCCTAAAGTGCCACTTTCTGCCTCTACATCATAGGTGAAACGTTGAGACCTGGAGCCTCAGGTAACCCCATTGGGTGACCCTTGCTCTACTGGGACCTCACAAGAAGCCCCCACTGATGAGGTTCCCAGGAAGAGGCTTTTTGTAAGAGGAGGCATTTAGATTACCTGCAGGAATCTTTGACATCAGACACCGACTTAGAGGAATTGGAAGGGTCCTTACGGTCCCCCTCAGAGGATATCTCCTTTGCTGATATCCTGGAAGTCCTAAAGGAGAGTGGCGACTGTCAGTCCGTTAGCCCTACTGAAGATGTTGGCACTCCTGAAGGCCTTTGGGTCTCAACCTTCCTCCTGGGTGACTCCACCCTTCAAACTAATTCAATTGGTTGCTCGAAGGGTGTGGGAGTCTCCTGATTCTTTGCAACCAGTCCCTCGGAGGCCCAGCAAGTTTATCACCTCCCCCAAGACAAGATGTTCCTCACTAAGGGAGTCCTGGTTGATGCCATGGTAATGGTGACGGCCACCAAGAAAGAGATGTCAGAAACCTCTTCTACTGTCCATCCTCCTAATAGGGATTCCAGGACGATGGACAGATATGGGAAACGCATCTTTAGTTCTGCGACCTTTGCTATCCGATCGCTTAACTACTTGACTCATTTTACACGTCTTCAAAGAGATCTCCTAAAAGTGCTTGCAGATACGCTGCAGGGTAACACAGATGGAGCTGTCTCTGAGAAGATGACAGCCCAAATTAATACCCTTAACTCCGTAGTGAACTCGTCCATGCAGCTAATTTCCTATGCAGCCGATGGTTCGAGTCGGGCAGCGGGTTCAGCGATAGCTGTGCGGAGTCCATCCTGGATCTCCTTATGCTCCTTTGCGGAAGCCTTCAAGTCTTCCTTTGTCAACACCCCATTTGATGACGCTTCTCTTTTTGGGCCCAAAGTCAAGGAGACTCTCACTAGGTGTGAGCAGGAGGGAAAGACTATGTCTGCCGTAGGAGTCCGTTTTTCCACCCCTACTAGACCATACCCCACAAAGCAGAAAGATGGAAGAATGTGGTTCCGAAAGTCCCAAGGAGCTTTCCAGAACACACGTAGTGAACCTCCCTCCAGGGGCGGAGGAGGGGGTAATAATGGAAGACCCCGCCTCGGCGGTAGAGGGGGTCTGCAGAACCAGGGCGACAGGGATTATTTCTTTGGGAAGCCCTATCTGTGCTCCTGAAAGGAGGCCCGATTGCCCTACTCTGTAGGTGGTCGGTGGGGGTCGCTTGGCTTTGTATCCGGATGCCTGGCTAGGAATTGCAACAGATTCTTGGGTACAAAGCATTGTTACCAAAGGTTACCTCATTCCTTTTTTAGAAATCCCTCCTGTGGAGAAAAAATATCCCAGACGTTCCACATAGTCTCAGGGATCAAGCAGCCATAGAAATCCAGAGGCTGCAGGGAAAGAAGCATCCAGTCAGTCTCAGCAGACCAAATAAGATCCAGAACTTACTCCAATTTCTCTTTAGTTCCAAAGAAGACAGGAGACTGGAGGGCCCATTTTGGATCTCTGCAGACTCGACACATTTGTAAAGAAGTTCCGGATGTTCACGCTAATTCTATTCTCCCATTCCTTGGAGTGGGCGATTTGGATGTGCTCTATAGATCTCAAGGATGCGTACTACCACATCAAAATGGCCAGGCCATCCAGAGATCATCTGCGTTTCCGGCTGGGAGCCAGTCACTACCAATTCTGAGCACTGCTCTTTGGACTCACAACAGCCCCCAGAGTGTTTACCAAATGCATGGCAGTAGTTACGGCTCACCTGAAGCATCTAGGATTTGGCCGCGACAGATTTAGTTCCCCTTCCCCCGACTCTGTCTGGATGACTGGATCCTTTCCGCTGCCTCCAGGCATCAACTAATTCTGTCCAGGGAACACACTCTCAATCTCTGCTCTCAGTTAGGCATTACTATCAATTTCGAAAAGTCTGCATTACCGCCATCGCAGCATACATCATTTATCGGAGCAGAACTAGACACTGCCACCACCATAGTAAAATTGCCCCTGGACAGAATAACTACCCTCCAAAACTAGGTCTCAGACATTTTGCAGAAAAGGAAAGTACCCGGCCCATCAAGTACTGAAGCTACTAAGTACCATGGCAGCTACGCTCATAGCAGATGTTCATCGTGCATACAGCTGCAGTCATAACAGATGGGTTCTCCTGCAGTCAGGCGGGTCCTCGGTTGGCCGAATTCCAAAGTCTAGGTCCGGCGTCGGTTGTAGTCGCTTCTTCCCTGATGTCAGTGCGACAGGGGTATAAAAGAACCAGCCAACGCCATTTTCTTCAGTCTTTCTTGCCGTGCGGTGCCCGAAGCAGAAGCAGTTCGCAAGTGCCAGTCGGCCAGCTCCTGAAATTATGAAAATTTTGCAACCGAAGTCTTCTTGAAAGCTAAGTACCCCGTTGGGGAAACTTTTCTTGCCTCAGACTGATGTCAGACAAAGTTAATAATTGTATTTCATGTGGGAAGCAAATACCGCATAAGGATTTCCATTCCCTCTGTATTCCTTGTTTAGGCCCAGACCACGACGTCTCGGTCTGTCGCTTTTGTGCTACATTCAACAAACGCACCATTAAGCGTCGGGCGGAGTTCGCCCAGTATTATTTTGGCAAAACATTTAACTATATTATGTCGTCGGATACTCCGACTCCAGTTTTGTCTAAAAAGCGTAAAGATAAGGACCGACACACGAGGTCCGCGGCCCCTACTGACACCACACCAAAGCCGACTACACGTGGTCCGGTTCTCAGCGAGGCGCCTACGCAGCCCCTGACTACCGACAACACTTCATTGGCGGTGTCTCCTGTGCCTGAGATCGCCGGCTCCTCGGCCCACACCCCGACTACAGATACCGAAGCCACTCTTGGCGGTGAATCTCAAAATGTGGACAGGTCCACCTCCTCTCAAGGTGTCTTCAGACCTTCCTCTTCTTTTTCCATCAAGGCTTTCACTAAGTCTAAAGCAGCCATGCATTCTAAGAGACAAGCTACACAGGGCCCATCTCCAGACCCCATGCCTAAAAAACAGATGCTTAAAATGGCTGAGGATTTAATTACTCTTATCAGGGGTTCTCAACCTCCCCCGGACAAAAGGCCCAGAGTGGAGGAAGAATCCCCCTCCTCTGATCAGGGCTCCATTATTTCAGAGCACTCTGATGATCAGGAACATTCTTACTCCCCTTTTGAATCCTCTGATGCAGAGGAGTCCATTCCCTCTGTATCCCCCCCAGAGGATTACTCATTTGGGGAAACTTTGCATACCTTAAGAGAACACTTCCACTGGGAAGGCCAAGATTATTCAGATTCCAAGAAAAGGCTTAGGGAATTTCTCTTGCTACCTCAGCACAGGCATCTGGCTATACCTCCTGTCTTGGACATACTAGATGATGTGTACTCGGAGGCCTGCCTTAACCCAGATTCTCTACCTCCAGCTCCAGTCAAGCCTGACAGGTACTACAGGGTTCCTGACTCGCACCAATTTCTATACAAAAGCCATGCTGCTGACCCAGAAACCATATCACAGGGCCCCAAGGGAATTAAGGCCTCCACTGCTAAAAATCCATTACCTTCCGAGAGAGATTCCAGATCCTTAGAAAGGTGGGGGAAAAAGGAATATACCTCGGCTACCTTAACCATGAGGGCATTAAACTGTCAGTTCCATATGCTAAAGTACCAACAGTTTTTGTTATCACAATTGAAAAAGTAAAATGTCACAACCTGAACAACCAGACTTGAAGGAGTTGCAGGATTTGATGCATAGTGCAGAACAAGTTGGTAAATATACCTTACAATGTGGTTTTGATGCTCTAGAGGCCTCATGTAGAGCTGCTGTTACAGGATCAGTCATACGTAGACATGCCTGGCTCAAGGAACAAAATTTGCCAGATCATGTCAAAGCTAAATTACTAGATGCCCCTCTACAAAAGTATGTATTATTTGGTGCCAATGCTGAGGAGGTATTAAGGAAAATGGAGGAAAAGGCTAAATCAATGCAAACCGTGAAAGATTTTCTACAGGTACAACCCCCACGTTTCAGTAGAAATTGGCCTTCCAAAAATTGGTCCTTTCCAGCCACGGACAGACCCCAAAGAGGGAGATACAGGCGCCCGAGGGGCAGAGGGCAATCCCAAGGATCGTTTAGAAGCAGACAATGGCAAGCTCCTACACAAAGAGGTGGTGAGGATAACTCACAGCCATTCAGAAAGCAAGCCCAATGACTTTCCCCTTTGCATGCCAAGCAAGACTCAAATGGCAGCACCCTTAGGCGGAAAACTGGCATTATTTTCAAAAAATTGGCATGTTGTCACAAAAGACAAATGGATCCTGGACATTATAAACAGAGGCTACAGATTCCATTTTCACACCCTTCCAAAAATGAGAGGCATGCCAAATCTGCCACACAATCAAAGGGCAGAGGCACAAAGACAAATTACAGATCTCATAAACATGAAAGCTATTCAAGAGGTACCTACGCACGAACAAGGTCAAGGTTTTTATTCCAGACTATTCCTGTTCCAAGGAAGGGAAAAGATTGGAGACCTATTTTGGACCTATCCATCCTAAACACATTTCTACTCGTACCAAAATTCAAGATGCTCACTCTACAGCAGCTTCTTCCCATGCTGGGCAAGGAGTCTTGGCTGGTAACATTGGACCTCAAGGAGGCATATCTGCATGTCCCAGTCAGACAAAATTGCAGAGGATACCTCAGATTTCTTGCAGGTTCAACCCATTATCAATTCTCTGCATTGCCCTTTGGCGTATCTACTGCGCCCAGAGTATTCACGAAATGCCTGGCATCAGTAATTGCCTACTTCAGACTTCAAGGGATACAAATATACCCTTATTTGGACGACTGCCTGATCCAAGCGGACAGCAAGCACATTCTTCTGAAACATCTGGCTTGTGTAATAATGTTGTTGAATTCTCTGGGATACACAGTCAACAAAAAGAAATCAAAGCTAATACCCTCTCGGAAAATAATTTTCCTGGGTGCCAACTTGGACACAAACACCCAGATGGCTTACCTCACACCAGAGAAGCAGGGGCAACTAACTCAATACTTCAGAGCACTAGCAAATTGCACCAGGCTGACTGCAAGGAAAATCCTGCAGGCTCTGGGATTCATGGCATCTTGCATCTTACTAATCCCATGTGCAAAGCTGCATATGAGGAAACTTTAATGGTACTTGAAAAACCTATGGTCTCAACACAGCCACAGTTTGGAAACAATAATACCACTAATTCCATGTCTTCAAAAGGAATTTCTGTGGTGGGCTCAAGCATGTCAAACAAACACAGGTCTCCCATTCAGCAAGCCTCAAGCAAATCAAGTCATCACAACAGACGCCTCGGACTACGCCTGGGGGGCGCACATGACAGATCGGTGCATTCAGGGCAAATGGTCCCAAAAAGAAAAGCACCTTCACATCAATCAAAAGGAAATGCTAGCGGTAATAAATGCTATTATAGCTTTCAAAGACCTTCTGCAACCAGGTCAACTATTGATAAGAACGGACAACACCACAGTAATGTGGTACATAAACAAACAGGGAGGAACACATTCCTACCCCCTATGCAGACTGGCCATGTCACTTTGGAACATGGCCATGGACTTACATATCGAACTACAAGCACAGTACTTGCCAGGCAAGGAAAGCACGCTGGCAGACAACCTAAGCAGAAATATGACAGATTTTACAGAGATGATCCAAGCATGGGGAAGGCCAGACATAGATCTCTTTGCCTCCCTCGAAAATCACCAATTGACAAAATTCTGCTCAAGGATTTTTCATCCAAAGGCCTGGAGAGTGGATGCTCTCTCTTTCAGTTGGACATCAATGACAGTTTATGCCTTCCCACCTCTTCCTCTGCTGCCCAAAGTTCTATTGAAAACCAGAGCAGACAGACCAAAGATGATTGTCATTGCTCCAGACTGGCCAAGACAACACTGGTACCCACTCCTGAGGAGCCTGACGCATTCCCCACCATGGACCCTGCCTCTAATGCCTATTCTCCTGACTCAGCACAGCTTCAAAACTCTTCACAGTCAGCTAAAAACACTCAATCTAGCAGCATGGACGATTCTTTAGCATCACAACAGACCCTACTCTCCAAGGAGGTGCAGGATGTCATTTTGGAGGCCAGAAGGCCGTCTACTAGAAAAGCTTACTCCGCAAAATGGAAATGGTTTTGTGTCTGGAATGAGAAAAAGGGCCAGGATCCTGCAAAACTGAATTTACCTCAAATATTACAGTATGTAGCTGAGCTGCTAAGCAGTGAACTTTCATTCTCCTCCATCAAAATCCATGCCTCAGCCATTTATGCAGAATATAACACTGATCCGCCCTTATTCTCTCACCCCCTCTTAAGACAGTTCCTCAGAGGGGCTAAGAATCTAAAACCCCCAAGGAAACAACCAATACCTGCTTGGGATCTCAATTTCATTCTGGAAAGACTGACCTTGCCTCCTTTTGAGCCAGCTGCCTCATCAGATTTGCAATATTTGTCCTGGAAAACAGCTTTCCTTCTGGCTATTACCTCAGCTCGTAGAGTTTCAGAACTACAAGCTCTCACGGCTGTGCAGCCTTTTATCATCTTCCATCAGGACAGAGTTTCATTATGAACCAACCCATCCTTTATGCCAAAAGTGGTATCCAGGGTAGCTTTGAATCAGGCCATACACTTACCTCCCTTTTATCCTAATCCTCAAAACAAAGGGGAGAGATTACTACATTCCTTGGACATCCACAGACAACTGCGTTATTATTTGGACAGAACAAAGCCTTTCAGAAAATCAGAACAGCTCTTTGTGTCCTATGCTATAGGAGCTCAAGGAAAGCCATTTTACAAACAGACAATCTCGAAATGGATAGCCCACTGCATACACTTTTGCTATTCTTTTCATGGCAAAACTGTACCTACAGGCATCAGATCTCACTCCACAAGGGCCACGGCTACCTCTGCAGCCTTTCTCAGAGGAGTTCCTACCAAAGATATTTTAGAAGCAGCCACTTGGAGTTCTGTGCATACCTTCTCCAAGCACTACCACCTTCCGCTATACTCCAAATCTAGAGCGGGCTTTGCCACTGCAGTCTTGCAGGGCATTCTGGCTCCTCCTAGTTCCACCTAGTGCCTACCACCCCTTTCTTAGCTTTGGGATTCTACCCATCTGTTATGACTGCAGCTGTATGCACGATGAACATAGTACAGTTTTGTACCTACCATATATGTAGATGTTCGAGTGCTAATACAGCTGCAGTCCAGGTTTCCCTCCCTCCTTCCCCTCTTGGGACGGGCCTATTTGCTAACATATCCTCATGCAACCAGATTGGGATATTCATTCATGATGTATTTGCTTGCACTACTGTATTTTGATTATATGGCATTGCTTTATTACACAAATTTATGTATAGCCTTCCTTCTGGGGGCACCTGACATCTGGGGCAAGAAAAACTGAAGAAAATGGCGTTGGCTGGTTCTTTTATACCCCTGTCGCACTGCCGTCAGGGAAGAAGCGACTACAACCGACGCCGGACCTAGACTTTGGAATTCGGCCGACCGAGGACCCGCCTGACGGCAGGAGAACCCATCTGTTGACTGCAGCTGTATTAGCACTCGAGCATCTACATTTATGGTAGGTACAAAACTGTACTTTCCTCTGGGTCGTATGCACATGAGGATTCTTCAGTGGTTACTCTTTACCCAGTGGTCTTGCCAACAACTTCCAATGTCGTTCCTAATCATGATTACGGACTCCTGCAAGAAGGATCTTCTCTGGTAGCTGGCCAACAAGTTACATTGGGTCGACCGTTGTGTTTTTCCCCTGCCGTCAGCCATGGTGGCCACGGATGCTTCTCTGATAAGGTTGGGGCTTTTTCAGGGAAGAATAGCCCAAGGCACCTGGGCGGAGAGTCACAGTTGCCTATCAATGTTCTAGAGCTGAGAGCAGTGCTTTTGGTGTTGCAGCACGTCCATGACTCTCTACCTCTAAGGGACTATTGCTATACAGACAGACAAGATGTCTGTGGTCTGGTACATCATCAAACAAGAAGGAACCAAGTCTCTTACCCCCTATGTCGAGAGGCCTCGAGAATTTGGCAGTGGGCAGTATCCATCGGGCGCTTTCTGATAGCAACGCATATCCCAGGGAAATCCAGCGTGATAATGGACAAATTGAGCAGAGCCATCCTGTTACCGCACGAGTGGTCCCTCAAAGACGAAGTTGCGGAAATTATTTTCCGCAGATGGGGCAGCCTTGCTGCGATCTGTTTGCATTCCCCATGAATGCCAAATGCAGAAGCAACTTTGCCCTGAATCCCCCTCCAGGGGACAGCCCAAGGGACTCGCTCGTACACGATTGGCCCCCAGGACTCCTTTATGTCTTCCCACCTTCACCACTGATTCCGAAATTCTTGAAGAAAGCCCCAAGAGCCTGGGAAGGACTGTAATCTTAATAGCCCCTTTTTGGCCTTGACAGATTTGGATGTCCTTCAAGGATGCATTTGCAGTCATAACATATGGGTTGTCCTGCCTCAGGCAGCCCTTCGGTCGGCCGGATTCCAAAGTCTGGGTCTGGCCTCGGCTGATGTCGCACTTCACCCGACGTCATAGCTCCTGGGTATAAAGGCATCAGCCGACATTCGTCAGGGGTTCTCCATCCCTCCCTTCATTCCCTCAAACTGACAGCTTGGCTGCTCTGATTCCCAACCTAGCCAGGTCACATGATTTTTCTTCAGATGTACAGCACATTCCTGTGTCTTCGCATAAGGCTTCCACTAGAATGTTGTATGTTAGCAAATGGAAGCGATTTGCTTTTTGGGCTTCCCAAAATAACATTGATCCTTATGTCGCTCCAATTGCCAGTGTTCTGGAATTCTTATCTAGTCTTTTCCATGAAGGTGCTGCAGCTGCCACTATTAGATTTCAATTGGCTGCAATTTCAAACTTTCATCTTGGTGTTGAAGGTTGTAATTTGATGTCTCACAAATTATGTAGGGCCTTTCTGAATGGTACCATCCATCTTAGGCCACCTGTTAGACAACCCTTTGCCCCCTGGAATCTAAATTTTGTGTTGTCACATATTATCCCCCCCCCCCCCCCTTGAGCCTGCATCATCCTGTCAGTTGAAGTTTCTCTCTTGGAAAACTATCTTTTTGGTGGCCATTACCTCAGCAAGTAGGGTGTCTGAGCTTCAAGCCCTTTCTCTCATACCTCCATAGTTGGTATTCCATCCATCTGTCACTAAGGACTTATCCTTCATTTCTGCCAAAGGTGTGTTCCGAGAATAACCTCAATCAAACTATCGAACTTCCAACATTTTTCAGTAGTCATTCTAATAAGTTGGAGTATATGTTGCATAAACTTGATGTCCACAGACAGTTGAAATTTTATTTGGACAGGACAAAGTAATACAGAAGGTCTGACCAACTCTTTGTATCTCATGCTGACACTAAGAAAGGAATACCAGTCTCCAAAGTTACCCTTTCCAAATAGTTAACTGACTGCATTAAATTTATCTACTCTTCAGTGAGCCAAACATTAGAGTATGGTGTGAAGGCACACTCAACTCTGGCTGTTTCTACCTCTTCTGCCTATGCGGCTCGATTGCCTCTGGACACTATATGTGCAGTTGTCACTTGGTCTAAGCCGCATACCTTTATCACTCATTACAAAGTGGACAGGACTTCCTTTGGTTCCACTGTCCTCAAGAATATATAGCCACCCAGGATTAAGGTGCTTGGGATGCTACCCATGTGTAAGAATAAACAGTGAGATTGAACAATTTCACATAAAGAAGTTATGTACTTACCATAACGTTCCATGTGAGTTGTTCATCTCTCCTTTATTCTTACATTCCCACCTGCCTACCCCCTCCAGGGTCTCAAAAAACAAGTAGGCTTGAGGTCTGGTGGTCTTGTTCTGGGACTTCTTACTCCAGTTGGAGTATTTATTGGGTTATACCTGTTTATGCTGAGTTCAGCAAACTAGATCTGAGGTAGGACAGAGAGCATCATGGGATAGGGACCTGGTTTTGAGCTACTCTAAGATCTTCAGCTTGTAAAGCGGCCGACTCGGAGCCGATGGATCAGCTCCGAACCCATGTGTAAGAATAAAGGCGAGATGAACAACTTGTATGGAACGTTGCGGTAAGTACATAACTTCTTTTTTCTTGGGTGGCGAAAGCCAGGGTACCTTTTTGGCTAGGTTTATATAGGCCCTAGGGCCAATAGCCTAGTACCTACCTATGAACCTATGATAAGTACATTCTTCTGATGAAGTTGAGCAGTTTTGAATTCCTGTAATTAGTGTATCTGAATAAAAATGTTAAAGGCAGACCCCAGAGTGCTGTCTTAGGTTCATAGGTAGGTACTAGGCTATCTGCCCAAAGGCATTTATAAGCCTAGCCAGAATGTGTTGGCTTTCGCCACCCCCTTAGATTAGTTTCCTGTGCCTCTGTCCAGCAGAGCCATTGAAAGTGATCCCTGGGGTAAACTTTGATGATAAGTTGTCTATCTCACCTTCGTTCTTGCTGGTTGGGATCGGAGCCGATCCTCTGCTCCGACTCTGCCATCTTCTATAGCTCGAGAGCTGTTTACTGGCTCGAGGCTACCCCTTATCCCATGATGCCTAGCGCTAGCTACCCAGATCTCGTTTGTCGCTTCAGCTGCGAGGTGTCATTTTACTGGCTCAGGCTTGTATAAGTTTTTTTTATAGAACTTTTTTTCTTCAAAAATAGCTTTTTTCTTAAGAAGTTATAGTTAACTTTTAGTCTTATACTTTTGTCATTAGTTTAGTGTGTTCTAGTTCCTTTCCTCCCCTTTAGGATTGGAATCCCATTGCCCCTACCGAAGATGAGTCTGTATTCCTGGATGCGTTCAGTTCCCGACCTTCCACCTCCTGGGTTTCTCCGCCTTTCGATCCACTCATGACTGTGGTGGCTCGAAAGGCTTGGTCAGCCCCAGATACAATGGAACCAACCCCGAGGAGACCTACCAAGTTTATCACTGCATCCCTTGATAAACGGTTCCTTACCAAAGGTGATGTCCTTCAAGGATGCATCTGCAGTCCTAACAAATGGGTTGTCCTGCCTCAGGCAGCCCTTCGGTCGGCCGGATTCCAAAGTCTGGGTCTGGCCTCGGCTGATGTCGCACTTCACCCGACGTCATAGCTGCAGTTCAGCGGGTATAAAGGCATCAGCCGACGCCATTTTCCTCAGTCTTTCTTGCCGCGTGGCGCCCGAAGCAGAAGCTGTTCGCAAGTGCCGGTCGGTCAGAACCAGAGATTGCTACTACCGAAGACTTCTAAAAAGCTAAGTACCCCGTTGGGGACTCTTTCTTGCCTCAGCCGATGTCAGAAAAAGTGAATAGCTGTTTTAACTTGTGGGAAACAAATACCTCATAAAGATTTCCACTCTTACTGCCTACCTTGTTTAGGCCCAGACCACGACGTAGCAGCTTGTCTAGCCTGTGCTTCTTTCAACCGACGGACACTTAGACGTCGGTCGGAGTTTGCAGAGGAGTTTTTCGGCTCCGCTTTTGCTTACAACATGCAGTCGGAGACTCCGACTTCACAATTAGCTAAAAAGCGCAAGGAAAAGGACCGACACTCGCGGTCCGCGGTTTCGGCCGAAACCGCGGTTAAGTCAACCGCGAGTGTCTCGGTTTCGGCTGAAACCGAGTCCTCGGTTCTTCCTTCGGCCCAAAGCTTGCCTCCTACCGAGGCCTCATCCAGCATGGCTGAATCTGCTACTGAAATTCCACCTGCTCTTACAGGTTCACAGGATTTATCAGATACTATCCCTTTAGATATATCTACTCCTGCACGTGGAGCTGCTAGGCCCCCTGCATCCATGTCAATTAAGGCTTTTGCCAGGGCTAAAGCAGCAAAGTCAACCAAGACCGTGCCTGCTAAAACCCCCGTTCACAGGCCTAGCTCTAGTACTCAAATGCTTAGTCTAGCAGAGGATCTCATTTCTTTGATCAGGGGATCCCAGCCTCACCCTGACAGGGCCTCTCACCCCCTCCAGAGAAGAGGCCTAGAGCAGAGCCCCCTGAGCCAGTTTCTACAGATTACTCCTCTGATGATTCAGAAAATACAAACCCTCCAGAAGGCCCTTATCCTCCATATGAGGACTCTGATGCAGAAGACTCCATTCCTTCTGCCTCTCCTCCTGAGGAATTTTCTTTTGGGGAAACCTTGCATGCTATGAGGGAACAATTTCAATGGCAGGGCCAGGATTTTTCAGACTCTAGGAAAAGGCTTAGGACCTTTTTGCATTTGCCACAGCATAGGCCTTTAGCCATTCCTCCAGTACTTACAATTGTGGATGATGCATTTAATGATGCTTGTACTGCTCCTGATTCACTTCCTCCGGCCCCTGCTAAGCCCGACAGATACTACAGGGTTCCGGACACACATTATCACTTGTATAAGGCTCCTTTTGCAGATCCTGAAACTATTTCACAGGGCCCCAAGGCTGTAGCAGCTACCTCTGCCAAAAACCCCCTCCCCTCTGAAAGGGAATCTAGGGCCATAGAGAGATGGGGTAAAAAAGTTTATACTTCTGCTACTCTTTCGACTAGGGCTTTAAACTGTCAATTCCACATGATTCAGTATCAGGAATTTATGTTAGATCAGTTAACTAAAAAACTGTCCTCGCCTGAACCTTTAGACCAAAAGTCTCTTCAGGAAATGGTACATAACATTCAGTAGGTCAGTAATCATTCCTTAAAATGCGGCTATGATGCACTGGAGGCTTCCTTTAGATCAGCTATGACTGGTACAGTGATCAGAAGGCATGCATGGTTAAAAGAGCAGTCCTTACCAGACCATGTAAATTCAAAGCTCCTAGATGCTCCCATGGATAAACACAATTTGTTTGGCTCCCCTGCACAGCAAGTGCTGAAGAAGGTGGAAGAGAAAGCAAAATCTGTCCAGACAGTCAAGGATTTCTTACAGGTCCAGCTTCCAAGGTTTAGTAGGAACTGGCCTTCCAAGAATTGGTCCTTTCCAGACACCACCAGAGCACAGAGAGGCAGGAATAGGCCCAAGAGGCAGAGGTCAATCCAGAGGTGCCTACAGGGGCGTCAGTGGCAGCCTAACAACCAGCGAGTACTGCCACAGATCCAGCCACTACCACTTCCACAGGACAATCACAGTGACTTGGCTCTGAAACCGCCTACCAGGGAACAACTAGAAGCACCCTTAGGCGGAAAGCTAGCCTTATTTTCAGTAAACTGGCATTACATTACAGGAGACAAATGGATTTTACAGACAATAGACAAAGGTTACAGGTTTCACTTCCATACTCTACCAAGGAAGAGAGGAATGCCAAACCTACCTCCAAATCAAAAGGCAAACGCTCTAGAACAAATAGACCACTTAATAAGGATGAGAGCTATAGAAAAGGTACCGTCTATGGAACAAGGGCAAGGATTTTACTCCAGACTTTTCCTGGTGCCAAGAAAGGAAAACCAATGGAGACCTATTCTCGACCTGTCCGCTCTGAACACATATCTCATTGTTCCAAAATTCAAGATGCTGACCCTACAGCAGCTTCTTCCCATGCTGGGAAAGGAGTCTTGGCTGGTAACTCTAGATCTCAAGGAGGCCTGCACGTCCCCATACGACCAAATTGCAGAAGATACCTCAGATTTCTTGCAGGATCAGAGCATTATCAATTCTCAGCATTGCCTTTTGGCTTATCTACTGCGCCCAGAGTATTCACGAAATGCCTGGCATCAGTAATTGCTCATTGCAGGCTTCAGGGAATTCAAATTTACCCTTACCTGGACGACTGCCTGTTAAAAGCGGACAACAAAAACAAATTAACAAAAGATTTGAAAAAGGTCATTCATCTACTGCAAGCCCTGGGATACACAGTCAATATAAAAAAGTCAAGGCTGATACCATCCCAAAGGATAACTTTCTTGGGTGCAGAACTGGACACATCAAATCAAATGGCATCCCTCACAGCAGAAAAGCAGAAGCACCTTCCACTTTATTTCATGGCATTAACAACGCAGAACCAGCTTACAGCAAGGAAAGTCCTGCAAGCCCTGGGTTACATGGCATCCTGCATAATATTGATTCCACATGCCAGACTACATATGAGGAAGTTGCAATGGTACCTAAGGAATTTATGGTCTCAGCACAAGCACAGCCTAGAAACCCAAATTCCAATAATTCCATGCCTGAACCAAGAATTCCGATGGTGGGCTCAGGCCTGTCAATTGAACAAAGGACTTCCCTTCCACAGCCCTCAACCAAGCCAGACTATCACCAGGGACGCCTCAGACCTCGGTTGGGGGGCACACATGCTGGACAAGTGCATACAAGGCTTATGGACTCAAGACCAGCTGAACCTACACACAAATCAAAAAGAGATGCTGGCAGTAAAACTGGCAATTCAGGCATTCAGACCGTTTCTTCAACAGGGTCAATTGCTGATAAGGACGGACAACACCACAGTTATGTGGTATATCAACAAACAGGGAGGCACACATTCATATCCTCTATGCTGGATGGCAATGGACCTCTGGAATGTGGCCCTGAGCCTCAACATTCAGCTCCAGGCAATATTTGTGCCAGGAAAAGAAAATATACTAGCAGACATCTTAAGCAGAACTACCACGGATGCCCACGAATGGATGCTGCATCCAGACATCTTCAAATCCATTACAAGGAAATGGGGACTACCAGAAATAGACTTATTCGCATCCCCACACAACCACCAATTGAAAAAATTCTGCACAAGGACATACCACCCACTTGCTTGGAAGGTGGACTCCCTATCTTTCAGTTGGGAAAACCTGACAGCATATGCATTTCCACCTCTTCCTTTGATGCACAAGGTGCTATTGAAGATCAAAGAAGACCACCCAAGGATTATCCTGATAGCTCCAGACTGGCCGAGGCAGCATTGGTACCCATTACTGAGGAGTAT
This sequence comes from Protopterus annectens, assembly GCF_019279795.1. Lineage (NCBI taxonomy): Eukaryota > Metazoa > Chordata > Ceratodontiformes > Protopteridae > Protopterus > Protopterus annectens. The sequence goes on along the minus strand of NC_056739.1, from coordinate 206,874,302 downwards.
GTCTCGGGAACACGTATGGCCTCTACCCCTAGTTCCTTTACTGCTAACACAGAACAACTTCAAAACCCTGCATCCAAACTTGAAAACACTGCAGCTAGCTGCTTGGAACATTGCATAAGACAAAATAACCCAGATTTATCTCAAAGGGTTAAAGACATTATCTTGGAGGCTCGCAGACCCTCAACAAGGAAAAAACGTATTCAGCAAAATGGAAAAGATATCTCATTTGGAGTGCAGCAAAAAGAGAAAATGTATCACTGGTAAACATAGCTAACATCCTGGAATACTTAGCAGAGCTTTTCCACAATGGCCTGTCCTACTCTTCCATTAAGATTCATGCGTCAGCTATTTCAGCAGAATACAACATGGATCCTCCAGTCTTCTCTCATCCTCTACTCAGGCAGTTTCTGAGAGGAATTAAAAATGTAAAGCCACCAAGGAAGCCACCATTGCCTACATGGGACTTGAACTTTGTGCTAGAAAAGTTGACACCCCCCTTTTGAACCAGCAGCAACAGCAGAATTACAGTACTTATCATGGAAAACTGCTTTCCTGCTTGCAATCACTTCAGCAAGAAGGGTTTCTGAATTACAGGCATTAATGGCAGTACAGCCCTTCCTTATCTTCCATCAGGATAGAGTGTCCATGAGAACTAATCCTACTTTTATGCCAAAGGTGGTCTCCAGGGTATCTTTAAACCAAGCAATCCACCTACCTACGTTCTTCCCCAACCCACAGAACAGGGGAGAAAGACTACTGCATACCTTGGATGTGCATAGGCAATTGCGCTACTACCTGGACAGAACCAAGAACAATAGAAAAACTGACCAGCTTCTGGTAGCATATGCAACAGGAATGGAAGGAAAAGCAATTTCAAAACAGACAATCTCAAAATGGATAGGAAATTGCATTAGATTTTGTTACTCTTATCATGGAAAGACAACTCCAGAAAACATCAGACCTCACTCCACAAGGGCTACAGCCACTACTACAGCTTTTTTACGAGGAGTGGCTACCAAAGACATTTTAGAGGCTGCTACTTGGAGCTCCTGCATACATTTGCCAAGCATTATAATCTACCCTTATACTCCAGATCCCGAGCAGGTTTTGCCACTGCTGTTTTGCAAGGGATCTTAACTACACCATAATCTTATTAGTACCTCCTCCCCCAGTTTGGCTATAGTATTCTACCCATTTGTTAGGACTGCAGATGCATCCTTGAAGGACATAGTACAGTTTTGTACCTACCATAAATGTAGATGTCCGAGAGGTATGCATCTGCAGTCAGGATTACCCACCCTCCTTCCCCTCTGTGGTACTCCTAGGGTATTTGCCCATCTTGTAGCTAGCTGGGGGAATCTGTTATGGTGTATTTGTTTGTATTTGTGTATATACATGTTTATTTCTATTTGCTCTCTGTTTGGAAACATTTGCATTTATCCAAATTTAGCCTTCCTAGAGGGCACCTGGCATCTGGGGCAAGAAACACTGAGGAAAATGGCGTCGGCTGATGCCTTTATACCCGCTGAACTGCAGCTATGACGTCGGGTGAAGTGCGACATCAGCCGAGGCCAGACCCAGACTTTGGAATCCGGCCGACCAAAGGGCTGCCTGAGGCAGGACAACCCATTTGTTAGGACTGCAGATGCATACCTCTCGGACATCTACATTTATGGTAGGTACAAAACTGTACTTTCCTGTGGATGCCATGGTGGTAGCAGCAGCCACTGAAAAGGAGTTAGCAGAAACTTCACCTGTCCATCCTCCTAACAAGGAGTCTAGGACTATGGATAGATACGGGAAGCAAATGTTTGCGTCGGCGACCTTTTCTATGAGGTCACTGAATTACTTATGCCATTTTACCCAACTTCAGAGAGATCTCCTTAAAGAGCTCAGAGAGACCCTTCAAGATCCATCAGCTGAAGGGGCTCAAGCTAAAGTGGATTCCCAGCTGGCAACCCTTAATTCTGTAGTCAACTCCTCCATGAGGCTCATTTCCTATGCAGCCGATGGTGCGAGTAGAGCCACAGGTACAGGCGTGGCTCTTAGGAGACATGCATGGATGCGGCTGTGTAATTTTGCGGAACCCTTTAGAGTGTCATTCACCAACACCCCCTTTGACGGTTCCTTTCTTTTTGGACCACAGGTGAAAGACACTTTGACTAGGTGCGAGCAAGAAGGCAAGAATCTCTCTGCCATAGGAGTCTGTTTTTCCACTCCTTCCAGACCATACCCCAAGGGTCAGAAGAGTGGTAAAATGTGGTTCCGAAAATCCCAGGGATCCCCACCTGACAGGCGTAGTGACTTTTCCTCCAGGGGCAGAGGAGGAAACAACAACAGATGCCGCCCTCGTGGCAGAGGGGGTCCGCAGAACCAGGGCAGCAGAGAATCCTTCTCTGAGAAGCCCTTCCAGCATCCCTAAAGGGTTGCCCGGCTGCCCGCCTCTGGAGGCAGTCGGGGGAAGACTTTCAGTGTACCCAAAAGCCTGGCAGAATTTAACGCAAGACAAATGGGTACATTCAATCATTTCCGGAGGTTACAAAATTCCCTTCTCTCAACCCCCCCCCCTTACTGTCAAGCAAATCCCTTCCAGATGTTCCACCCGATCTGAGGGACCAAGCAGTCATAGAAGTTTCAAGACTGCTAGAAAAAGTAGTCATCCAGGAAGTCCCGGCAGACCATCACAGATCCGCAACTTACTCAAAGTTCTTTTTGGTACCAAAAAAGACAGTGAACTGGAGACTGATTCTGGATCTCAGCAGACTAAACAAGTCCGTTCAAAGAACAAAGTTTCGGATGGTCACGCTACAGTCCATTCTACCCTTTCTGGGTCAGGACAATTGGATGTCCTCCATAGATCTTCAGGATGCGTACTACCACATCAAGATGGACAGGTGCTTCAGGAGGTTCCTTCGCTTCCAGCTGGGAGCCAGTCATTACCAGCTCAGAGCTCTGCCCTTTGGTCTCATCACAGCCCCCAGGGTGTTCACCAAACATATGGCAGTGGTCACAGCTCACCTGAGACGTCGAGGATTCCAGGTGTTTCCATATCTAGATGACTGACTCCTCACTGTTGCCACCAGGCATCAACTTCTGCAAGCCAGGGACTACACAATCACAAAATTGAAAAAACACTGAATACGGTTTTTGTTTGAATATCTGGAAACAAAGAATATCTGTTCTTGTTCAGAAACCAAACCAGAGTTTTCTAGAGTTGTTGAAAAAATTCTTAAACAACTTTGGCATGTAGTTTGTGATGACCCGACTATCAGACACTTGTTTCCTAGGTATATTACTTTTTCCTATAGTAGATATAATAATTTGAAGGAATTGTGAAGTAGAAAGTTGGAACATTCGACTGATATGAATGTTGGTATGCAACGTTGTGGTCGTTGTTCGGTATGTGATAAGGTCAGCAACCTGCATGAAAAGAAAATAAATGGAAAAAGGTATTTAGCCTTTGAGAAATTTGATTGTTCGTCATCTGGGGTTGTGTATATTCTAGGATGTGATTATGCAAGGCCTTTATGGTATGTGGGACAAACTACTAGGAAGGTTAAAGTCCGTATTTTAGAACATCTAGGGGATATCAGAAGGGATAACATGGACAGTCCTGTAGCTTCCCATTTTGTTAACGCACAGTAGCAATATTGATGGGTTTATTTTCAGTGTTTTGGCTAGACCACATTCTTATGCAGGTAATTTTAAAACTGAATTAAGTAGATTAGAATACAGAATGAATTTTGGATGTCATACATTACATCCGAGGGGAATGAATTTGGACAGTGGTATTAGTCTGATTGTCAGCCAGTTGTATTTGATTAATTGTATTTATACATTTACATGTTTAGGATTGTATTTATATATTTACATGAATGTTTTTATCAAGTTCAGCATTCTGTATTTAGCATATTTATTTAGTATAATTTAGAGTGTTTTGTATTATAAAAATTGTATTCAGTAACTGTTTGTATTTCAAATGGCCAATTTCATTGGCTAAAGATTTAATGATTTAATTGTTGTGGATATATAAACAAGATGTTTTTGCATGATTAAATGTTCCACTGAAGGCGAATTGCTATTAAATGGATAATTTTCTTCATCTTTTTGCTTGATTTCCTTCGTTATTCGATTTTGGTGTTTTTTTGGACTACACAATCACAATCTGCTCCCAGATAGGCATCACAATAAACTTCGAAAAATCTGCCTTGTTGCTGTGTCAATCTCTCACCTATATAGGAGCAGACTTAGACACAAGGAACATGTCCGCAACTCTTCTGCCAGACAAGGTATCTTTACTTCGCCAGCAAGTACAAATTCTAATGCAGAGCAAAAGGATCCAAGTCAGGTTCGTCCTTCAAAATCTGGGTTCCATGGTAGCGGCAGTTCTTCTAATCCCACTGGCCCGCTTTCACATGAGGATCCTTCAGTGGCTTCTGTTCACACAGTGGTCTTTCCAACAGCTGCCCATGTCTCACGTGATCATGATTACAGAAGCATGCAAAAGGCACCTTTCCTGATGGATGGTCTCTCCACTAGTGATTCAGGGCAGACCCTTCATTCAGCCCCCTCTGGTTGCCACAGTAACCACAGACGCCACCCTGATAGGGTGGGGCATTATCAGGGCAGGACAGTCCAAGGCACTTGGCAGCCTCACGAGTACCATCTGTATATAAACGTCCTAGAAATGAGAGCCTTGCTCCTAGCGTTGCAAGCTCTTCAGGACTCTCTCCCTTCTGGGACCATTGCAATTCAAATGGACAACATGTCAGTGGTGTGGTACATCAACATGCAGGGCGGAACCAGGTCCTACCCCCTATGTCGAGAAGCACTCAGACTCTGGCAGTGGGGATTTCCTCCCAACGATTTCTGATTGCGACACACATCCCTGGGAGGGCCAACGTCATAGCGGACAGGCTCAGCAGAGTGGTCTCTGAATCAGGAAGTTGCGGATCGTATCTTCCGCAAATAGGGACAGCCTTGCTGCGATCTTTTTGCCACCCCCTTCAACAGCAAATGCAGCAACTACTTCTCCCTTCTTCCGCTTCCAGGTCACACACCCAGAGACGCTCTAGTCCACGTTTGGCCTCAGGGACTTCTTTATGCCTTCCCTCCGTTTCCCCTGATACCGAAACTCATACAGAAAGCAATATCGTTGGGTTGCAAAATGATCCTCATTGCCCCCTACTGGCCTCGACAGATATGGTTTCCGTTCCTGCACCATTACCTTCTCGATCAGCCCTGGACCCTGGATCCGATTCCAGACCTGCTGATTTGTCAATCAGGCGGGCTGCATCAATCCCTCCAAACACTCCAGCTCACAGCTTGGTTGCTCCACTTCCAACCTTAGCCAGGCTTCCCAGCATTTCCCCGGCCGTACGTGAAATTGTCTCCTCGCACAAGTCTGCTACTAGAAGGACTTATGCTAGCAAATGGAAACGGTTTTCTTGTTGGGCAGAGGCTAGGAACATAGATCCCCTTTCAGCCCCAGTCCACGAAATCTTGGAGTTCCTAGCAGAACTTTTTCATTCTGGGTCCGCTTCTGCTATAATCAGGGTTCAATTAGCGGCCATTTCAAACTTTCATGTTGGTTTCTGTAATGCAAACATCATGTCTCATAAGCTGTGTAAAGCTTTTCTGAGAGGGACTACTCTCCTTAGACCCCCAGTGAGAGATCCCCCTCCTTCTTGGGACCTAAATTTGGTACTAAACTCCTTAATTTTGCTGCTCCATTAAGTTTCTGTCGTGGAAAACTCTCTTTCTGGTAGCTATTACGTCAGCCAGACGCGTCTCTGAACTTCAGGCACTATGTGTCCGTCCTCCATACTTAGTTTTTCATAAGGATAGGGTTGCTCTGAGGACTAATCCCTCTTTCCTTCTGAAAGTCTGCTCAGAAAATAATTTAAACCAATCTATAGACCTACCTGTGTTTTTTCTCCGCCACACCAACAAGGCAGAATACAAATTACATCAATTAGATGTTAAGACAACTGCGTTTTTACCTGCATAGGACGAAGGACATAAGGAAATCGGACCAACTATTCCTTTCCTATGCTCTGGGCAAACAAGGTTGTCCAGTTTCCAAAGTGACCTTATCCAGGTGGTTGTCTCACATTATTACTTTCATTTATCAATTGCGAAACAAAGAGTTGCCTATCAAACCAAAAGGTCGTTCTACTAGGGCTTTGGCCACCTCTGTAGCCTTTCAGTCTAGGTTGCCCATGGATTCTATCTGTGCAGCCGCTATGTGGGCAAATCCTCATACCTTTATTTCTAATTACAAGCTAGATATGGTCTCCAGGAGCAGAACTGACTTGGTTCCACTGTTCTGAAGAGTTTGTTCCAATGAGCCGCCCAGGATTATAGGTGCTAGGGACGCTGTCCCAACCAGCAAGAACGAAGGCGAGATAGACAACTTAACATAAAGAAGTTATGTACCTACCATAATGTTCCATGTTAGTTGTCTTCATCTCGCCTTCTTTCTTGCGTCCCACCCTCCATCCCCCTGTCCTATTGGATCGAGAGGAGTTTTGGTTTCACTGGCTGAGTGTTCTCTGGTTTGTTTCCTCTACTGACTTAGTGTGACAGGTATGCTCAACCTATTTGTTTGGACAGGTTGATTCTCTGGCTATGTCTGGGGTTAGTTATTACAAACGAGATCTGGGTAGCTAGCGCTAGGCATCATGGGATAAGGGGTAGCCTTGAGCCAGTAAACAGCTCTCGAGCTATAGAAGATGGCCTAGTCAGAGCAGAGGATCTGCTCCGATCCCAACCAGCAAGAAAGAAGGCGAGATGAAGACAACTAACATGGAACGTTATGGTAGGTACATTACTTCTCTTTTCCCATCCACTCGTCAAGGTTTCTCTTGAAGAGTGTTAGCGAGGAGCTCTGCCTAATGTAGATTGGAATCTTGTTCCAAAGCAAGGGAAGTCTCTGGGAGAATCTATCCCTCCAGCACGTCCTATTTATTGTTGTGGTGAGGTTTAGATCCATAGAGCATGTGGCTCGAAGGGATAAGGTTTTCTTATGGTGGAGCATGCCCATCAATTCTGGGTTGGACAAGGTCTTGTATATCAGGCAGGGGTCACCTCTGAGTAGGCAGTATGCAACAGAGTACAGCTGGAGTTTCTTCAGTCGAGCTGCGTAGGACATCTGTTTGAGGCCAGTGATCCTCTTGGTGAGGTACGTATGTAGTCTTTCCAGCTGTTGCAAGCGTCTTGTAAGGTACATCCCAAATGGGGGCGTTGTACTCTATGATGGGTCTGATGAGTGATGAGTAGAGGGGCACAATGACCTCTCTTGATCTGGATGTGAACCCTTTTGTGATTAGGTGGACCACATAGAAGGATTTTCTAACCACTTTGGCAATGTGATTATCAAAGGAGAGATTGCTGTCTACTTGGTTCCCCAGATCCCTTATTACGTCTTCTGTATTTAGGGGACTACACCTATGTGTTAGTTTGTGGGTACTTTGTTTTTTCCAAAGGGGATGACTATGCACTTTTTGGCATTTAACATGAAGCCATGATTTTGACACCAGGTATCCATCTCAGTGAGACCCTTTTGGAGGATGCCTGTGTCAGTTGGAGAGTCAGTTATAGCCCCTGGTTTGCAGTCGTCTGTGAACTTGGTCAGCCATAGTCCTTCTGTGCTTATCTGTGCCTCTGAGAAGTATATGCCGAACAGTAGGTGTCCTAGGACTGAGCCCTGGGGAACGCCACATGTAACCTGTTTAGAGTCGGACCTAGTTCCCGCAACTCTCAACATGTGGTTTCTGTCCTTGAGCCAGTTGGCAACCCATGTTGTGACGTAGGGGTTTATGTTCAGGCTGGTGAGCTTGTCTGTAATACAAGAGTGGGGAATGTTGTTGAAGGCCTTTGCGATGTCTAGGTAGGCTGTGTGGATCACCTTTCTCTCATCTAGAGCCTTGGTAACTGTCTCAAAGAAGTCCACCAGGTTTAGGAGGCATGATCTGCCCTTAGCAAAGCCGAACTGGGTAGGGTCCGGAGTTTGGAGGTTCTCAATGTCTCTGTTAATGAGTTCCATGATGTGATGCTCTCCATAGCCTTGCAGACCAAGCTAGTCAGGCTTCTAGGGCGATAGTTCCTGGGGTCTGTTGTAGCTCCACTTTTGTGGAACGGAATAACCGTTGCTGTGCGCCACTTTATGGGTACGTAGCCTATGGAGAGGCTGAGTTTGAACAGTGTGTTTAGGTGAGGGGTTAGTCCGTCTTTGAGCTCATGTAGGATGCAGCCTGGGACACCATCCGGTCTCATTCATGCTGTATTTTTGGCTTTGGAGAGGGCTGTTTTAACCTGAGTGTCTGTGATTTCAGGGGCTCTACATTCTTCTGGTATGATTATGGGCCCTTTTCGGGGTGAGAGGTGGGTGAAGTTTGCACCGAACCTGTCTGCCAGGATGTTGGCGATATCTGTCAGTTCAGTGTATTTTGTGCCATTCTCCACAAACTCCGAGCAGATCTGAGCATTGCAACTTAGATTCTTGACATAGCTAAAGAATGCCTTGTGCTTGTCTTTGGTGTCCTTGGCAATTTTTCTTTCGAAGCTCACCTTGGATGATTTTATGAGGGATCATAGTTTCTTGCTGATACTAATCAGGGATGTCTTCCCTTGGGATTTTACTCTCTTCTGTACTTGTTTCCTCCTCCTATTGTATAGCTTGTTTATGGCAGGGGTCCACCAGACTGGTTTATTTTTCTTGGAGGAATGAGTGTTGGTTTTGCTTGTGATAGCACGATCCATGCATTCTTGTAGGTGCCCGTAGAATGCATTAGTAAAGGATTTTGCAGCTTGGACAGTGTTATCCATTATCATAGGGGCTTTGAAACTTTCCACCTCGGTCTTAAGTAACGTGAAATTTGCTTTTGAAAAGTTTTTCATGGTGGTTGCCTTCCCCGGGGCTGGGGGCGGAATGTGGATATCCAAAGTGATTTGTTTATGGTCAGATCTAACCAGAGAGGGGTTGACCTCTGGTGTGGAACATTGGTTGCCCATGTTGGTGATGACCAGGTCTAATATGTTGCCACCCCTGGTGGAAGTGGTGACCAGTTGATCCAGGGCATTTGAGTTTATAAATTCTAGGAAATGTTGGGCAAGGGAGTTAGTACTTGAGTAGTTCTCCCAGTTAATGTTTGGGTAATTGAAATCACCCAATATTAGGGTGTTTGGTAGGACCTTTATGTTTCCCAGTGTTTCCAGAAATGCGGAATGGGGGTCCTGGGACATGCTGGGTGATCTGTAGCAAGCTGCAATTTGAATTGCAGTTTTGCCTGTTGTTAGTTGCACATGGATGATCTCTGAAGCATCGTGCTGTGCCACTAACCTGGAGGTGTGTGTATCCTTGATGAATATGGATACGCCCCTGCCTTTTGTATTTTGGTCCGAGTTCTGTGGCCGAAATGTATGGTATGAGTTGTAGCCTGGTAGTGCTGGGGTGCTCTCTGTAGGCTTAAACCAGGTTTCTGTTACTGCACATATATCTATTTCCTCCATACTGAGGAGTGCCTCGAGTGCGTGCATTTTGAGGTTTAGACTTACGGCACTGAGTAGCATTGCCCTCAGTTTTTTGTTACTTGTGCTATTTACGGTGGTGGGTTTCTCTTTTGAGCCTTGCTTAAAGGCACTATGGGGGTGGCAAGAGCCTTGGCCAGTATTCGAAAGCCTAAGGATGACAGGTGCAAGCCATCTCTAGTGAAGAAGTGTGGCTTGTCGAGCATGTCATCCCAGTCAGACAGACACTGGATCCCCTTTGAATGACACCAGAAACTTAGCCAATTGTTGAAATTGATAATTTTTTCTTTATACCATGATATCGTTCTTGGTGAGGGCAGGATGCTACTCAAGGTCAGGATCATATCGGCCTGGACTATGTGATCAGAGAGCTCTTCCATGTCTCTATTCATGTAGTCCAGGGAGGGTATGGCTCAGGTCATTCACACCAACATGGACAATGACAGAGTCATATTTGTACTTGTTCTGGAGTAACCTGAGTGCCTTTGTTATGTAGCGGATCCTGGCACCCAACAGGCAGCTAACAGTAACCTCCTCCTTATTCAGTCTAGTGGGTAGGAAGTCAGTGTGCCTGATTATAGCGTCACCTATTACTAGTATGCTGGGTATGTTATTTTGCCTTAAGGACTGTGATTTCGTGGCACACTGGTTTTGTGGAGTATGTGTTTCATGGTTTGTGTTGGGGGCTGGAGGTTGCTTGGATGTCTGCTTTGGAGGTCTCTCTTTCTTTTGCAGATTTTTATTTAGAGCCTCCGAGTATGTTTTTTTGCCGATGCTGGTTTAGTGGGTCTCTGTGAGACTGGTGGTATGATGCAAGTATTTCCCTTCTCTTCTTGACAGTCTGATCCAGTCTTGGGTTGATAGAGCTTAGTCTCCATTTTGGCTGTATAATTGCATCTCTCGCATGTATTAGTGTTTGGTGGTAGGAAGAGAGGGTTGTCTGTGTACATGAGGCAGTTGTAACATTGCCTCAAAATGTCCAGATTCACCATTTGGACTGGAGAGTACACATGAAGCTGCCCTTTGGACATGCCTGGATAGGTACAGTGAACTGTTTAACTGAATGGCTGGTAAGGTCGAATAGAGAGCCTTGTCCTCCTTTACAGTACAGGGGAGAGGGGAGGGTCTAGTGCTAGGATTTAGAAGTGCTTGCTATGAGTTTTGAGCAGGTGCCGGGCTGAGAAATGAATGGCTTGAGTGCTTAAGTTGAAAGTTTGTCTAGTTCCAAGGGAAAAATTGAAGAGGAGACTTTGTGGAGCCAGGAATAGTTGTACCCTAGCTAACCAGTGCTGCCCGGCATGCAAAACTGGGCAAATTCGTTTTTTTTAAAACAGGGACATGAAAGAGTGAGAAATTACCCCAAAATGGCCAATAACTACTAATTTCTGGCCTGAAACCACTCCTCCAGGGACAGATAGGCTGCTCAAAGCTCCCCTGTCTCACAGGTGAACAGAGAAACTTCCTTCTATCCAAGCAAGGTATGGGCAAACACAGACATTTGTAACACAGCCCTGAATTCAGCACTAAACTGAAAACTGGACTATCCTAGCTTAGAAAGGCGGGAAACAAGTATGTATGTATGTATGTGTGTGTGTGTGTGTGTGTGTGTGTGTGTGTGTATGTATATGTGTATATATATATATGTGTGTATATGTATATATGTATATGTCTATATATATATATATATATATATATATATATATATATGTCTATATATATATATATATATATATATATATATATATGTATATGTGTGTATATGTATATGTGTATATATATATATATATATATATGTATATGTATATATATGTATATGTATATATATATATATATATGTATATATATATATATATATGTATATGTGTATATATATATATATATATATATATGTATATGTATATATATATATATATATATATATATATATATATATATATATATATATATGTGTGTGTGTATGTATATATATATATATATATATATATATACATTTACACATTTTTTTCCCAGAAAATAAAGCAGATACAATCAAAAAAACACTTTAAATGCACAGAAAAGGATACTTATTGTTATATATCTCAGATCAGAGTTGTAGTCCATTCCCCTAGCAGTAAAGTAGGAAGAAGCACAAATACAGTAAAAGCAGATGAATAAAGTACATTTTTATATGTATATAAAACAATAGAAAACTAACCGATTTAAACAAGTTACCCAATTAACCAGAAAAAAGCTCAAAACTGAGCCCTGTTCCAGCAGTCTTCAGTCCTTTATACAAATTTGATTTTAATTGCATACGTGTTGTCAGGTAGGCCATCTCTTTGCGGCTTCTTGGCTGCTCTTTCATCTAAAATGTTCACTTGCAGTAGAAAGGCAAAAGGGAGACAGTGCCTCAGCTTTAGGCTAATAAAGACATGAAACTTGTACTAGTTCTAAAATGGCAAAACTTGCATACTGTGTCTGTGCTATGTTGTTTCTTTGGCAGTGACAGTAGATTCTTAATTGTAAGGTTTTGTAGTTTGCTGTTGCTGTACATTGTTTCAGCATTAAACATCAGTCCAGTCCTAATGAGCTTTACAGAGAGAACAGAAAAAAAAAGACATAAACAAAAGACACTGTGACAGTTTTTTTTTTTTTTTAAATAATCAAACGTTTGGGCTTTTTTTGTTACAAACGCACCTGTTGTTTTGTAGGTATAGATAAAAATTGACTTCAGGGATATATTAAGAAAACTGAATTGTTACCAAATAGCTTGGTAACTACAGCAGAGCTAGTAAGGGAGATGGCTCGAAAGGTGCTTGGTATGACATCTGGACAGAGGAAGGATGACAAGGAGGCATGGTGGTGGAATGAGGAAGTACAGGAGAGTATACAGAGAAAGAGGTTGGCAAAGAAGAAGTGGGATTGTCAGAGAGATGCAGAAAGTAGACAGGAGTATAAGGAGATGAGGTGCATGGCAAAGAGAGAGGTGGCGAAGGATAAGGCATATGAAGAGTTGCATGAAAGGTTGTACACTAAGGAGGGAGAAAAGGACCTGTACCGAATGGCTAGACAGAGGGACAAAGCTAGGAAAGATGTGCAACAGGTAAAGGTGATAAAGGAAAATGAGGGAAACATACTTACAAGCGAGGAGAGTGTGTTGAGCAGATAGAGTACTTTGAGGGGTTGATGAATGAAGAGAAGGAGAGGGAGAGAAGGCTGGATGATGTGGGGATAGTGAATCATGAAGTGCAATGGATTAGCAAGGAGGAGGTAAGGTTAGCTATGAAGAGGGTGAAGAATGGAAAGGCTGTTGGGCCAGATGACATACCTGTGGAAGCATGGAGGTGTGTAGGTGAAATGGCAGTGGAGTTTTTAACCAGATTGTTTAATGAAATTGGAAAATTTTGAAAAGCTCTGAGCCCTTTCTTATTTGCAGTGGTGATGGACAGGTTGACAGATGAGATCAGACAGGAGTCCCTGTGGACTATGATGTTTGCAGATGACGTGATCTGTAGTGAGAGTAGGAAACAGGTGGAGGAGACCCTGGAGAAAAGGAGATATGCTGTAGAGAGAAGAGGAATGAAGGTCAGCAGGACTAAGACAGAATATATGTATGTGAATGAGAGGGTGGATAGAGAAATGGTGAGGATGCAAGGAGTAGAGGTGGCGAAGGTGGATGAGTTTAAATACTTGGGATCAATAGTTCAAAGTAATGGTGAATGTGGAAGAGAGGTGAAGAAGAGAGTACAGGCAGGATGGAGTGGGTAGAGAAGAGCGTCAGGAATGATTTGTGACAGACGAGTACCAGTAAGAGTGAAAGGGAAGGTCTACAAGAGGGTAGTGAGACCAGCTATGTTATATGGGTTAGAGACAGTGGCATTGACAAAAAGGCAGGAGTTGGAGCTCTATGTGGCAGAGTTAAAGATGTTGAGCTTTGTACTGGGTGTGACGAGGGTGGACAAGATTAGGAATAAGTATATTGGAGGGTCAGCCCAGGTTGGAAGGTTTGGAGACGAAGCCAGGGAGACAAGATTACATTGGTTTGGACATGTGCTGAGGAGGGATGCTGATTATATTGGGAAAAAAATTCTAAGGATGAAGCTACCAGGTAACAGATAAAGAGGAATGCCTAAGATAAGGTTTATGGATGTGATGAGAGAGGGCATGCAGGTGATTGGTGTGACAGAGCAAGATGCAGAGGACAGGAAGAAATGGAAACAGATGATCCGCTGTAGCGACCCCTAATGGGAACATCCGAAAGGTCATGTTTAATGAAGGTTTGGAAAGTGAGAGGATGCCTGAGGAATGGAGAAAGTGTTTTGGTACCGATTTTTTAGAATAATGGTGATATGCAGAGCTGTAGTAACTACAGAGGGATTAAATTGATCAGCACAGCATGTAGTTATGGGAAAGAGTAGTGGAAGCTAGGTTAAGAAGGGACGTGATTAGTGATCAGCAGTATGGTTTCATGCTGGGAAAGAGCACTACAGATGCAAGGTTTGCTCTGAGAGTGTTGATGGAGAAGTACAGAGAAGGTCAGAAGGAGTTGCATTGTGTTTTTGTAGATTTAGAGAAAGCATATGACATGGTGCCTAGAGAGGAGTTGTGGTATTGTATGAGGAAGTTCGGGAGTATCAGAGAAGTATTTAGTAGTGGTACAGGATATGTACGAGGGTAGTGTGATAGCGGTGAGGTCTACGGTGGGAGTGACGGATGCGTTTAAAGTGGAGGTGGGATTACATCAAGGATCAGCTCTGAGCCCTTATTTGCAATGGTGATGGACAGGTTGACAGACGAGATCAGACAGGAGTCCCCGTGGACTATGATGTTTGCAGATGACATTGTGAGTCTGTAGTGAGAGTAGGGAACAGGTGGAGCCGACCCTGGAGAGATGTAGATATGCTCTAGAGAGAAGAGGAATGAAGGTCAACAGGAGTAAGACAGAATGTGTGTGTGAATGAGAGGGAGGATAGAGGAATGGTGAGGATGCAAGGAGTAGAGGTGGCGAAGGTGGATGAGTTTAAATACTTGGGATCAATAGCTCAGAGTAATGGTGAGTGTGAAAGAGAGGTGAAGAAAGTACAGGCAGGATGGAGTGGGTGGAGAACAGTGTCAGGAGTGATTTGTGACAGACGAGTACCAGTAAGAGTGAAAGGGAAGGTATACAAGAGGGTAGTGAGACCAGCTATATTATATGAGTTGGAGACTGTGGCATTGACAAAAAGACAGGAGTTAGAGCTGGATGTGGCAGAGTTAAAGATGTTAATATTTGCACTGGGTGTGACGAGGGTGGACAGGATTAGGAATAAGTATATTAGAGGGTCAGTCTAGGTTGGATGGTTTGGAGACAAAGCCAGAGAAGCAAGATTACGTTGGTTTGGACATGTGCTGAGGAGGGATGCTGAGTATATTGGGGAAAAAGTTGCTAAGGATGATGCTATCAGGTAACAGGAAAAGAGGAAGGCCTAAGATAAGGTTTATGGATGTGGTGAGAGAGGACGTGCACGTGGTTGGTGTGACAGAGCAAGATGCAGAGGACAGGAAGAAATGGAAACAGATGATCTGCTGCGGTGACCCCTAATGGGAACAGCCGAAAGAAGATGATTAAGAAAACTGAATTGTGCTGATATTTTAGCATGTGTGAGCCGTGCATTTTATGTTTGTTTAAATGCTGTTAAGTGGCAATGATTGGTGTAGTGTTGATATTCTTTTCCAAGTGTGTCCGTGCAGGGAATGGCAAGATAAAATACATTTGCATTAATAGAAAAAGACACATGGAGGTTACAGGGTGTAGCTTGTGGAAATGGGCTAACATAAGGGCAGTATTGTGCATGTTAATTAGGGTTAAGGAATGTTAAGAAGTGCAGAAAGGATAAAATCAGTACAGGGAAATACTGGGGGAAATTAAAGGTCAAAGGAGAGTATGCAGGGTTTAAATGTGGAGTGGATTACTGTTCTACACATAAATACATTGGCCTGGTTGGAAACCTTGAAAATTCTGAGGCAAGGTAAAGTTGGGGATATTTTAAATTGAAGATGGTTGAGGTGCAAAAAGGAAAAAAAAAATGTGTGTGAAACAGTGGAAACTGAAGCAAAACAGATAGGATTAAATGTGAAATGGTAAGTAGGAAGAAATGCATTTAAACCATTATCTGTTTTAATAAAGTAGAACAGAATTATTCGCCATGGATAAATTGTGGTGGGAGATGCATATGTGGAGGTATTGGTCTGTGTAGTTAATCACTGAAACATTAAGAACATTCTTTAGTTCTCCCCTCCCCTTTCTTTGTGATTGGATCAGTTGCTGTTGATGTTCTGTCATGTCCTTCTAGTTTAGTTTAATTTAGTTTCTCACCTCTTCACTCTATCAGATTTAATCTTCCATGCAGTTCACTAACACAGACTCACTTGCTAGGCATTCGGCCTAATTTCTTGCAGTGTAAGTAACATGCAAGAGACTAGGACTTTGTGTTAAGTAAGGAATGTTTTTCAGACTTTTTTTTAACCCCCCCCCCCCAACATAGGACCAAGCCCTATGGCTCCCCTACCTATATCCAGTCAGCCTATTATTCTGCTGAGAATCCCTGGGCAAGGGGACAAGGCTAGAGCCCTATGGCCCATGTATTCCTTCCCCAGAATCCCCAATCGTCACATCCAGTCTGGAAGGGAGTGGGACACGCTTGCTGGTCCTGCAGGACAGTATACTCTTTCCCACCGTGGATCGCCCTCCCTTCCCCCTCCTGTAAAGCTCTATAGCATGTAAAAAAATATATTTTTTACTGCACAGAAGCATTAGATGAGATATAATTGTGCATTTCTAAACTAAGCCAGTGAAGCTGTGGTGTGTAATGAGTAAATTCCTCTTTCGGTGTTTTGTTTTCTATGACTTAACCTTAGTCTTTTTTTTCCTCTCTTCCTCTATGCTTTTTCTCCTTTTGTGTTGGGAGAACATTATCCAGGCAATTGCCCTAATCCTGTTTCTGTCTGGGCAGCCTTGGTGGACAACAGTGCTTGGAATGCTGGGTTCCCAAACTCATGTGCTCAGTCTAGGCTACATGCCATATTGAGTGGCAAACATCCTTATCGTGGACCTTGTGCAGCATTGCTGTATCACAGTGTCCATGTTGTGGACCTTGTAGTGAATTGCTGCAGCACCAAACCTTCAGGGAGTGTCAAGTATCACAACAGAATGTTCTGCCTGCTTTCCACCAGAATGAACAAATTGGCAGTTGCCACTCATTTCCACTGTCCTTAGCTATTTCCTCCAATGCCTGGATCATTTGATCTCATTTCATCAAAGCTGTAGTCAGGGCTTTATCCCTCTGTATCATGGTATCAAGCCATCCAGTAAATGTAAAGTGATTTTTTTTAGTGTTTTCTAATGTTTCCTTTGCACCACAGCATGCAGTGCAAAAACAGCTGAACAGCACTTTTACCCTGTAGGTAGCATTTTCTTGTATTTCAACAGGAAAACACTTTTTAGAAAATATGATTTCCATGCAATTGACATCAGTGAGGAAAAAACAGTAAACTTTAACCTTGTTGGTGTCAGTGTACGAAAAGCGTGTGTTGCGTCCGTAGACTTTGAGCAAAGGTGCTCCCTTAAAGACTATGGACGTAACACACTATTTCATGGTAACTTTACTGCAGTAAATGTTACATTTATTTTCTGACATGGTTTAATAAAGTTTACAAAGCTCTTTTTTAAACTAAAAAAACAGCCGAATTGTATAACTATTGCCAAGTGTAAAAATGCATTGTGACACTTAATATCAAATGCCACAATGTAAATCCTAACATCAGAAGATTACTTTAAGGTTGATTGTTTTGATCGGGGGTCTTAGGAAACAACCCCATTCATTGCGGAAGGGGGATGTTGCCTACTAAAGTTCTTTTTTTTAGTTATTGTTAGGTCCATTTTTAGTGGCATGTCTGGGTTGTATTTGGCAGCATCTTTGCTTTTCACCAAAGCTGTCAGTTATGCTAGCTAGACCTGGCCAAGGGAGCCCGCAGGATTTTTTTGCAGGGGGGTGCAAACCCAAGCCCTGCCCATGCAGCCCCACCCCCTCTGCTGTCCCCGCCCACTCAGCCCCACCCCCACCGCCATTCCAGTGTCCCATTACTTGGCTATTTCTCCCCATTTGTCATAGACACTGTTCAAATCTCTGTGTGCATACTGTTTTATGCTTTACTTCTACAATGATTACAGATATTTGGATTTCATTTACAACTTTTATTTCAACTTTTATAGCACAAACACTGATAGACATTTACTAAACCTAAACAAAGCAATAGTCTTACAATGAAAACAGACTTAGCATTAAAACTTCTCTACCTTTGAAACCCACATTCACTGAAAGAACATTGAAACCCGCATTCAAAGAAAATGCATCTGGCCAGTGGCAGGGTAAGTTTACCTTTGGGCTGTTTTCAAATCATAGGCTCCTTGCACACATTTTTAGAACCATGGAAAAGTTATTTGATTCACCTTCCTGACTGTATTAATTATACTATATAATAATTGAATTATATCCCTTGTATAATACAGCACCACTTGTTAGAGCGTGTTTTAAATTTATAGTTCTGAACAATTTTCCTTTAAACAATGAAACAAATCATATGAACCAGTAATGACAACCTGCCCAATTAAGAACATTTCAACCATAAAGGGCCACTCTGCTCAAACTTCTGTCATACAATCCAACAATATCAATTAATATGCAGAATCTTTGCAGAAGTAAAAGTTATCTGAATAATTCCACATTAAAGAGATCTGAAACCAGTGAAGAGGTTGTTGCTAGATAACTTTATATTTCAATATTTAATCTACAAATTCAGTGCCTGCTGCCCTTGAAGAATAAATTGCCTATGTTATATTAAAAAATGGTAAGCTGGTATATTGCAATAGTGAATGGGTGGCAAGCTGAAAAACAAGTTCATAGTTATTAGGCATCTCATCCAAAGGAGGACATACTCAGGACTGTAGCACTCCACCTCCTTAAAATGCAAATCTACATGTTAATGGGAGTAGAACCTATAGCCTTCTGTATCAAGATGCAAGTATGCTACCTGCTGTGCTGCTTTAAGAATTCTATACTACAATAGTGATGCCATTTGCTAAACAAAACAGTTGCACATTTTAAGTAAGCTTAGCATGAGCAGCAGTAAATTTCTCTTCCTTTGAAGCTCTCACAATTCCTTGAAAATGTACTTGAAAATAAAATCCACCTGCTAACTCTAACTAGGGCATTTCACTCTTCTCTCTCACACACACCTCAACCTCTTAGTGCAAGAAATCTGGACAAAGCCTAAAATAAATAGGAACAGATTATAAATATTGCTGTCATGAACTTAGAACATTGCTAGAATCTGCACCTGCTTCTGACAAAGTACCTTTTTGATGACACGCAGGACAAATATATGTTTGTGCAGTTATTCAAACCCAGACTGTTTTTAAAATTAAAAAGTCACTTACTACCAAAGGACAAATTACACTACCAAAGAAAAATAGGTAGTAGATCAATAACTACAAATAGGTCTAATTAAAGAGCTGAATAATATTACCTATGTACTTTCCTCACAGTGCGACTCAGCTTCTTAACTACTACATTTTGTGCTGAACCTGAAGTGCTGAGAGCAAAACAGAATAATGGAATCACTGGAGATAATTGAAAATAGTTTAGGACATTACTTTGCTAAAATATTGTGAAAACAGCATGAGCTACAGAATTTCTTGGGAAGAAGTTGAAATGCAAAGTAACATTAGTCAACCATTTCATTTACAGCCCCATGGGTGCTTTATGTAATGAAATAAGTACTTTGCCTGCAATTTCATAACATACACTTTTAGATACTTACTGTACCACAATGTGTACTAGGTGGCCTAGTATACATCAAATGCCATTTTTTTTCAAATAGGGAATAAAATGTATTGTTTGAAAAGTAATGTATTTCTATAGTCGCCTGCAGATATTTTTTACATATAAACTTATGCATGTATTTCAGAACCTCTTACATTAACCTTTATAAAAATGTGTTAAGTAAAGTTATATGTCTATGAATTTTAACTAAGCGCAACCATATGAATTTATTGGTGTGTGTGTGTGTTTTCAGGATGAGTAGTGAAACCATATGAAATCAAGTTCCTTATTCCTACTAGTATCATACTAAATTCAGTTAGTAAATATTTAACATTTAGTCCAGTTAATAAAACAAAGTTAATATTTTATTTCAATGAAAAATTTTTGTTTTTCAAGAGAATACAATTGTAGTTTGTTGTAAACCTTCAGATAATATATTATGCTCTAGATCTCAAGACTAAATCCAAAGAAGTTTCCTTTATGATACCACCCTGATAGGATGCCTACCTTTGATGCTCCAAGAGCATTCAACTGGGGAAGCTGACCTCTAGCTAACACTACTTATCACTCCTAAAGTGGTACTTCATGAGACTTTGACCTGGGATTGCAAGCAGGCACCTCTTCCTCATTTCTTGTTTCCATAGTGCCTGACCTCACTAATCTATTGCTTGTGTCCAGTCCGGCAAGGCAGACAAACAGCTTACCTCTGCACCCGTGGGCTGGCTGCTGTAAGCAATCCTCCCAGACTTTAATAGTATGGTCAGAGTATGCAGCAGTTTATTTCTTAACACTGAAGGTGTGCTTTCATAATCATAAATGTTGGACTACGTTTTTCTGCTATATGAAACTGTGCAAGGATAATTCAAATCAGAGAATTAAGAATAAAAAAGGCTGCATACATGTCTGCCTATTACAGAACTAAATGCACATAGTTTCTAAAACTATTTTTTGGAAACACTACATTCTGGCCACAAACCAATGTTAATGCATCTAAAATGTAACATCCCATCACCAATATATTATAAGATCTATATAATTTGATGAGCCACACTGCTTGCATCAGCTGGGCTACTTAGATTTAATATGTGAAGATGGGCAGATGACAGGTGCAGACCTCATCAATGACTTTTAATCAGGAGCCCACCTTTCCCTTTATAGAAATGAAATATTTATTTTTGAGCATGTGCACAATTAAGGAATCAATGTGAGAAAAATCCACATAAAAAATAGCAAGATGTGAGATGGAAATCAGTCGACATATATATGGGTGCATGGCAACAGATTGAAACATGTAAATATCTACAAAAATATCTAATGTACGAAATACCAACAGTTAAAAGCAATCTAAGCACAAAACATTAATAAAACCTAATCATATCTCAAACCAGTATTTGGTTGCACTCCCACTTCCCCTGCTAATTATATATACCATCTTCGAAGTGGTGCAACAGTGAGGAAAGGCCATATACCCTTCCCTGGTGTAACTTCAATTTTATAGATATTTTTTCTTTAGATATTTTTAACTGTTGATATTTTGAACTTAGATATTTTGTCAACATTTAAGCTATTCATATCTAAACTTTCACTGTACCTTTCACATCTTATAATACATTGCAACGTTTCAAGTTAATAAAAGAGGCAAGCTAATACAGTGCTTAGTTTATGCAACCCACCCACTCTGCATCATGCTGTACTCCCAGATCCCTTACTACATTTAGCTGCTACGTCTGTTAGAAAATATATAATTAGAAACATAAAAGGCAGCAATTAATGAAATTTCTGTTTTGTCTACTTTGTAAAATGCATGGTATTTTAGGGCAAACAATTTTATGAAAATCCAGAGGAAGAAGTTCTCTTAAGATGTTAAAGTACAGAACAGCTCCCCAGTGCCCAGTAACTACGGTAAGTAATACTTTGCGAGAAGCATTATATGATATTGCAGTGCAGAATGTATCCCCATATCACCCCCCACATCTTATGCATCCTGTATTTCATTGCATCAAATCTGCAAAATAGCTGGGTAGTCTGCTGTCTTTTCCTACCAGTCACATAGTGGAGAATGTTATCTGCCATCTTTTTTTGTCAGCCTAGCTAGTCACAACAAAATCAATCACTAGTGACATGTTCTACATGTTTGTAAGTAAGCAGAGGCAAGCCTGCATGAGGCTGTCTCCATTAAATGTATATAACAAAAAAAACTTCTGCAGTGTAAGGTTCTTCCTTTGCTTGCCCTTTCTAATTTAAAGTACCTTTGTTACAATTCCAGCAGTCTGAAATTTCAGTGAAGTACTTAAAATGAACCTATAATGCTACAGGTAATGAGAATAGTCCTCATGAAATTTAATTGTGTAGCAACCAGTTCAACAGTGAATTCTTAGAATATTAAAGTAAAATTGATAAGAGATTTAACTGAAAAATCAGGAGAATGTTGTGTTTGCAAACTACAAAATCAAATAACAGTAGCTGACACAGCAGAGTATCATACATTATTTTCTCCTGCATTTTACCAACTTGTGTTTAATCTGTTTATATTGTGTTAGCTCTTTGTTGTTTTTTTTAATTTATTTGTGTGTTTGTGTGTGTGCTTACATTTTTTTTGCAATATTTGTACCAGTTTGAGCTTAGGTGATTCTCGTAATTATTTTCTAGGAATCCAAAGCATTATTAAAAAAAATAACATAGAGGATTATGTCTATGTCTTTGTCAACCTTCTTATTGTGTTTGATTCATGAACGTGAAGAAATTCACAACAGCAAAGCTCAAGAGTTGAATCTTGACATGCGTGACAAAAAACCTAAACTAAGTTATGATCAGACACCCAGTCATTTGTTGCACATGGCACTTTACCTTCTGCCTGGTACTGCAATAGTTAGAGCGCTAAGCATTTTTCTGCTTTGAAAGCTGTAACATCACCACAGAATAATAGTGCACAGTGCAAACAGCTTTAAAAGCTATAAACCCTTTAAACATTTCATTCAGGGTGCGAATTAAATATTTATCAGTTCTTAAAGCTACTTGTGCTTTCTGCTGCATACCCAAACATGAACTAGAGCTCAACATCAATGGAGGGGCACTAAAGATATTTTGTTAAACACCTTTTTGTTGTCATAAAGGTGCTTAACAAGCAATTCTTTCACTTAGTTTGGGCTGTTAATTGCAGCACTGGATGTGCTACTCGTTTCTTAATATTGCCTTACACATCTTTTTGATTAATCTGTAGCTGCTAAGCATGTAAAAGGACTTAATATATCATTGAATTTCCAGGTATCATGAAATATGAGATTATTATAGCAGAAGTTAATAACAGTATATTAATTATGTCATGACAGCACTATCTGGCATTCAAAGTGGAAAAGTTTTCTCAGCTGAAATCTAATGGTTGGGTTATTTGGACCATTCAGTGAAAAAAAACAAGTATTTTCTAATGGAGCAGTGTTAATTTCAGTATTGTGAGTGTCATAGCCATTCACTGCCTTCATGTGTATTAATCAGGAGAGCAGGTTTCTTGCATAATAGAAGAAAATATTAATTGTTGTCACTAATGCTGCCTTTAAATTAATCATGTAGCTGCTGTTCTAGAATTTATGGCAGCATCTTTAAATATCAGTAACTTCACTAACCTAAAATGCAGGAAACCTGCATGTGATAAGAGCATGTACTCAATAACAGTAACTTACTTTGTTTCTTCCACAAAGAGACTGTTTATATTTTTTGTGAGTGTGTTTTTCATATTTTTTTTGAAGAGGTATAAAAATTGCAATAAGGGTGAAAAAACCTTCCTTTTAAATATTTATCCTCACAAGTGAAGAGTGGCAAGGCCTGTCAGATTTAACGCACCCTGGTGAGTTGCACAACTCACTCCAGGCTAACAGATGCTGTGTCTCTTGCTGGGTAACAACCACCTCAGTTACCACTGGTTAATTGCTAATGTTTCCTAATATTCAGAAACCTTAGAAGACCGAGGATTTTGCTAAGCAGATATTTTTCCATTACGTTATAAGGGTGTTAAGTAATCTCAATATATGCATATCCAGGATGGAGGGCTGTCGAAGATTGCTTATTCCATTATGAACAAATGGCCATGACATTACCCCTAATTCATACATAAATTTGGCTTCAGGCAGGAATGGTACTTTCAGGAGCAAATCAATTGAGGTATGAGTCTATCTTACTTGTAATGGAGTCGCAGTTTATTAGGCTGTGTTTGCAGCTGACATTAATTCCATTAACGCCTTTTGAATCTGGATTGGTTTTGTTTTGACACCATATATTTTTTATTGACACAATGGAAGCTGTTGCTTCTTGATTTCTAATCTGCACAGCACTTCTAGTCTCCTGTAATCTGGCCCTTTGATTCTTCAAGGAACCTTGTAAATATACGTAATAAACTTGTTTTGGCAAAAATCTAGATTTTGTGATGACTTTTCTCAGATGCACCTGCCACACTTCACTAGACAGCATGTGCCAGTTAAAACACACAGCCTTGATGCGCTATGAAAAAAGCAGGATCCACTCAAGATGATCTTCATAGAGGTGTTCATATATATAACACATATCATTCTGACCACAAAGTATAGAAGTAGCCAATATAATGGACTTAAGTACTTCCCTTTCTACTGTGTAATAAATTCTCAGTACAGGCCGCTGTGTTATTTAAAATTCAGAAACTAACTCTTGATAATGAAGTTAAACAACCTGCTTAAATGAAACGGAGCACAGGACAACTGTGCATAAGAAACATCTGCATTTAGAAATGAAATGAAAGCTTACACCCCTTAAATGAAATGGAGCACAGCACTACATAAGGAAATGAAACGGAGCACAGCTCAGTCTGCAATTGTATATGGAAATTAAATGAAATGGAGCTTACCGACCCGTGGGAGTTGACTTCGTGTGGCTACCACTACCAGGACCTGATGAGATTGTTTTTTTTTCCCGCGCACATTTGTGATTTAAATTACGTAGTGTGCGGCACATGCATGAGTCAGGTCTTGCAGCTGTAAAAGTGGGAGGGTGCTTCCCTCCTCCTCGCCCTATGGTTCTGGCGCCTAAAACGGGGTGCAAAGGGCGTTCTTAAACAGGAATGCCCTTTCTTAAAAAAACAAAACAAAACTTTTTTATTAAAATAAAATTAATTTCTCGGCCAGCCGATTCCAGGGGGGTGCAAGTGCACCCCTTGCACCTGCCTGCGGGCGCCCTTGGACCTGGCCTACATAATTTGGTATTTTCTTGTTGAAAAAGCTGAATATCCTGTTAATTATCAGTATAATTCTTATTACCACAAGAATCTACTCTTGTCTGCCTCATCTTTTTTTGAAATTTTTCTCAATGAAACTGTTCCATGCATACACTAACTTCTTTATGAAAAGCATCTTTGCACTGTTCTTGAGTCCCCTGTATTTTTATATACAATTTTGTCTCTCTCTCTTTTTTTTTGTTGCTTACCACCTTTGAAATATGTTCCCATTTTGCCCTTTGATAATTTCAAAAATGTAAATATAGTGGAAGGGGAAGGGGGCAAGAGGAAAACTGGATATCCTGATTCTTCCTGGTGAACATGGTGGTTTAGGACTAGCTGATTTTAAGGGATGTTTTAAAGCTATACAGGTGACAGTTGTGTAGCATAAGCATATGACTATAATTCAAAGTGGGAAAAGTTGGTGGTTGAGTAAGGTGGAATTAAGAGGGGAAGCAGAGAGACTAAGACTCACACACACGCACACACACTGCCAATCATTAGCGGACCGGAGTTCCGCTGTGGCGACCCCTTACCGGGAAAAAACTGAAAGACAAACGACAACAATTTGAATACCAAGTAGCACATAGCTCTTTCCGGTAGGGATGTGGGATACTGCTTAGAAACATATTTTAAAAATGATGGAAAAGTATAACCTCATTATCAGTACATTGTGTTGCAAAATTCTACCGCACAGAATTGTTCATTTTCACTTTTTGAAAAAGGGAGATTGGTGTCATCCTGCTTTAAATTATTGGTCCCGGTAGTATGTTCATGTAGTGTGGTTTTCTGTATACTAGACAACTTCAAGAATCGCATATGATGAGGTGGATCCAGAAAAAGTTGTGAAGGGTAAATCAAGACTGAAAATAGGAAAGTACCTTCAGAAATGGGTACATCATGTGCAAGGGTGAATCGGGCCTGGAAATAGGTATGTTCCCCCAAAATAGGGACAATTGTGAGGTATACTGGGAATGAGGCTTAAAATGTTAAATGACAAAAGAGCAGTGGGAGGAAGTTTACGGCCCCAGGTTGCCACAAAATCCAGAGAATTAAAGATATTTGCACAAAAATGGTTGCACGTGTACTTTTGTACTCTCAATTGGGCTTCAGAGGCTTGAGAGAAAATTAGGAGCATCTTTTTTGGAAATGCGTGGAGTTGACTGAATTTAAGGACTCTCTACAGTCCTGACACAGTTGTTGGGGGATCATATTTATTAACTAAGGAATGGAGGCGATACTCTTGTGTTGGTGGTTTACAACTATTGAGATGTAGTAAGATCTTAAGTTTAATGTTGTTACCAGACAAAAAAGCAATTGCACAAAAGTGGATATCTGAGACCAAACTAGCTATAAATGAAGCACTGAGTATTGCAAATAAAAAATATAGAGCTGGAAACGTTAAAAGATGGATAAAACGATTATTTTTGGTAACTGTATATAAACAGTAATGCTCAAGTAGATGTCTGCCTGGGATGACATGATCGACAAACCATGATGCTTTGCCAGAGATGGCCTGCACCTGTCGCCCCTGGGATTCCGGATACTGGCTAAGGCTCTAGCCACCCCTGTAGTGCCTTTTTTTAGGCAAGGTTCAAATGACAAATTCACCACCCTAACAGGTACAGGCAAGAAGAATCTGAGGATGTTCATCGTGTTTAACTGTTGCAGTCATTACACTGGGGTTATCCTGCTGACAGGCTACCCGGAGTCAGCCTGAATTCCAAAGTCCTGGTCCGGCGTCGGTTGCTGTCGCCTCTTCCCTGACGTCAGTGCGTCAGGGGTATAAAAGATGCAGCCGACGCCATTTTCTTCAGTCTTTCTTGCCGCGTGGTGCCCGAAGCAAAAGCAGTTCGCAAGTGCCGGTCGGCCGACTCCTGAGATTTTTGAAATTAAATTTCAGATCCGAAGTCTTCTATAAAGCTAAGTACCTCGTTGGAGAAACTTTTTCTTGCTCCAGACCGATGTCAGAAAAGTTAATAATTGTATTTCTTGTGGGAAGCAAATACCTCATAAGGATTTTCATTCTTACTGTATTCCTTGCGTAGGGTGCTAGATTTAACCAACGCACTATTAAGCGTCGGTACAATTTTGCTTTTCGTTACTTTGGCCGAAGGTTTAACTATATAATGCCGTCTGAACAACCGACCGGAATTCATAAAAAGCGCAAGGAAAAAGAAAAGGACAGGCATCCGAGGTCCAAAACCGACGAAGCCTCTTGTAGGCCAGTCGCCGGTTCTCAGTGAGGCACTTTCGCAGCCCCTGACACCCGCTACCTCAGAGCCACAGGCTGCCTCCAACATCCACGTGTAGACAGCTAGGCCTCTGTATACTCAAGGTATTGGGCCTTCGGAAACTAATCTCTCAGATGGGTCCGGAGCCACTGAGCATGCATCGGCTTCTGAGGGTGTTTTCAGACCTACACAGCTTTAGATCAAGCCAACTTCAGCATCAAAGACAAAGACTAGAACAGTTTTAAAGACAAGGAAACAAGTACAGCATTCTCCAGGACAGACTTCCATGCCTAAAAAACAGATGCTCAAAATGGCCGAAGACCTAATTACTTTGATCAGGGGGTTCCCATCCCCCAGTGATAAGAGGCGTAGGCAAGATACTGAATATGATTCCTCTGATCAGGTTTCTATTTCCTCTGACTCTTCTTCAGAACAGGGATACTCTGTTCCTCCCTATGAGGATTCTGATGCTGAAGAATCTATTCCTTCAGCTTCTCCTCCTGAGGATTACTCTTTTGGGGAAACCCTGCATACCATGAGGGAGCATTTCCACTGAGAAAGCCAAGATTACTCAGATTCTTAAGAAAAGGCTCCGAGACTTTCTTCTGCTACCTCAGCACAGACCTCTTGCTATATTCCACCTGTTCTAGACATTGTTGTAGATGATGTAATTGCAGAGTCCGGCCTGTCTCCCGACTCTACCTCCTGCACCTGTTAAGCCAGACAGATACTACAGGGTTCCAGATTCTCATAAATTTCTATATAAAAACCCTGCTGCTGACCCAGAAACTATTTTTCAGGGTCCCAAAGGGGTCAAGGCTGCTATTGCAAAAAACCCTGTCCCCCTCAGACAGAGATTCTAGGGCACTGGACAGATGGGGCAAAAAAGTTTACACTTCTGCTACCTTGGCTGTAAGGGCTTTAAATTGTCGATTCCATGTGCTTAAATATCAGCAATACTTAATGTCTCTGTTGTTGTTGTTGTGTCTTTCAGCTTATCCCGGTTAGGGGCCGCCACAGTGGTACTCCGGTCCGCTAATGTTTGGTAGTGGATTTTTACGTGCCTAGTTACCAGCCCTGACACACAACCTTCAACGAAGGCACACCCATTCATGCATGCCTCCACACAGAAGACGCTCTAGCTGAGAATCGAATGGGACAACTACTTGGTGTGAGGCGACAACGCTACCGCAGCACCACTACCGCGGGTACTTGATGTCTGTTAAAACAGAAAATGTTGACAAATTCTGAATGTTCTGAGAACAAGGAATTGCAGAATTTATTGCATGCAGCTGAACAAGTGGGAAAACATACTTTGCAATGTGGTTATGGTTCAATGGAGGTCTCTTGCAGGGCCGCTGTAACAGGTTCTGTTATTAGAAGGCATGCTTGGCTAAAGGAACACTCTGCCTGATCATGTTAAAGCAAAATTATTGGATGCTCCATTACAGCATGATACTTTGTTTGGTGTTAAGGCAGAAGAGGTGTTTAAGAAAATGGAGGATAAATCTAAATCTATGCAGACAGTGAAGGATTTCTTACAGGTACAGCCACCCAGATTTAGCAGGAACTGGCCTTCTAAGAATTGGTTCTTTCTCGTGTCAGACAGGCCACAAAGAGGCAGATACAGACGCTCTAGAGGCAGACAACAGCCCCAGGGCTCATACAGGCCCAAAAAATGGGGTGCTTCTGCCTCCAAAAGCGGTGAAGAAAAATCACAGCCATATAGGAAACAGTCCCAATGACTTCCCTCTGCCAGTGCCAAGCACTTATCTTTTGGCAGCACCCTTGGGGGTAAACTAGCACTTTTTCACAAAATTGGCACACGATCACCCAGGACAAGTGGGTCCTAAATATAGTCTGTCAGGGCTGCAGGTTCCACTTTCACACCCTTCCAAAGGCAAAAGGTATGCCAGACCTGCCACACAATCAATGGGCAGAGGCACAAAAACAAGTTTCATCTCTCATGGACATGAGGGTCATTCAACCAGTGCCACTGCAAGAGCAGGGACACGGATTCTACAGAAGACTTTTCTTAGTACCAAGAAAGGACAAAGCATGGAGACCAATTCTGGACCTGTCTATTCTAAATACTTTTCTGGACATTCCAAAATTCAAAATGTTAACTCTGCAACAGCTTCTGCCCATGCTGGGCAAGAAGGCTTGGCTTGTAACTTTGGACCTCAAAGAGGCATACCTGCATGTCCCAATCAGACAATCTTGCAGAAGATACCTCAGATTCATAGCTGGCTCAATGCACTGCCAATTCTCTGCACTGCCCTTCAGCTTATCTACTGCACCCAGGGTCTTCACAAAATGCCTGGCATCAGTAATTGCATTTTGCAGACAAAGAGGAATTCAAATATATCCCTACTTGGACGACTGCCTTATTCAAGCGGAGACCAAAGACATTCTACTAAAGCATCTGGCGTTTGTAAAAAGATTAATAATTTGCCTAGGGTACACAGTAAACGAAAAGAAATCAAAACTAGTACCGTCTCGAGATAATATTCCTGGGTGCAAGCTTAAATACAACTGCCCAGATGGCTTATCTCACGGCAGACAAACAAAGGTAACTGACTTCTTTCTTCACAATCATGGCAACAAAGACCCAGTTATCTGCAAGAAAAATTCTGCAGGCTCTGGGCTACATGGCATTTTGCTAATTCCATATACAAGACTGCATATGAGGAAACTACAATGGTATTTAAAAGTGTTTGGACTCAACATTGCCACAGCCTGGAATCATTAATTTCACTCATTCCCTGCCTGCAACAGGAGTTTCGATGGTGGGCAAAGGCCTGTCACCACAACAAGGGACAGCCATTCACTTTACCCACAGCCAGGCAATCACTAACAACAGACACATCAGATTATGCCTGGGGGGGCCCACATGGCAGGAAAATGTATTCAGGGCACATGGCCCCCAAGCCAAAGGCATCTTCACATCAATCAAAAAGAGATGCTAGCTGTACAAAATGCCCTCACAGCCTTCAAGGACCTATTTCATCCAGGACAACTGCTGATAAAGACGGACAACACCACAGTTATGTGGTACATAAACAAGCAGGGGGGGCACGCATTCCTACCCCATCTGCAGACAAGCCATGATTTTGTGGAACACAGCATTGACCTACCATGTGCACCTGCAAGCACAATTCCTGCCAGGAGAAACAAATGCTCTGGCAGACGAACTAAGTAGAAACCTCATGAATCCTCATGAGTTGAAACTAGATCCACAAATCTTCAGCATGATAACAAGGAAATAAGGATGCCCAGACATAGATCTTTTTGCCTCCCCTCACATCTACCAACTTCAGAAATTCTTCACAAGGACTTATCACAAACAAGCATGGAAAGTGGATGCCTTGTCATTCAGCTGGAACAACCTTACAGTATATGCCTTTTCTCCACTACCTCTCCTCCCCAAGGTACTCCTAAAGGTCAGACAAGAGAAGCCACAAATTATACTATTTGCCCCAGATTGGCCACACCAACACTGGTACCCAATCTTAAGGAGCTTGTCCCAAGGCCCAGCCTGGACATTGCCTCAAATTCCTCATTTACTGACCCAACAAAACAATCAGATCCTGCACAGCCAACTCAGAACCCTAAATCTGGCTGCATGGCAGGTAGTGTAACCATTCAGAATATACCTCTCTCTAAAGCAGTTATGGATGTTATTTTGGAGACCAGGAGGCCCAGCACCAGAAAATCTTATGCAGAAAAATGGAAGAGATTCTGTGCTTGGAACCAGGCACAAGGAATTGACACGCTTGTCCCAATTATGTCTAAGATTTTACAATATCTAACTGAGATGCTGGACAAAGGCCTATCCTTCTCATCAGTTAAGATCCATGCCTCTGCCATTTCAGCTCATTACAGTGCAGACCCGCCTATTTTTTCACATTCATTGCTTAGGCAGTTCCTCAGGGGGGCCAAAAATATAAGACCTCCAAGGAGAGCACCAATACCTGCATGGGAACTCAATTTTGTCTTGGAAAAAACTCACACAGCCTCCTTTTGAGCCAGCCAATACAGCTGAGATAAAATTCATATAATGGAAAACAGCTCTGCTCCTAGCAATAACTTCAGCAAGAAGAGTTTCAGAGTTACAGGCATTGATGGCTGTGGAACCTTTTATCATCTTCCATCAGGACAGGGTTTTTCTAAGGACAAATCCAACATTTATGCCGAAGGTGGTGTCCAGTGTGGCTCTTAACCAAGCCATTCATTTGCCTACTTTTTTCCCAAACCCACAGAATAAAGGGAGAGACTTCTGCATTCTTTGGACATACACAGACATCTACACTTCTTCTTGGACAAAACTAAAGCTTTCAGAAAGACTGAGCAACTTTTAGTGTCATATGCTGTAGGATCACAAGGAAAGGCCATCTCAAAGCAGACTATTTCAAAATGGATAGGACACTGCATTTGTTTCTGCTATTCACAACATGGTAAGTCAGTACCTAAGGGCATTAGACCACATTCTACCAGGGCAGCAGCCACCTCAATAGCCTTCCTCAGAGGAGTACCAACCAAAGATGTTTTGGAGGCTGCAACTTGGACTTCAGTGCACACTTTTACTATGCACTACCACTTACCTCTTTACTCTAAATCCAGAGCAGGCTTTGCCACTGCAGTTCTGCAGGGCCTTATAGCCACTCCTAATTCTGTTTAGACCCAGCCGCCGAACCTCAGCTTTGGGATTCAACCCAAGTGTAATGACTGCAACAGTGAAACACAATGAATAATGTGGGAGATTTTCCAGATGGAGGGGACATAGGATTCACAGATAGTACGATTGGTTAAGATGGAGATAGGGTGTGCTATTTCATTAGCAGCCTTTTGTAGAAATTCTGCAGGGAGCAAGTCTACTGCCAGGGAGGTGGGTTTGAGTTTCTTAAGTAGGGATTTAATATAGTATTTGGGGACTGGATCAAATTTGAAGGGAAGTACATTATCAAGAGTGGGTGAGGGGGTGTTGGAGGAGTTGGGAGGTAGGTTATTAGCTAAGGACTGAACTGTTTCTGTAAAGAAAGTATTGAAGGCCTCTGCTACACTTTTAGGAGGTAGATGTAAGGTAGTTGAAGGGGTGGAGGTTGTGGATTTACCTGAATGGAGCAGTTTATTAAGACCTGACCAGAATTTTTGTGGCTGATTTTGATGGTTTTTCTGTAATTTGATATAGTAGGTTTGTTTGTCTAGCATAGTGGATTTTTTTTGCCTCGTTTCTCAATTGTTTGTATCTAATGTGGTCCTGACATGATTTGGTGGATCTCCAGGAGGTCCATGCTGTGTCCCTAGCAGTTAGCTTTTTTAAGTACCTTTGGTTAGTCATGGAGCTATTTTACTTTTGGTTCTGATATTTCTTTTGGGAGCATGCCTGTCTAAGATGGCTAGGAATTTATCATGGAAGTGTGAGACTGCTTCGTCAAGGGGAAGTAGCTTTAGATTGGACCAATTGCATGATTTAAGTTCGGCCTGGAATTTAGTGAGGTTAAAGTATTTTGTGTATCTAATAATTTTAAGGGTGTTTTGCTGAGGCATGTTTTCTTTTTCTAGTTATATAGGTTAGGAAGTGGTCACTCATGTCCTCAGGTAGGGTGCCTGATTTATATAACTGGGATCTGTTGTGTATTAGTATCCAATCTAGGATGCTTTCTTTATTGTTGGGCTTTTTGATTCTGTTAGGGGAAGTTATAATTTGGGAGAAGCGATTTAAGTTAATGTGGGTGGTGGGGAAATTTGATGAACAGGTTTTCCAATCGGTATTGAAGTCTCCTAGAATGATATTTTCTTGGGGGTGAGTAGTGGATAGCCATTGGAGGGTACTTTCTGAGGTCACTGTGTTGTCACCTGGGGGAATGTAGATACATGCTATGTTGATAGCTTTGTGTTTTTTAAGCTGGACTTTTGTTATGAGTGCTTCAGAGTTGCTAGTCATCAGGCTTTGTGGGATACTGACAGTGGATACTTGTAGAGTGGATTTGTACATGATGGCTACTCCACCACCTTTCCTGCCTTGCTGGTCGTCTTATATTGTAGTTGGGGGGGTATAATCTCATTATCCGAGAAAGTGAGTTTGAGCCAGGTTTTGGTATGACATAATAGGAGTACATGTTCAGAAGGGCATGTATATAGTGAATTCTTATTATTTATACTTCTGATGTTTAGGTGACAGACTAGTAGTGAATTAGGGGCATTCTATGAGCTCCGTAGATTGGCAACAGTGCTGTTTGTGGAGCTAGTGATATCAGGTAAGTTTGGACCTGGGTTAGGGTGGATATCCCCATCTGCTATAAGGGTTGGTTGAGACTTCCTTACTAGTTTGTGGATTTTTAGTAGGAGTTTGTGATCGTATTTATTGCTAGGGTTTATGTAGGTAGCTCTTTTTAGAGATTTTGGGTTAGTAGAATTAGAGAAAAGGTGGGGTTGTAATGATGTGGGATAGTGGGGGTCGAAGCTAGCAGTGGTACTGGATGTAGGATATTGAGAGCTAGTTAGGCAGTAGTGTTCATAGGAGGTGAGGAGATAAAGTATGACAAGTGGGGGTATGAGGTAGCAGATTGGTCTAATAAGGTAGTAGCAAAAAAAATGTATGTTGCATTGTACACTTGCCTTTTTGGTTTAAATCTCAGAACATCTAGAATGTACACCTCAAAAAATTACATCACAGTGTGTCTGTCATATTTGTTCATATCTTCCAGTAAGATATAGATTAGTAGTGAAGGCTTTGAAAAAATGTTAGGTTGTCAGCAGGTAACACTTATAACAGTGTTGTAGCAAGTAGCTTGATAATTTTTTTTATTGCTTTTTGTTAGTGCAGGTAGCATCAGTAATATAATGCTGAATGGTGCATCACTTCTTTTGTCTTTCAATAACAAAATTGTCAAGAGCCTTTAGAATGCAGTTCTCGATTCATTTTCCAGTACACAGTTTATCCAAGTTAAGGGTATAGTGACAGTTCATTTTGAATTGTATTTTTCTGTTCAAATGAAGAATGGATGAATGTATTCATTTTATAATCTACCATTTTCTGTCTAATATTCATTTGCACACTGAAGCTTTGCAAGAATGTACAGCAAGAGTGATTGTAAACAGATTCTTCTATATTTTTTATCCCTACAGACACATGCAGTTATAATGTTTTTCAGTCCTTCATTTTCCAGTGTGAGCTTTATTGAAAAAAAATTATGCATGTATGCATCATAAGGGTTTATCGTAAAACCACATCGAAAATGCATTTTGCTTGCATGAGGTAACCCGGTTTCTCCTCATTTCTTGCATGGTTTGCTTTCCAAGATCTACATCACTCTAGAAAGTAAACATTTTCCTTCTGTAGTATGCCTCTTTGTTTTTGGGCCCTACTACTCAAAATAAACTGTACATTTGACAAAGGGCTACTGCCAGATAGTATAGGCTGTGGAAGGAATGACCTGAGAAGACCATCTTCCCCTTCTCCTAGAAAATGAAAGGGAGCTGATGAGAAACTGAAGCTGTATTTTTTTTTCCTTTTCCCAGTCCCACTGCCAACATATGCAGCACAGTGCTTTAAGGCTTTTTTTTTTATAAGATGCTGGCCTTTACTCTGTTTCCACTGTAACATCTTGTTGTCAGTGTTTTATTGTAGTAGTAAATTTTCTGGTCCTGATTGCTTTTCATTTTATAGCATAAACACAGCTGTGATTGTTGTCATTGTGGGTATGCTTCCACTATACCTTAATGTGGAAGTTTGACCATGACTTTTCATGATTTTGTTATGGCACAATTTGGCAGTTTTATAAAGATATTTATGCTGTTCACAGGAGTGTTGTCAGGTTAAATTTGCATACTGTTTTCAGTGTGAACTAAGCCATTTGAAATGCATAGTTTGCACCCAGTTTCATTTAGAAGGATTTAAATACAGTGTTCAGCACCATTGTCTGCTTGTTTCAGACATTCCAAAATTTCAGATGCATCTTGTACATTTATTCTAATGGTGGGAGTGTTTTTTTTTTTTTTTAATAGCCCCATGACCGAAGTTTTGCTAAAGATAGTTATCAAAAAGGAACACCAACTGTATTAAGCTTTATTGAGCATCATTTTTAGGTCAGTTGCACCAAACTTTCGTCAACCAAAAAGTTTGAAAGACCTGCATCTGTTCTGAAAATCAAATCCATTAATTTTTGTCTACCTGTTTTATTTTGCTTATTCTTAAGAAAAGTCCATAAACTGTAAACTTGAATGTGTGGCTGCAACATTAGACTTGTTCACGTGCATGCGCGCATGCACACACACACACACACGCACGCACGCACACACACACACACACACACACACACACACTCTGACTGGTAAAAGCTGTTTGTTTTTTGTGCTTATCGTTAACAAATCTTTTTGATCTAACTCTCCATTTTCTGTGTGGCATAATGATGAAGTCCATGCTAGAGAAAAAGTTAAACTTCAGCAACTATAACTTTTCAGACCATTAACAGATCAAAGACTAGTCATCTCCTACAGTCTGGGGAGTACAAGCAGAGTAAGAAGAAACTGAACGGATTTCAGCTTACTGCATTATAACCGGATACGAATAGATTTCCAACTTCTAAACTTTGGTTTTAAATTAGAAAATCATGTTCAATGGGTTGAGCTGTCTTTCATATGAATAGTTCAAAAACATATGCATCTGTCTCTTTAGTAAAACATTTCCTGCCTTTCTCCTCAGATCGGGAAAAACGAATTAAGGCATGGAGCAGGATTCCGCACTGAGCAGAGGGGTAGTGGTACTCATGTTTTGCATCCCCTCAACTGCAAATTAATAATTCTACTGTGCATACTCTGAGGTGCTAATGCTTAAAACACGAGTAACTGTATTTCTATTCATTTTTAATGCCTAAGTGAAGTAGTTTGTGCAATTGGAGTATATGTTCTGTGCAACTTTGTGTCCATCTCTCCCTTCTTTTATTGAGCCTCTCCATTGCCTTTTCTGGGTTCACATAGGTCTTTGCACCAAAGGGATTAAATATTCTCAAATAAACAGTATACAGGAGTTAAGGTGCTTTTCACTGCATTTTTTAAAGCAGGGGATGAACTTATTCCTTTTGGTTTGGGTCTGGTTGGAGTAATCATTTTCCACAAAAGTTCTGGATTCACCCATTTTTGAGTACTGTTCCATTCTTCTGTAAGCTTTACAATGTGTGTTCTTTCAAATGGTAACACAGCAGTTTCACTACTTTTGGTAGTGGTTGTTTGGATGACCTCAAATGTTTACCCCTATGTTGCTGTTTGTCTTTCGGCTTTTCCCAGTTAGTGGTCGCCACAGCTGAACTCTGGTCCGCTAATGATTGGCAGTTGGTTTTTATGGTGTCGAGTTGCCAGCCCGGCGCTCAACCTTCAACGAAGGCACGCCCATTCAATGCATGTCTTTCGAATGCGGGGAGGACATGCAGACTCCACACAGAAGGCACTCCCAACCCAAGCAGAGAATCGAATGGGAGAACCTCTTGTTTTGCGGCAACAACGGTACCGCTGCACCACCGCCTATGTGGTCTTTATATTTTTATTTCTTGTAGTAGGATGCCAGACCACTGATGAATACAGTGACTTATAAATTTCTTGCAGTGTAGCCCTCCCACTTTTTTCTAGAACTGCCATGAATCGTATTGATATTTTGTCTAGATCTCTTTCCCGTTTCCACCAACTTCTGATTTAGTTCCTAGTATTTTATTACCTGTTTTGCTGGTTTCATTTTGTTTTCTGATGCATGGACCAATGTAAGTTTATTGGCATGTCTGTTTTAAAGTCTTATCTATTTCATTCATTCTGTTATTTGCAGTGATGTATGTCAGTGTTCCACTTATTCTGAAGCTTTCTGCATGGATCTGATCAACTCATTTCCATTGCTGATAATTTGTCATTTGCTGTTTTTGTGTTTATGGGGACTCTTTCCTGACATTTCTGCTTGTGTGTCTTGCTCAGGTGACCACTTAGCTGCTTATTTGTCACTAGTTGTGATATTTCAGCTGACTTCATCTTTCAGTTTGGTCTCCCTGCAAGGTATACGCACACTCGTAGTTGCTTGGAAGGAGTTTGATAGTTAAAATACCAACCTTTTTGTAACAGTCCTGCAGTACAGAGCTCACAGAATTTCTGTTTGTTACACTCTCACCATCTTGGATGTCTTCATATGGTGGTTGGTGTCTTTATTGCTTTCTCAGAAGATTTTCAGCAGGCATATATTCATCATTGAAGTGTTTTACTTAAAGTGAATTGGGTGAATCTGATCATTTAAATGTAATACAACTGAAGATTGCTTTTAAAATTTATAAAACACAATTACTATTTTGACTGCATCTACCATCATAAGAATGACTATCTTTTTATCATTTTTGTCTAGATACTGTAGAACTGGATGAACTGTAGTGTCTGTTTTGTTTTTGTGATTCTTCGAGATGAAGAACAGGGTCTAATGAGAAATCTCTTTGAAGGGTTCTGCATTAACTTAAATTTTTTGTTCCTCACATAGCAGAGATCATGATATTGGTAATGCTATTGTAGAGTTTCTGATGTTCTCCGTGTTTTACTGTTGCAGTCATCACACTTGGGTTATTTGCCTGCAGGTAGCCCTCAGTTGGCCCGAATACCAGAGACTTAGTATTTCTGCATTGTTTGTTGTCGCTCCAGGACTGACGTCAGGTCGTCAGGGGTATAAAAATAGGCAGCCGACGCCATTACAGCAGTCTTTCTTGCCGAGGAGCCCGAAGCAGTTTGCAAGGGTGCCGGTCGGCCACTACCTGAGTTTTTGTTTCCGAATTGAATTATCCTGAAGTCTTCTAAAGCTAAGTATCCCGTTGGGGATCCTTTTTTGTTGCTCTAACCGATGTCTGAAAAAGTTAACAATTGTCTTGCCTGTGGAAACCAAATACCACACTGAGATTTCCATTCTTACTGCGTCACCTGTTTAGGCCCAGACCACGACGTACCTCGCTGTCTGTTTTGTGCCTTGTTCAATGCCCGAACTACTTGCCGTCGGGCCCTTATTGTCGCTAAATACTTTCACTCTCGATCTCCGTGTTCTGAAATGGCTTTGGTAAGCCATCCGACTACTAATCTTCTGAAAAAAACATAAGGATAAAGACAGAGACAGACCGCACAGGTCCAAAACTGCCGATGACACTTAAGCTAGTCGACAGTTCGCCGGTAGTCAGTGAGGTGCTTTCGAAGCCCCTGATGCCCGCTTCAGTGGATTCGCAGGTCTCTACCGAGACCCGTTCGGAGTCCGCTATGCCGCGAGACTCTTCTTCGACTACGGAGCCTGCGGATGTCTCTACCTTGTATAGGTCCGGACCCGCTGAGCAGGCACAGGCTTCTGAGGAAGTACTTTGCACTACCGATATTCAACACAAACCGAAGACTTCTTTTGCGTCTTCAGTTTTGTCTAAAACTACCAAGTTTCTAAGACCAAGAGTACATGCTACACCTAAAAAAATGACGACCCAAACTCAAGCACCTGCTTCCTTGCCACAACATCAAATGCTTAAAACGGCAGAAGACCTTATTATGCTGATTAGGGGAAGTCAGCCTTCCCCTCCTAAGAGAAAGAGACCTGTCCCCAGCAGCTTTAACAGACCAAGAGTCTGATGACTCTGAGGTATCTGATTATGAAGACATGCCTTTATCTGCTTATGAGGATTCAGATGCAGAGGAATCCATTCCCTCTGATGTCCTTCAAGGATGCATCTGCAGTCCTTACAAATGGGTTGTCCTGTCGTCAGGCAGCCCTTCGGTCGGCCGGATTCCAAAGTCTGGGTCTGGCCTCGGCTGGTGTCGCACTTCACCCGACGTCATCTCTGCTGGTCTTCGGGTATAAAGGCATCAGCCGACGCCATTTTCCTCAGTCTTTCTTGCCGCGTGGCGCCCGAAGCAGAAGCTGTTCGCAAGTGCCGGTCGGTCAGTTCCAGAGATTACTACTACCGAATACTACTTCGAAGACTTCTAAAAAGCTAAGTACCCCGTTGGGGACTCTTTCTTGCCTCAGCCGATGTCAGAAAAAGTGAATAACTGTTTAACTTGTGGGAAACAAATACCTCATAAAGATTTCCACTCTTACTGCTTACCTTGTTTAGGCCCAGACCACGACGTAGCAGCTTGTTTAGCCTGTGCTTCCTTCAACCGACGAACGCTTAGGCGTCGGTCGGAGTTTGCTGAACAGTTTTTCGGCTCAGATTTTGCGTACTTTATGCCGTCGGATCCTCCGACTACTCAAATTGTTAAAAAACACAAAGAAAAAGACCGACACTCGCGGTCCGCTGTTTCGGCCGAAACCACGGTTAAGCAAACCGCGAGTGTCTCGGTTTCGGCCGAAACCGAGCAAACGGGTCAATCTACGGCCGAATCCATGACTACTACCGAGGCCCCTTCTACCCTAGTTGAATCGGCCTCTGAAGTTTTGCCTACTAATGTGGTTTCTCCAGAATTATCGGACACCATCCCTTTGGATGTCTCTACCCCAGCACGTGGTGCGGCCAGGCCTCCTGCAGCCATGTCTATAAAGGCCTTTGCCAGGGCTAAAGCAGCCAAAACTGCTAAGTCTGTGCCTGTTAAGCCCCCTCTCACAGGCCCAGTTCCAGTTCCCAAATGCTTACTCTGGCAGAGGATCTCATCTCTTTAATAAGGGGATCCCAATCTCACCCAGACAGGGCCTCTCAACCTCCAGAAAAGAGACCTAGAGCAGAGCCCCCTGAGCCAGTGTCCTCAGATGACTCTTCTGATGATACAGACAATACAGATCATCCAGAGGCTCCTTTTTCTACTTATGAAGATTCCGATGCTGAAGAATCTATTCCTTCTGCCTCTCCACCAGAGGAATTTTCCTTTGGGGAAACCTTACATGCCATGAGAGAGCAATTCCAATGGCAGGGACAAGATTTCTCAGATTCAAGAAAAAGGCTTAGGACATTTTTACACTTACCGCAACATAGGCCCTTAGCTATACCTCCAGTTCTTCCTGTTGTGGATGATGCATTTAATGATGTTTGCACTGCTCCTGATACTTTACCTCCAGCCCCTGCCAAGCCCGATAGGTTTTACAGGGTACCGGACACTCATCACCACTTATACAAGGCTCCCTTTGCAGATCCTGAGACTATCTCCCAGGGGCCTAAGGCAGTAGCTTCAACCTCAGTGAAAAACCCTCTCCCTTCTGAAAGGGAATCCAGGTCCTTAGAGAGATGGGGCAAAAAAGTATACACCTCTGCTACTCTCTCAGCTAGAGCTTTGAACTGTCAGTTTCATATGATCCAATACCAAGAGTTTATGCTTGATCAGTTAACTAAGAAACTGTCCTCTGATGATTCCTTAGATAAGAAATATGTTCTAGAAATGGTGAATAACATTCAACAGGTTAGTATATGATGCACTGGAGGCTTCATTTAGATCAGCCATGACTGGCACAGTTATAAGAAGGCATGCATGGCTGAAAGAACAGGTCTTGCCGGATCATGTTAAAGCAAAGCTATTAGATGCTCCTATGGATAAGGTCAGTCTATTTGGTTCAATTGCCCAACAAGTAATGAAGAAAATGGAAGAGAAGGCAAAATCTGTACAAACAGTTAAAGATTTCCTACAGGTTCAGCCCCCAAGATTTAGCAGGAACTGGCCTTCCAAAAATTGGTCCTTTCCAGACTCCTCTAAAACTCAGAGAGGCAGGAATAGACGTTCCAGAGGCAGAAATCAATCCAGAGGAGGTGCCTACAGGGGACGCCAGTGGCAAGGCAATAACCAACGAGGCACAGATACAACCACTGCCACTGCAACAGGACAATCACAGTGACTTGGCTCTCACACCGCCTACCAGGGAACAAATAGCAGCACCCTTAGGCGGAAAGTTAGCCTTATTTTCAAAAAACTGGCACTATATCACAAGAGACAAGTGGATTTTGCAAACTATAGACCAAGGTTACAGGTTTCATTTCCACACCTTACCAGTAAAAGAGGAATGCCAAACCTACCACCAAATCAAAAGACAGAAGCTCTAAAACAAATAGCTCAATTAACAAAGATGAGAGCTGTGGAAAGGGTACCACCTACAGAACAGGGCAAGGGATTTTACTCCAGACTCTTCCTAGTACCAAGAAAAGAGAAAAGTTGGAGACCTATTCTCGACCTGTCCGCCTTAAACACATTCATCATTGTTCCAAAATTCAAAATGCTGACCCTACAGCAACTTCTTCCCATGCTGGGCAAGGAGTATTGGCTGGTAACTCTAGATCTCAAGGAGGCATACCTGCACGTCCCCATACGACCAAATTGCAGAAGATACCTCAGATTTCTTGCAGGATCAGAGCATTATCAATTCTCAGCATTGCCCTTTGGCTTATCTACTGCGCCCAGAGTGTTCACGAAATGCCTGGCATCAGTAATCGCTCATTGCAGGCTTCAGGGAATCCAAATTTATCCATACCTGGACGACTTCCTGATACAAGCGGACAACAAAAGCAAGCTGACACAAGACTTACAAAGAGTCATTTGCTTACTACAAGCCCTGGGATACACAGTCAATTTAAAAAAGTCAAGACTGATACCATCCCAAACAAGAACATTCTTGGGTGCAGAATTGGACACAGTAAAACAGATGGCATTCCTAACTGCAGAAAAACAAGAACAACTTCCTCTTTACTTCTTGGCATTAACAAAGCAGAACAAACTAACAGCAAGGAAAGTACTGCAGGCCTTGGGCTTCATGGCATCCTGCATAATCCTGGTCCCCCATGCCAGACTGCATATGAGAAAGCTACAGTGGTATCTAAAGAATTTATGGTCTCAACACAGGCACAGCTTGAAACCGAAATACCACTAATCCCATGCCTGAAACAAGAGTTCCTATGGTGGGCTCAGGCATGCCAGTCAAACCCAGGTTTGTCCTTCCACAATATTCAAACAAGCCAAACCATCACAACGGACGCCTCAGACCTCGGTTGGGGGCCCACATGCTGGACAAGTGCATTCAAGGCTTATGGACTCCAGATCAGCTGCACCTGCACATAAATCAAAAGAAATGCTGGCAGTAAAACTAGCAATCCAGAATTTCAGACCATTCCTCAAAGAAGGCCAATTGATGATAAGGACAGACAACACCACAGTCATGTGGTACATCAACAAACAGGGAGGCACTCATTCATACCCCCTATGCCGCATGGCTCTGGACCTATGGAATATGGCTCTGAGCTACAACATTCAGTTACAGGCAATATTTGTACCGGGAAAAGAAAACATCCTAGCAGACATGTTAAGCAGAACTACCTCGGATGCTCACGAATGGATGCTACACCCGGACATCTTCAAGGCCATCACAAAGAAATGGAGAATGCCACAAGTAGACCTATTCGCATCCCCACTCAATCACCAGCTCAAGAAAATTTGCACAAGGACATACCACCCACTTGCTTGGAAGGTGGACTCTCTATCCTTCAGTTGGAAAGGCCTGACAGCATATGCATTTCCACCCCTTCCTTTGATGCACAAGGTACTACTGAAAATCAAAGAGGAACGTCCAAGGATAACTCTGATAGCTCCAAATTGGCCAAGACAACATTGGTATTCATTGCTGAGGAGCATGTCTCGGGGGGGAAACGTGGACACTACCCCTGATTCCTTTGATGTTAACTCAGAGCGACTACAACATCCTGCATCCAAACCTGAAAACTCTGCAACTGACTGCCTGGAACATTACATAAGAGCAACTAACCCAGATTTATCCCAAAGGGTTAAAGACATTATCCTTGAGGCCCGCAGACCTTCAACAAGAAGGAACTATGCAGGAAAATGGAAAAGGTTTATCATTTGGAGTACTGAAAGAGGGAAAGATGTGTCAAAGGTAGATATTGCCAACATCCTGGAGTATTTGGCAGAGCTTCTCCATACAGGCCTGTCCTATTCATCCATCAAGATACATGCATCAGCTATTTCTGCAAGAATACAGCTTCGATCCCCCTGTCTTCTCACATCCTCTGCTCAGGCAGTTCCTGAGAGGAATTAAGAATGTAAAACCTCCTAGGAAACCACCATTACCAGCATGGTACTTGAACTTTGTGCTAGAAAAATTGACACTCCCTCCATTCGAACCAGCAGCAACAGCAGATCTTCAACACCTATCCTGGAAAACTGCTTTTCTACTGGCAATTACTTCAGCAAGAAGGGTTTCAGAACTACAGGCTTTAATGGCAGTACAACCCTTCCTAATCTTCCATCAAGATAGAGTATCCATGAGAACTAATCTTCCATTTATGCCTAAGGTGGTATCCAGAGTGTCTCTAAACCAGGCTATCCAC
The DNA here is from genome assembly GCF_019279795.1 of Protopterus annectens. Lineage (NCBI taxonomy): Eukaryota > Metazoa > Chordata > Ceratodontiformes > Protopteridae > Protopterus > Protopterus annectens. The sequence goes on along the minus strand of NC_056739.1, from coordinate 206,831,152 downwards.
CTACCTACCTTCTTTCCCAATCCACAGAACAGAGGGGAAAGACTGCTGCATACCTTGGATGTACATAGACAGTTGCGCTACTACCTGGACAGAACCAAGGGCAATAGAAAAACTGACCAGCTTCTAGTAGCTTATGCAACAGGAAGGGAAGGAAAAGCAATTTCCAAACAGACAATCTCCAAGTGGATAGGAAATTGCATAAGATTCTGTTACTCCTACCATGGAAAGCAAATTCCACAGAACATAAGGCCTCATTCTACAAGGGCTACAGCCACTACCACAGCTTTCTTACGAGGAGTGGCTACCAAGGACATTATTGAGGCTACTTGGACCTCTGTGCATACATTTGCCAAGCATTATAACTTACCTCTATACTCTAGATCCCGAGCAGGGTTTGCCACTGCTGTTTTGCAAGGGATCCTAACTACACCATAATTCTTCTTCCTCCTCCCCTAGTTTGGCTATGGTATTCTACCCATTTGTAAGGACTGCAGATGCATCCTTGAAGGACATAGTACAGTTTTGTACCTACCATAAATGTAGATGTCCGAACAGGATAGCATCTGCAGTCAGGATTACCCACCCTCCTTCCCCTCTGTGGTACTCCTAGGGTATTTGCCCATCTAATAGCTAGCTGGGGGGGGGATCTCTTATGGTGTATTTGTTTGTATATATGTACATACATGCTTATTTGTTTTTGTGTTTGCCTTCTACTTTTTTGGAAACATTGGCATTTACCCAAAAATTTAGCTATCCAAGAGGGCAACTGGCATCTGGGGCAAGAAACACTGAGGAAAATGGCGTCGGCTGATGCCTTTATACCCGAAGACCAGCAGAGATGACGTCGGGTGAAGTGCGACACCAGCCGAGGCCAGACCCAGACTTTGGAATCCGGCCGACCGAAGGGCTGCCTGACGACAGGACAACCCATTTGTAAGGACTGCAGATGCTATCCTGTTCGGACATCTACATTTATGGTAGGTACAAAACTGTACTTTTCTTCTCCAGAGGATTTTTCTTTTGGTGAAACTTTACATACTTTAAGAGAGCATTTCCACTGGGAATGCCAAGACTATCCTCAGTCCAAAAAGAGACTCAGAGAATTTCTAGATTTGCCACACCATAGGCCTTTAGTAATACCCCCAGTCTTGGATGTTGTGAATGATGTCTTTATGGAATCCAGTTTAACTCCTGATACTTTACCCCCTGCTCCTAGGAAACCAGACCGGTACTACAGAGTTCCTGACTCTCAAATTCCTCTCTAAAAATCCTACTGTTGACCCAGAGGTCATCTCCCAGGGGCCTAAAAGTATCAAAGCAACTACAGCTAAGAATCCCACTCCTTTGGACAGGGATTCCAGAGCTTTAGACAGATGGGGTAAGAAAGTGTACACCTCTGCAACTCTCGCCATTAGGACTTTGAAGTGCCAACAACATGTTTTGGAAATAATTAAGCAAAAAATAGATACCTTTACATACTGTGCAGAAAATAAAGAATTACAAGAGCTTATTCATTCTGCAAGCCAAGTCAGCAAGCATACTTTGCAATGTGGCTTTGATGCCCTAGAAGCATCTTGCAGGGCAGCAGTCACTGGTTCTGTACTGAGAAGACATGCTTGGCTTAAGAAGCAGACCTTGCCAGACCATGTCAAATCAAAATTACTAGACGCTCCTTTGAACAATTACAATGTTTGGCACCAAAGCAGAAGAGATTCTTAAAAAGATGGAAGAAAAAGTTAAATCTATGCAGACAGTCAAAGATTTCTTGTAAGTACAGCCTCCTAGATTCAGTAGGCATTACCCCTCAAACATTGGCCCTTTCCAGTCCCCTCAAGGCCATCTCAAACTAGAACCAGGGGAAACAGACCCCCCCAGACTACAGTCTCAGGGTATGCAGAGATCTAAGCAATGGAATGCCTCCACTTCAAAAACAGGGAGTGCTAAGCCACCCCCTTACAGAAAGAATTCACAATGGCTTCTCAACTCCACTCCCCACCTCTGCCCAACTGCTCGTGTCCCTAGGAGGGAGACTTGCCCATCATGCAAAAAACTGAACTTCCATCACCAAAGACAGATGGGTCCTCAACATTGTATCCCAGGGGTACAAATTTGACTTCCACTCACTGCCACCCCCAAAAGGGTTCCCAGACCTTCCTCCAAACCAGTGGGCATAGGCACAAAACTAAGTTCAATCCCTGCTCTCCATAAGGGCAATTCAACCTGTTCCTGCGGAACAGATAGGTCAAGGCTTCTATTCCAGACTTTTCCTGGTATCCATAAAAGCGGGCACTTGATGCCTAATCCTAGATCTTTTCATTCTAAACCCCTTCCTGGTGGTACCAAAATTCAAAATGCTCACCCTGCAGCAGCTTCTACCTGTGCTGGCCAAAGATGCCTGGTTAGCCACCCTAGATCTAAAAGAAGCCTGTCTGCACATCCCTGTCAGGGACTCATGTAGGAAATATCTACGCTTCAGGGCAGGATCTATGCATTATTAGTTCTCTACACTTCCCTTTGGCTTATCCACTTTTCCTAGAGTATTCACAGTATGCCTGGCTCCAGCCATTGCCTAATGCAGACAGAGAAAAATTCAAATTTACCCGAACTTGGACGACTGCCTGATTCAGGCGGACAGTCAGGAAATGCTGTTGCAGCATCTGACATTTGTAAAAAAAAAACTTCTAACCTCCCTGGAGTACACCATCAACAAAAATAAATCAAAACTAGTCCCCAGTCAAAAGATTGTATTCCTGGGAGCAAGCTTGGACACAGCATCCCAGATGGCATTTTTTACTCCAGAAAAACAAGCCTATCTGACAGATTACGTCACTCAAATGGCCACCAGAACACAACTATCTGCAAGGAAAATCCTGCAGGCCCTAGGGTTCATGACCTCATGCATCCTACTAATTCCATATGCTAGACTGCATATGAGGAAACTTCAGTGGTACTTAAGTCTTTGGTGCCAACATTCTCAGGGCCTGGAAACTATCATTCCTATCATACCTTGTCTGACAGAGTTTCTTTGGTGGGCAGCAGCATGCGACCACAAGGGACTTCCCTTTACTCAACCCCACGACGCCCAGACCCTGACCACAGATGCATCAGACTATGCTTGGGGTGCACACCTGGACGACAAGTGTGTTCAGGGCCAATGGATCCCAAGTCAAATTCATCTGCACATCAGCCAAAAAGAGATTCTAGCTGTTCAGCACGCTCTAACAGCTTTCAGATCCCTAATCTCACCAGGACCCCTGCCAATAAAAACAGACAACACCACAGTTACATGGTACATCAACAGCCACTCTGCAGGCTCGCCATGGCCCTGTGGAACATGGCCTTGGACATGCAGGTCCATCCGCAAGCTCAATTCCTGCCAGGCAGCCAAAACTCACTGGCAGATGACTTATGCAGAAATCTCCTAGACCCACACGAGTGGTAATTGGAGCCCAGCACCCTCAGCCTTCTGATTCAGAAATGGCGGACCCCAGAGGTGGATCTTTTTGCCCCCCCCCCCCTGCAATCACCAGCTTAGCAAATTCTGCACCAGGACACCTCACAGCAGGGCCTGGAAAGTAGATGCCCTATCCTTCCAGTGGGAAAACCTCTCAATCTGTGCATTTCCCCCTCTGCCCCTTCGCTCAATAATATTGCTCAAGATAAGACAGGACAGACTAAGGACAATCCTGATTGCCCCGAACTGGTCACGCCAGCACTGGTACCCACTACTGCACAGCCTGTCACTGATGCCACCCTGGCACCTACCCCAGAGCCTGACCCTGCTCACTCAACAGGGGGGACAGATCTTGCATCCATAACTGCAAACCCTGAATCTTGCAGCCTGGCTTATTCCTTGAATTCTCTCCCAGTGACCAGCCTAAGCAAGCAGGTGCTGGACATTATTCTTGAAGCCAGAAGACCCAGTACAAGGAAATCCTATGCTGATAAGTGGAAAAAGGTATTGCTCCTGGATTCAATCTAAAGGAGAGGAGACAACTCTGCCCTCCCTACCTCTAATCTTGGATTACGTAGCAGATCTACTCCACAGAGGCCTATCCTTCTCCTCCATTAAGATCCATCCCTGCCATTTCGACTTATTACAAATCTGAGCCACCCCTCTTCTCTCACCCTCTCATTAAACAGTTCCTGAGAGGGGCAAATAACTTAAGGCCACCAAGGAGTGCACCCACCCCTGCTTGGGACCTTAACTTTGTACTGGAAAAGCTCACACTACCCCTTTTTGAGCCTGCAATGTCAGCAGAGTTAAAATTCCTCTCTTGGAAAACAGCACTGCTCCTGGCCATCACTTCAGTTAGAAGAGTGTCTGAGCTACAAGCACTTATGGCCGTGGAACCCTTCATTATTTTTCATGCTGACAAGGTCTCCCTCAGGGCTAATCCTTCCTTTATTCCTAAAGTGGTGTCCAGTGTGGCTCTCAACCAATCTATCCATTTGTCAACCTTCTTCCCTAATCCTTAAAATAAAGGGAAAAGGATCCTGCACTCCTTGGATGTGCACAGACAGCTCAGATTCTACCTGGTTATGACTAAACCCTTCAGGAAATCTGACCAGTTATTACTCAGTTTTGCACCAGGGGTAGAGGGCAAGGCCATTTCAAAGCAGACAATTTCCAAATGGATAGCACACTGTATCCATTTCTGCTGCAAACACCATGGGAAACTAACCCCTTGGGGTCAGAACACATTCCCACTAGAGCAACTTCTACCTCTACAACATTCTCAGGGGAGTCCCTACCAGGGACATTGTGGAGGCTGCTACCTGGAGTTCTGTACACACATTCACCAAGCATTACCACCTGCCTATATTTTCCAAATCCAGGGCAGGTTTTGCAGTTGTAGTCCTGCAGGGTATGCTAGCCAGCCCAAACTCTTCTTGACTGCCTCTACCCCTTTTTCAGCTTTGGGACTTGATCAGAGTGTGATGACTGCAACAGTGAAACATGAAGAACATAGTACAGTTGTGTACACTTACCATACAAGTAGATGTGCGAGTGTATTCACTGTTGCAGTCCTGGTTTCCCTCTCTCCAACCCCCTGGCTTTTTCTGTCTTTCTACTTCTCCTCTCTATGGCCATTCCTAATAGCATTGGTATTTATTTTTTACTGGTGGTGTTCCCCACCATATACTGGCTTCCTATTGGGGGGGGGGCTCCTGACATTTGGGGCAAGAAAAACTGATGTAATGGCGTCGGCTACCTGTTTTTTATACCCCTGATGACCTGACGTCAGTCCTGGAGTGACAGCAACCGATGCAGAAATACTAAGTCTGTGGTATTCGGGCCGACTGAGGGCTTCCTGCAGGCAGATAACCCAAGTGTGTTTGCAACAGTGAATACACTCGAGCATCTACATTTATGGTAAATGTACTTTTTCACTACCAAGGTGCAGTTCAGCTAGGCATCCTTGTAACTGCCAGGTTATTTGAGAAGACAGAAGTATAACAGCAATCCCTGCCTCTTGATGGTGTGCAAGAAAATCATCTTGGCTACTTTACAACCAGAAAGATAACCACACTGGAATTCTTCTCATGTGGACTGGTGGGGTTATCCTCTGAAATCCTCTGCAATCCTCTGCATCAGAGTGATTCAGTTATGGCAGAAATTTACAGAATAGATCAAGATCTAGTCCTCCTGAAAGCAAACCCATTTCCAAACTTTTTAGACCCACAGGCACCAAGCGAATCTCTGCTAGAAAGAACTCAAACCCATAGCATGCCACATCCTATAAGGGACCTTGAGGAAGTGTGATTTTTTTTTTTTTTTTTGCTGTCGCCTTAGGAATACATTCCTGGGTATAAGTACCTGTCTAGTCCCTGGGAGTGGTTTTATAAGATGCCTAGTCAGAGTTTAAGGGTACTTGAAGCTGCTTTTTTATTTCCTAAGGTTTCCCATTGGGCCCATATTGAGATGGTGATGATGTAGGACTTGCAGTATAAGGCAGAAACATCAGGTAGATTTTTGATGTCTGGGATAAGCATGAGTTGAGAATGTATCTTGCCTGATGCCTCTTTAGAGTCTGATGCAGACCTGTCTTTCCTTAGTTTTGAGTGTGTTTTCACTTGCAGGTTCCATTTCACCCATCATATCTTTTTATGTGTTTCCCTAAGCCTACACTTCGAGATAGTGAGGGATGCTAGACTCCATTCCTGTGAACTATTGGAGGAATTGAAAACCATTGTGGCTGTGGTAGTTGAGAGCAGCGAGGTCTTTCCATTACTCCCAGTCTCACCACCCATTTGGATGTTCCTACTTTTGGTGATTCCTTGAACCTTGTGAAGTCCTCATGGGTCCCACTGCCCTTCCCAAGCATCTTACTGTTCGCATCTCACTGCACAGTGGTGCAGCGGTAGCATTGTCTCCTCTCAGCAAGAGGTTCTCCGGTACAATTCTCGGTTGGAGTGCCTTCTGTGCAGAGTCTCCATTTTCTCCCTGCGTTTGTGTGGGTTTCCTCCGGGTGTTGTGGTTTCCTCCCATGACACAAAGATATACGTTTGGAGTGTTTCTCCCCCGGGCCTCTACTGAAAATTGGCTTTGTTCCAAGTCAGACTTTCATGGTAAACAAACGTTAATAAAATAAAAAATATCTTAAGGTAAAAGTTTGAGGAGCCTTTGGTCATCCCTCTTGTGGAGCCAGTTAGCAAGTCTGTTTTAAGAAGCCTGGAGGCTTCAGTGCTCCAGAAGTCACCAGTAAGGTGAGTACATATTACTGGTCTACATCTGAATGGAGCAAGTCTGTGAACAAGCATCTTTGAGCAGGTAGTTTTATGATCTGTGTGGCTCATCATAATTCCCGGAGAGCGCAGCATTTTTTCATTGTGTTCCCTGTGCGGGAATCTGAAGTATTGGATAGGTATGCTAAGAGAATTAACCCTTTGCCACTTTGGGGCTTATCCTCAACTGTTCTTCTCACCTGTCCCAGGTTTCAGTCCTCCCATGTCACAGAAACTGGAGATGTTTGAAGACTTCAGAGTTTGGACTTTTAAGGGGATATCATTTATGTATTGTCATAAAGAGGTTGAGGATGGATGGATATGCCTATGAGATGGGTTTCTCTGTAACCTGCTGCAGTTTTTACTATGCTGATGCTGGTGCCAAGGCAGCAGGCTTGGGTATGTGCATACAGAGGCTGGAGTAGATAAGATAGTCCTTTAAGGATTAGCCCAGAAACAGTACCCTGGATGCCTTATTCGTGTGAGAAGTGATTTATGGCCAGGCATACCAGGACCTGTTCGGTGTCCCTTGAGGAGGAAACAGAACTTCTCTGTTGTAGAGGCCTTCCTAAAAAACTCTACCTATACTCTTCTTTCTTTTCTAAGTCTGACCAAAAACAGTTTTTACCATTAAAGCAGAAACTTCAGAATGGATGGTCTTGTGCTTTTCAGTAGTGGTAAATCTGCCATGATAGTGACTCCCTGGCCTTTATGCAGCTGTCCTGACTCTGTTGTCTGTGTTCCAAAGTAGAACACAGTCAAAAAAGAACAATGGTTTCTGGCATGGTCACTTGCAGAAAGATCCTGGCGCTCACAGGTCCTTCCCCATTTATTTGTGAACCAGTCCTCAGCAGTGATTTTAGAACTGGTCCCAGATTTTACCATTGAAAGGGGCCAGTGAAGCCAAATTATATTTGGAATGCAAGCATGTGTTGTACTACCACCTATTCGTGGTCTCAGAGTTGGATGCTTTCCATCTTGCAGACTCCTCATGAAAGCATAGCCTTTGTAGGTGTGGGGCTGGATGCACTGCCCTTTGACATATTCTAGTCCTTGTAGAGGGGCTAAAGAAGTCATGATGCTTGCATCTGTTTAAGGATGCTGCACTGGGCCCAAATCTGGACTTGGCACATCTTAAATTTTAGATATAATAGATACATTCTTGGCTCGTTATCCACTATAAAAATCTCCTTGTCTTGATGCCATGATTACCCTTCCACTGTATACCTGTGGGTGGTCAACCCCACCACCCAGCTTCAGTTGTTGGACTTGCCTGTAAGTGAGGTAAGTATAAACTTGTCATGTACACTGCTGTCAAGTAATACACACGTCTTCATTGTTATTTCTTGACTTGCAGTGAAGTGTTTGGTAGCTGAATGCAAATTGGCCAACTCTAGGGTTAGTTGGCCATTAGCATTACATAGCTTGTGCATCATAAATGCAACATCTTGCAAAAAAGTTGCCAGACTCATTGGTGGAAAGAAGGAACATAACCTAGGACCCATTAATGGTGATCTTGTTACAGATTGACTGATACAGTTAAGAACATGTCGATTGTTTTCACTTTTAACATTTTCAGTGTATATTTCAAGTTGTATTTTTTAAGCTTGCTGCCTTCATTATATTTTGAGGCTGGTGCCTTCATGATGATACTTGTTTTAATTAGTTCAGGTTAAGTTTGCACTTTGTGTTGCATATAATATTGCTTTTGTCACTCTTGTTATGGCGTGCATCTTCTTGGTTTATGCCTTGTAACCACTTCTACATTATAAGTGCTTGTGTAGTTAAAATAAGAACATAGGAGTAAGTAGAATAGCAGCCCCTTGTGTGAAAATAGTTGAAAGTTTGTACTCCTTGTTGCTGAAGTTGCATTGTTTTACTTTCAGAGTTGTCAAGGAAGAAATATCTGATGACAGTGCTAGACTGCCTTGCTTCAATGGTCGGGTCGTTTCTTGGGTAAGCCGTTTTTTTTTTTTATAATTTTAATTCCATTGTATAATTGTTTTTCATGGCTTGACTCTCATCTTGGGGGAGTAGATAGAGGCTTTTCTGATTAGTGAGTGATTTGCAAAGATACCCTTCCACACGCTGACGCTGGATGGTATGGTATGACACCACTGACATCTGCTGTTTTGTTTGTGAATTAATTATCTTTGGCATGCAGCATTTTGCTCCAGACTTGGGAAATAAATAATGAAAATAACTGTTGTGTACCAGATGAACTTCCACAGTACTTTTGAAAGTGTAGCTGGTAAACACAATTGTGTATAACTTTCAGTGTTGGCACTGTTACCAACAGAACTGATTGTTGATCACTGAACTCTTTGACAAAGATATGTATGTACAGATGTAATTTCTCATATGTAAAGTTGCTAGAAGTCTTTTTAGGGAATCTAGTAGGAATCAAGTACTTTAACTGATGTACCACACTTTGAACAGCTGCCTCTTTGGTGGCTTCTGATACATTTTTCTTAACTGCAGCCTAATTGATGATGTGTACTATATTATCGTTATTAATTCATTCCTTCCAGTAGACCTCTTTTGAGTTTGTACTTTTAAATCCCAGTGGGTGTGGCTTAAGCCTTTAAAAAAATGAAGGTATCATCTTACAGTTCTTATATTATCGTTATTAATTCATTCCTTCCAGTAGACCTCTTTTGAGTTTGTACTTTTAAATCCCAGTGGGTGTGGCTTAAGCCTTTAAAAAAATGAAGGTATCATCTTACAGTTCAAACAAATATTCATATCTCTGGAACCACAAGTGTTACTAGAAAACTGTAAATGGCAAACTATTATGATAAATTAATCTTTACATTAGTGGCATTCATTCAGTTTGATGCTTTGAACTGGATTTTGTAGGCCAAAATAAAGGCAGTTAATATTAACTTTGTAATGTTGTATAAACAGCTTATGATATCTCAGTAACCATTCAAGCAGGGTACATACTGCCAGCAGGATTTTCTTCTGCAGCTGTGAGCTTTCATATGAGGTTATGCAGTTCTGTCTGTGTTACCTGAATGTTGAGATATTTTGAGAAATATGACAATTATTAAAATACAAATATCTTATTAGCTGCATTAGACAGAGGTCTTGTATCAGTACAATTGTTTGCTGTTATGTATGCTTTAAGATGAAATCTTCTGATACCTTGTATGTAGCATGGTTTTGGAATTAATGTGAATATGATCAAGTAATGTTTTACACCTAGAGGCGTCAGATAGGAGGAAACTGCAGAAACGCGTGGAGGTGCACTCTGCTGTAATGAGATACCAACATATAAGGACAAGAGTGCTTTGAGTGGCTACAGACTCAAAGCCACATGGAGCCCCCTTGCCCTCTTTAGTAATGTATGCTAACCCTAATCCTGCCCCTTCCCTCATCCCTATCCCTGTACCTTACCATCTTAAAATGTTCCCAAAACCCTGCCACTATTCAGACAAATTTTAGGCTAGTGTTATGGGGATTTTTAGTGTTAATATCAGGAGAGGAAATAGTTTTCCTTTGTTAATATTTTATTCGATAAAATGTTTTTGGTATTGTGTTGGTTCGAACTTCTTTTGTTGGTGTTTTCAATTTGACATTAAATTAGTTTTATTATACACAGTAGAATCCCTTTATCCATAGATTAGGAAGCTTCTTCATCCAACCTTTTTGAGAAAATAGTTAAATTCTTAGAAAAAGTCTTATGAAAATGTATGCTTAACCTACAAAGTCAGTAAAGGCCAAGTTTATTCAGAAGAGAACAGAGTATATGAAGGAGGTGTCATCCATGGATTCTGGGACTTCTTTCATCTCTCTCGCTACAGAGGTAGGCACCAGGGGCAGCCCGTGCTATTGGACTGCCGGACTGCAGCCCCCTCAACTGAAACTAAAAGAAATAAAAATAAAAACAAAAAAGAAATAAAAGTTTAAAAATTCGCGCATGCGCAGTAGTCCGGACTGCTGCTGAGAGTCTCTGCACATGCTCCAGGCAGTCCTGATAGGGAAACATGAGGAACGGAGCTCCCAGAAGTCTATGCAGTTTTAAACTGCATAGACTCGCTGGGAAAACGCGTCGGGGTCGGACTGCAACACCAGCAGTCTGGAATTGCTGCAGTCTCTCGTCGGGAAGATCTCGCGGGTGGGTCTGGAGTTGCAGGCGGGGTTTGGATCTCACGGGTCTTTGGATGTATTGCAGGTCGTGGGCAGGGTTTGGATGTACTTGCATTGGATTTATGGAGAAAGGACATTGAATTTATGGTGATTTACTTGCAGGTAAGTGTGTTGGATTTATGTATGGTGATTTACTTGCAGGTGTGTGTGTGTGTGTGTGTGTGTGTGTGTGTGTGTGTGTGTGTGTGTGTGTGTGTGTGTGTGTGTGTGTGTGTGTGTGTGTGTGTGTGAAAATGCCCCATATACTGGTGGTTAGACTCATGGTGGTGTGGTAGGGAATACCTCAGGCTTGAACCCTGTACCCTGTATGCAGGTGTTAAAGACTTGAGTTCCCTACCCACCACCATTTGTAAACAAATTGCAGATGATTGCCTCATATTTGATCTGATCTGTTCCTCATAATATCTGTGGTTTGTAAATGTCGCAATGCTTGATATTTGATGGTGCAGTAGTAGCATTGTTGCCTCACAGCTGCAGGTTCTCAGGTTTGATTCTTGGCTGGGGTTCCTTCTTTGTGGGGTCTGTATCTTCTCCCTGTGTTTGTGTGGGTTTGCTTTTGTGTCCTCCCATGTTACAAAGACATGTCTGCATTATTTCTTCCTGGGCCTCTGCTGAAAATTGTTTTTTTGTTCCAAGTCAGACTGTCCTGATTAACAAATGTTAAATAAAATTGACAGGCATTTGAATTTCAGACTTCAGTTTTCTGAATGTTTAATTCCTTACATATTTGATGGTGCAGTGGCAGTATTGTTTCCTCACAGCTATAGGATTTGTGGTTTGATTTTTGGCTGGGGTGGCTTCTGTGTGGAGTCTGCATCTTATCTCTGTGTTTGTGTGGATTTGCTCTGGTGTCCTGCCATTTTACAAAGACATGTGTCTACAGTATTTCTCCCTGGGCCTCTGCTGAAAATTGTTTTTGTTCCATCAGAAGTAAAATTGACAGGCATTTGAATTTCAGACTTCATAGTCTTCAGAAAATACATAGTAAAACAACTTTTTATTCTAGCAATAAATATATAGTAACACAACCTTTTATTATAGCAATTTTTTAAGTTTATAAGATGACTATTTGAAATTTGTCCTTATTTTTGGGACTGTAATACCCTGTTAGTGGCTTTGTCCAGGTTTTTTGTGCTAAGGTTGACAGCTATGGCAAGAACTGAATTCGCTGAATATGTTTGAGGGCTGTATTCCCTCATTACTGGGTTTGTCCAGGTGTTTTGTGCTAAGAGGTTGACAGCTATGGTGAGAACTGAATTCATTAAATGATAGACATTTAAGTTTCAGTCTTCCTCTCTTTCACAAAGCAGCTGATTTGGCATAGTGGTATGTTGCTCTTGACTGTTTTGCACAGGGACCTTGGCTGTAAAATGTACGGTGGTAACACAGCATTTTTCTTTCACAAAGCAGGTGATTTGGCATAGTGATATGTTGTTCTGACTCTTTTTTGCACAGGGACCTTGGCAGTAAAATGTATGGTGGTAACACAGCATTTTATTCTAGCAGCTTTCCAAGATTATAGAAGCAATGTTTAATGTGTCCCTGTTTTTTGCCCTTTTGACCCACCCCAATAAATTTGGCTTTTTCCAGACTTCTTGTGCTGCGAAGTTGAGATGCAGTTGAGTATTGAGTAGATTTTACAAGGAGCTGAGAGCTTGAACAGAATGGTTCAAAACATCAGTTCAAATTTGCTTTATTAGATATTGTTAGATTTGATGCTAGAGGCAGAGACGACAAAAAATTATTGAACTATCGTGAAGTATGGTGGCAGCTATTTACAGATGCCATTACACCACCGGGACTTAATGACAGCATTTCCATGAAAGCTATTCTTGAGTTTAATTTGTAGCTCATAAATTCACTATATATATATATATATATATATATATATATATATATATATATATATATACAATCAATATTTCACATACGTAAACTTTGAGTCATTATTCAATTTGATTTTAGAGATCCATTTTGACAGCAAGAGGGAACAGCATTAGCATTTTTTATTAGTTTTTAGTTCTTATACATTTTTTCTTTGTCAATCGCAATTATTTTTGTTATATATGTCATCTATTATAGTATACATGGTTGTTTAGGAATTATTTGATTTATGTTGTCTAAGCAGCAAAAAATTTTTAAATCAGATATGTTAACGCAACAATACATGTATATCACATATATACGCGCGTATGCGTGTGTATACATATATATATTTGTATACATACTTATATGTGCATTTTTGATTGTTTATAGTACACATATAATTTAGACGTTATTTGAGTTATAGAATGGGAAGGAGGGTTCTTTTAGTGCAGGAAGTGCGATAGGTAACTTATGTATTTGATTAATATTTACATAGAGATTTATTTTTACACAACAACTCAAATAGCAAATGATGTTACAAAGAAAAAGAAAAGCTGACAATCAATATATTAAACAGAGCGTGCATCTTATAGATACATTGTATAGTTTATTTTAATTGATTATTTTGAAGCGGACCATTTAGCTACAAAGATAATGCAAGCAAACAATGCTATGGGCAGTCCGGCTCTGCATTTGAATTGAAATTTTAATATACTGTTTCTTTAAACATTTGAATAGTTCAATTCAAATTTGGCGCCTTAGAAGTTTTATAAGGCTGATAATTTAATTCATTGGTGTTCTGAAGAAGCCCATACGATATGGGTGAAAGCGCTTAACCTATTTTAGTATTATCCGCAGTATTACATACAGCGTTACTTTTTGTCACACGTTCTGAGTTATTTATTGTTTTTACATTTTGGCTCAAGACGCTGGGCTGTTTCAACATCTTGTGAGTGTTATCGTCAATAAAACTGGTTGGATTTTATTCCATTCGTGTTAGTGAACTGTTTGGGACGCTTTTCTGTGGAATTATTTAACAAGTTGCTTTTGGTATTGCAACGGACTTTGTGATAGTTCCTACATTTTCTTAGACCCCTAGTACAATACATTCCCAAAGGCCTTGTAACCTTTACTAGGGAGCGGAGATATACAGCAAGTGGATTCATAAGCTTTAGTATCTTAACATTGATAACTTACAATTACTTGGCTTACATGCTTTCTTTTCAAAATTCTGTTTTGGAATAACTGGCAAGTCGTAGAGAATATAAATAATGTAACAGACTCCAACACAAAAGAAGAGCTGCTGTCTGAGGTAATGTGCTGAATCACTGGGCTTGCCATCAATAAGATGTGCATATATGGCACTGTGGATGTAGCTATACAGCAGTTATGATTTGACTTTGTTTCTTAGGAGCTAGCCTAGCATCCTCAAGTATCTACTCAAGTGCAGAAAAGCTCAAATCTTGATGTACCACTGTTTCAGAAATTTCCTTTTGGGACCTGCAGCTGCAGATGTCTTAAAACCTAGAAGAAAGATGCAAACTTAAGGAACTCTGCAGCAGCAGTACTTTCCAACTCTCATTTTCTTTTAAGTAAGGTGTCCCTGTTTAACATCCTTTTGAATGCCATGAAGCTAAACCTACGAGCACATTTCTGTTCAAGTCTCCTTAATATAAGTACCATAGTTATTTGTTGATGTTTTAGTTTATTATGTCTTTCAGTGTACTACTTTGATGTGGCATATTTTATTTTACGGTTTTGCTTATGCCACCTCCATTTATTGGACAGAAAGGATAAGCAGCTTCAACTTTGTATAGAGTTTGTGTTATTTACAGACTTGTTTCCAAGGCAAATTAAAGGAAAAATTAAGTCCATATTTTTATTTGGCAACAGTATTCTATCAAGAGTCTGGTGCTTTAAATATTGCATCATCTTATATAAATGAATTATACTTTAATAACTTTGATTATATCTACTTCTGCCCCCCCCCCCCCCCCCCCAACCACTCTCTAGCTACTTACCTTCTTTTTATTACTGGGATTGATCTGATGCTATCATGTCATTATTGATCACTGATGGGTCTTGGATCCGACTTTTGATCTGAGCTGGCAACTGAAAGGACAGATCCAGAGCTCAAGCTCCTCCCCATCCCACAATCCCTTGCTAACCCACAACCCTCGGATCTCGTTTGCCACAATTTCGCTGGGACGTGCATCCTGTAGCTCAAGCTAGCCTCAGTACAGATAAGTTAAATTTTTTCCTCTTTTCTCTGGGGTTTTCTTCCGTATGGTAGTCCTTTCCCCCCATCTTCTTTTAGTCTTAAGCTAATTAGGTTTCCTTCCCTCCCTGTATCTTTTTGAGCTCTTTTTTAAGCTCTCTCCCATGGGTTCCCTCCCTTTTTTCCTTAGGTCCTTTGGGTAGTTTCTTAGCTTCCTCTCCTATCCCTTTTAGCAGGTAGCTTTTTTGCCCTTCTCTACCCCTTCCCCTTCAGTGTAGAGTGTGGGTGTTAGTTTTTTGTTTGAGTGTATGATGTCTGAAAAGTCTTCTGGCTTTATAAGACGCTCCTTGTGTGGTTGGAAAATGCCCCACTCTGACTCACACGAGGAGTGTGTTTGTCTGTGAGAGCCTCACCTGGAGATTGAATGCGATATTTGTGCCAGATTCAACCCCAGGGCTCTCCTGGAATGCAGGAACAAGGTCCTGCTTAAGGGGCTTGCCAAAGGGGGTCCTCTGATCTCTGGTTCCCCGTCTAAGCCTCCCTCCTATCCCAAGAGGAAGTCTTATTCCTCTGGGGATTTGCCCTCCAAAAAGCCGAGGCTCTCAAATCGCAGTTGTCCAGATCTGAGCCTAGCATGTTTGGCTTTGGATCTGAGCTCTACTGCCTCAAGAGCCTTGGCTGCTTCTGTTGGATCTGAGACCTCGGAGTCTCTGAGGCCCTCGGATCTGACTCTATACAGACTGTCTTTTGGATCCAACCAGCCCATCGGATCCATCTATGGCACCGACTTTTCCTTTGGATCCACCTAGGTCTTCAGATCTGATGGTTTTATCAGATTCGATCATTGTTGATTCTCCCTGTAGGGCCAGGAGCTTGGATCAAAGGTGCTCAAGTCTCCCTCCCTCCTGAGATCTCAGGCTTTCAGCTAGGTCGGGACATTCCTCTGTTTCTTCTAAGTCCTCCAAAAGTTTGCTTACCCTGGGCATGGTTAGGACGATGAAGAGCTTTCTCAAGGCCCAAGTTGAGTTGGGCTTGTTAACATCCCCTGCTGAGTTGCCAAGGGGATCCTCTCCATCTGCGGGACTTCACTGTCTTCGTCCAACCCATCCGTGTTTGAATCCTCAGGATCGGAGCATTCCCTGTGAGAGGGTGACTGTGTCTGGCATATCTTCCCTTCCCACACCATCAGGGTCCCTGGTGGGCTCTGTTCCATTGCCCTCAGAATTGGCTGCATCTTTGCCCAGTGAGGTTGGTGCTGGTTCCTTGGGGGGGGGGGGACGATGGGCCCAGAGTTTTCAGACCATTCCCTCCCTCTGGGAGCCACCAGGCTGGACAACTTGGGGCTGATATCATTTGGAGATGTCATTGCTGCATCAGGGTCCCCCTTTCCTCCCCGGGTGGCTGCAGCCGTGGGGGGAGGATAGGGGGGCAGAGGGGTGCTTCTTCCAGTCCATTGGCCTTCTGGGTGATAGAGAGCACCTTCTCCGCCTGGGCAGTTACCTCTTCTTCGGCTCTAGGTTCTCCTCAGCCCTTCTTGATGTTGGGCGGCGAGACCTCATTATCCTTCCAGGGTCAGCCCTCCTGTGAGCATCTTTAGAACGGCATCATCCCTCTTGGGGTCCCTGCCTCTTACGAGTCCTCCTCAGAGCCCACCATGGATGAGCCTCCTTGGAAGAGGACATGCTAGAGAGTCCCTTACTGAGGACATGGATTTCGAGGAAGGGGATCGGCCCCCTAGACTTCCATCTGAAAAAGTGTCGTTCGGGGACATCCTCAAAATCCTCTGGCAAAGAGGCGGTTGGTCTACCCCCACCCCGTCTTCAGAGGAATGTATGTTTTTGAAGGCCTTTGGGACGGGCCCATCTTCTACCTGATTGTCTCCACCTGCCGATGAGCTCATGGAACTCATCACCGACAGGATGTGGAAGCAGCTGGACACAGTGGAACCAGTCCCCAAAAAGGCTGACAAGTTTCAAAGTCCCCCCAAGGATAAGACTTTTTGGTGTAAGGGCGTCCCCATTGATGCCATCGTGGTGGCTGCAGCTACTAAAAAGGAGCTCACTGAACAGAGCTCTGCGGTTCATCCCCTGAACAAGGGAGTCTCAGGCAATTGACCATTTTGGGAAGCGCATGTTTGCCTCAGCTACATTCAGACTGAGAGCAGCCAAATACATGGCACACTTCACCTGGCTGCAAAGGGAGTTGGTATCTGAGCTCGCCACTTCCCTTTCCGAGTTGCTGCCTCTGGTGAGCCTTAAATTGGTCTCGCCGAAGCTGTCCATTCTAACTTCCCTGGCTAATGCTTCAATGAGGTTGATCTCCAATTTGGCGGAGGCCATCTCTCGAGCGGCAGGCATGGGCATTGCCATTAGGTGGCACACCTGGCTGCACCTTTGCAGGTTTGCAGAACCCTTTAAGGCATCCTTCACTAACTCCCCTTTTAACGGGTCAACCTTGTTTGGTCCCTCTGTCAAAGAGACTTTGACCTGCAGGAAGGAAAGACACTGTCCGCAGTGGGGATCAAGTTCCCTACACCCCAATGATCCTTCCCCAAAAATCAGAGAAGTAGTAAGAAACTTTGGTTCCGCAAGTCTCAGGCTTCCTTTCCAGGGTGCTCCTCAGGAATCCTCCTCTTCTGGCTGGGGTAGGGGATTTGATGGTAGATGCCACCCAAGAGACAAAGGGGCTCCGCAGAAGCAGGGCTCCCAGGAAACCTTCTCTGAGAAGCCCTTTCAGTGCTCCTGAAGCACTGCCTGGCTGTCCGGTCTGGAGACAGTCGGGGGGATGTCTCTCCCTCCATCCACTAGCCTGGACAAGTATCACCTTAGATCAGTGGGTGTTAAAGATCATTTCCAGGGGTTACTTCATACCCTTTTTTTTTCCAGCCCCTCCAGTAAAAAGTTCTCTCCTGGATGTTTCACCCTGACAAAAGGAGTTAGCCTATCTCGAAGTCCAAGACCTTCTTCAAAAAAGAGCCATCCAAGAGACCCAAACATGATGAGGCTCCGGAACTTACTCACTTCTTTTTGGTGCCCAAGAAGACCAGGGTTTTGCATCCCATCTTAGACCTCAGTAAACTGAGCCTGTTGGTCAAGAAGTCCAAGTTCCAGATGGTCACTGTAGTCCATTATGCAACTTGTGCGCAAGGATGACTGGATGTGCTTGGTGGATCTGAAGGATGCATACTATCATATCAAAATTGACAGACACTCAAGGAGATACCTGCGCCAACCACTATCAGTTCAGAGCCCTGCCCTTTGGACTCATCACAGCCCCCCAGGTGTTTACCAAATGCATGGCAGTGGTGGCAGCTCATCTCCAGCTGCAAAGTTTCCAGGTCCCATAGCTGGATGATTCGCTCCTCACAGTCCCCACGAGGCACCAACTTGCTATGGCCACCAATTATACTCTCAATCTCTTTCAAGATCTAGGCATCATGGTCAACCTGCCCAAATCCCATCTTTCCTCTTGTCAGAACCTAGAGGTTATTGGCGTCCTTCTGGACACGGTGTCAGAGAGTTCAGCACTTACTCTATGCAGAGTTCACATCATTCTGGACCAGGTCCATCAGTTGCTGAAACTAGATCATCCCACGGCCCACTTGATCTTGCAGGCACTAGGCTCGATGGTGGTGGCAATCCAGTTAGTGCGTCTTGCCAGATATCACATGCGGGTTCTGCAGTGGACCATAGTGGTGCAACGGTCAGCTCAGTTTTACCCCATGTCCATGACCATCAGGATCTCTCGGGTGTGCAGACGTCACCTTGCTTCCTGGCTCCAAGCTCAGGATCTCATGCTAGGTAGACCCTTCTGTCTTCCTAAGGCCATGGTGACCACGGATGCCTCCCTGTTGGGATGGGGGCATTTTCAGGGAGGGACAGTTCAAGGCACATGGTCCCCCATAGAGACCAAATTGCACATCAGTGTGTTGGAGGTGAGAGCAGTCCTAATGTTGCAATTCTTCCAGGAGTGCTTCCCTCTCAGGACTATAGCAGTTCAAACAGACAACATGGCAGTGGTCTGGTACATCAACAATCAGGGGGAACATGGTCTTATCCCCTGTGCAGAGAGGCCATGAGTGTGTGGGAATGGGCGATGTCTTCCAGGCGCTTTCTTCTTGCAACACACACTCCCTGCAGTTCCAACGTATTAGCCGACAAACTCAACAGATCCTCATGACCGTTTCCTGATACCATCAGTGGCATGTCGGATATTCAGCCATTAGGGTCTTCCTTGGTGCGATCTTCTTGCCTCCCTGAGCAACCACAAATGCAGCAACTACTTTGCCCTGATCTTCCCAATGGAGGAGTCGCACAGGGATGCTCTGGTACACGATTGGTCATTGGGACGTCTATATGCTTACCTGTCAACTCCTCTCATTCCCAAAGTATTACAGAAAGCTCATCGCCTGAAGACTGCTCTCATCCTCATTGCCTACATTTGACCTAGTCAGGCGTGGTTTTCCCTCTTTTGGTCCCATCTGAAATATCTGCCCTGGATATTGGATCCTGCCCCAGATCTCATTTCCCACCCTTGGGGGCTTCCTCTTCCCAGTCTCCAGTCTCTGTTTAACCACATGGTTCCTCCAGTTCCAGTGATCCTTTCCCTGTCCAGGTTTCCCTCTCTGGTTAAGAGTATTATCTCGGCCTCTCAAAAGTAGTCTACCCAGAAGGTGTTTTCCAGTAAATGGAAGAAATTTTCTATTTGGGCTAAACAACTCAGTCAAGATCCCTTTTCAGGCCCTATTCCTGACATTATTTTGTTCTTGGCCTCTCTCTTTCTCCAAGGGGCCAGTTTCTGTATGGTCAAACTCCAGTTGGCGGCCATCTCTAACTTCCATTTGAAAGAAAGTCCCACCTTTTCTTCCAGGCTATGCACGGCCTTCCTCAAAGGGATCTTTCTCCTCAAGCCTCTTATCAAGGATCTTTCCCCATCATGGGATCTCACACTAGTGTTGCAGTCTTTGACTTAGAAGCCCTTCGAGCCTGCACCAACTTGTCATCCTAAATTCCTGTCCTGGAAGATGGACTTTTTAGTGGCTATTACTTTGGCTACGTCACTGAGTTGCAGGCTCTCAGCATTAAAGCCCCCTTTCATGGTGTTCTACAAGGATAGGGTGTCTCTCAGGACCAATCCTTCATTCGTCCCTAAGGTAGCCTTGGAGGCTAATCTTAACCAATCTATTCAACTGCTTGTGTTCTTCCCCAATTTTTCTAATAAAAGGGAATATACGTTGCATTGTCTGGACATCCTTAGACAGCTACGTTTTTATCTTAAGACAACTGAAGAATTTAGGGAGTCAGATCAGCTCTTTGTTGCCTTCTCTTAGGTGAGGAAAGGTCGAGCAGTTTCCAAGGTATCTATTTCACACTGGATTGTCAGCTGTATTTTCTACATTTACGAAAGCAGGCACCTGGATCTTTCTGGACAATTAAAACTTACTCTACTAGGTCGGTAGCCACATTATCTGCCTTGGCAAAACTTTTTGGATGAGATTTGTGCCACTGCTACCTGGTCTAATCCCCACACCTTTGTTGCACATTATAAGCTGGATTTGGTGTGTAGGAACTGGGCTTCCTTTGGTTCCTCTGTACTCTGGCATATCCTTCCCTGAGGACTCCCATGGTTCATAATAGCTGGGGACTCTGACCCATCTGTAATTAGTAATGACACGGATAGTGTCAGATAAAGAGTTATGTACTTGCCATAAATTGGAATCTCTGCTATCCAGTGTTGTTATTCATCACGTTCCCACGCTCTTTCCCCCTCCTCCTGGAGATTTGGTAGATGCGGAGGGATGTCTCCCTTTAGGAGTTTCAAGTTTTATAGGCAGTCTACATCGCCCTTTTTTCTCTGTTCAGCAAAATCAGTCTAAGGGTTGTGGGTTAGCAAGGAAATATGGGAAGGGGAGGAGCTTGAGCTCTGGATCTGTCCTTTCAGTGGCCTGCTCTGATTCGAGGTCTGATCCAAGACCCATCCGTGATGAGTAATGTCACCGGTTAGCACAGATTCCAAGTTATGGTAAGTACGTAACTTTGTACTTTATACACTCTAGTGATGTGTTTACTTGAAATGTTTAATCCGACTTTATTGTATACATTATTAGTCAATAATGTTGAGTGAAGTAATGTAGATACTGTGGTTTTCAGGATCACTTGGCATGTTCTTAGTTTGAAACAAATACTATCTTTTCCTAATCTGGAGGGTATATTTATTTTGCTGTTACAATAAAAACATTTTTGTTTAGAACAAATAAGGATTTGCATTTTTCCTTTGTTCCTTA
This sequence comes from Protopterus annectens, assembly GCF_019279795.1. Taxonomy (NCBI): domain Eukaryota; kingdom Metazoa; phylum Chordata; order Ceratodontiformes; family Protopteridae; genus Protopterus; species Protopterus annectens. The sequence continues at coordinate 206,809,904 of NC_056739.1, read as the reverse complement.
GATCTTTTGAAAAATTGGTTTGTATCAGTGTTTGTTGAATTGCTCACATCCTTTTTCACCTTCTGTTCCTTTTAGGTTGTAGTGCATATTTGTTTTAATTTCATGCCATAGGTAACTTGTATCGAGCCTTGAACAGGTGTATTATGTCTGAAAGTAAACTCCAGGTTATTTTAGACTTTAATACATGGTGGGCCTCATTCACCTTGGTTATTGTAGCACCACGTAAGTGTTTCACTTATATTAGGACACTCTACCTTGTCCATCTAGAATACACCACTTTCATGTTGCCATGGTGTTTTATTTAAAATCTGATCCTCTTGTACTTGATGCTTGTAATTATTTTAGTACTGGGCTGTAAAATGGTCTTCATTTAATGCCTCCCTACTGAATCATGGAGTTGCTTGGGATTCTAATCTGTTATGATTTACTGTTAGTGATTTCTTCCAAAGAAAATAAAGTTTATGTGCAAGTATACATACTGTAGCATCAGATCTTAAAAGTACTGGTCCACCTTTGGTTACGGTATTTTAAGTCACATCCATTAGACCTTTTTAGCTGAAATTCTTCATGACGATTTACTTCCTTCCCCAACTCCTTTAATATTGCTGGGCTTCTATCTCTCTAGTTTTTTGCTGTGTGTCAAGGTTCTGTCATCACAAATTGTTCAGCCTTTCATCTCAGAATTTGCTTGTTTTTGGAAGAAAAAAGTCTGCTTCTGTAGGCACCGTTAACTTGCAGCTCCTCAATTTCATTCAGGTAATACCTTTATTCCTTATCTTCATACAGTGGTGTGCATTTCTACCAGTTTTCTATTCCATATTTTTCCCTTTTTGCATTCAGGCCATAAGGTCTGTGTTTCCTGATTGGCTGTGCATCAAAGCCACTGCTTAGAGTGCTCCTGTGGCAGGTGCATTGTTCTCTGTGACAAACATTTGTATTGTCTGTATTCCCTATAAAAGAAACATAACACGTCAGACTGCCCAATTTGCTGGGGATTTGATTGAGCTACTTGCAGATGACTTGAGACAAACTGACTCCCACTTTGTGTCGAAGGCACTGTCATCTAGGCTCCAGGAAGAAGATAGAGTATCTTTCAGATTCTGAGTAATGACTGGCAACTTTTGGTCCATGAAAAGCCTCTTAAATGCCATAAGGCAATTGTCAAAAATCATTTATGTTGAAATTAAAAGCCTCAGTCAGGTCTATCAACTGAAGTCTCTGTGCCCAAGCCTACCAGGAAGCTGGTGCTTCCTTTTACAGTGCCTCCAAAGTCAAAACAACCAAAATGGAAGAACTACCAGTCTCTGCACTGCACAATATTACAAAGACTGATCTGATGTCTCCGTCATTCACCCTTATGATAGGGTCTCTGATCTGACCATCGGATCCTGCTCGGCCACATTCCACAAACTTGAGTCTGAAGCTCCTTCCTCATACCCATAACACCCTACAGCCACATAACTGCCTCAAATCTCGTTTGCTGCTCAGAGAGCTCAGACACAGATTCCATCCTCTCAAGCTTTCCATAGGTTAGTTTATTGGGTTTTGTAAGTACTTTTGCCAGTTACCTTCCTCCCTCTGTTTCTATTGTCTGTTTGTTAACTTTATAATAAGAGTTATAGTTAATGTTAGTGGAGTTAAAGTTAGAGTTAAAGTTAATCTCTTTATCCTTCTTTCTGGGACTTTTGGATCATCTGTTGTTTTTGGCGAGTTCTCTGTTATGGCTGACAAACTGGTTCCCGGCTTTAAATGCTGCACTTCTTGTGGGCATAAGATCCCCAATCAGGATGCCCACAAGGAGTGCGTGTATTGCCTGGGAGCCGACCATCTTAATGCTGACTGTTCCGTCTGTTTGTCTTTCAACCCTCTGGCTTTAGCTGGCAGATGGAACAAACTTTTCTTAAGGATCTTAAGGAGCCTTATTCCTTCCTCAGCTGAGGTTCAGACCCTCTCCCAGGCTTCTACCTTCTTGATTTCTGTTAAGGAGGTGAAAGAGGTCCCTCCTTGCTTTCCTGAGGGACGACCCTGATTCTAAGAAGCCAAGCAAATTGGCGGAGTCCTCTTTGGATCTGCCTAAGTCTGCTTCCGTCTCGGATTATGAAGCTTCCTCGGATCCGGGGGATATTATTACTATCTCTGTGACTGTCATCTGCTCCAACCTTAGACCCTACAGCTACGGATCCAAGGGCCTCAGCAAAGTAACCAGCTCTGTCCTCTAGGTCTGAACACTCAAGACCACTATGCTTCATCCAGGTCCTCCATAAGCTTGTCCGAGGTGGACATGGATAGGTTGATGAGGAGGTTTCTTAAGGCCCAGATTCTGAAGGGGGTAGTCTTGGCTCCATCCTCTGTCGGATCTGTGAGCTAACCTAGTAACCCCAACAGGACTCCTCTGATCCGTCCCCCGGCTTCTGAGCTTAGTGATTCATGACGGCCGTACAAGTCAGACCTGGCACAGAGGGACATTCCTTCCTTGACACAGAGTATGCCCTTAACTAGCCCTGTTCCAGCATTGTCGGAGCAGTGAGTCTCAGAGCCATGGCATTGGTGTCGGGTCTGGGGGACTGGGATATGTTCTGTCGTCCTTGGAGCTATTCCTTCCCTTGGGGGCTTTGGCTCTCGATAGCTTGGGTCCGATCCCTTCTGTAGGCCATGGATCTTGTGCAAGTCTTGTCCTGTTATCTCTGATATCTTCGGCTGTGGGGGATCTGGTTAGGGCTTCACCTGGTTCTTCGGCCTTTCAGGTAGTGGAGAAGGTCTTCTCCCAGGTTGGAGATTTGACTGTACAAGTTGTTCTTCGAGTTTCACTGTTGCAGTCATTACATTTGGGTTATCTGCTTGCAGGTAGCCCTCAGTTGGCCTGATTAACAAAGTCTTGGGTCCTGTGTCAGTTGCTGTCCCTTCTTCCATGACATCAGGTCGTCAGGGGTATAAAACATGCAGCTGACGCTATTACATCAGTCTTTCTTGGCTTACGGTGCCCGAAGCAGAAGCAGTTAGCAAGTGCCAGTCAGCCGACTCCTGAAATTTTCATTTTTGAGTTTCAGAACCGAAGTCTTCAGCTAAAGCTAAGTACCCCATTGGGGAAACTTTTTCTTGCTCCTTACCGATGTCAGTAAAAGTTAATAATTGCATTACTTGTGGAAAGCAAATACCTCATAAAGATTTTAATTTGTACTGTATTCCTTGCCAAGGCCCTGACCACGACGTACCTTGCTGTCGGTTTTGTGCTTTATTTAATTAACGCACTATCTATCGTCAGTATATTTTCACCTCTAAATATTTCGGTTCTCGGTTTAATTATCCTGAAATGTCGTCTGTTAGCCATCCGACTACCAGCATTCCGAAAAAACGCAAAGATAAAAGACAGAGACAGGCCGCTGAGGTCCACAACTGCCGACGGCGCTTCTCCTAAGCCAGTCGCTAGTTCGCCGGTACTCAGTGTGGAGCTTTCGCAGCCCCTGATACCTGCTACTTCTGATTCGCAGGCCTCTACTGAGACCCATTCGGAGTCCGGTTTGCTGCGAGATGCTTCAACTATGGAACCCTCTGATGTGTCTACTTTGGATGGGTCCGGAGCCGCTGTGCAGGCACCGGCTTCTGAGGGTGTATTCAGGCCTACGGACTTGCATATTAAACCGACGCCTCCTTCTTCACTTAGGCCTAGATCTCGAACAACACCTAAAAAAACAATGCCCAGGCCACATGTTCAGGCCTCTATGCCTAAAAAACAAATGATAAGAATGGCTGAAGATCTAATAACTCTAATCCGGGGTAGCCAACTCTCCCCTTCTAAGAGGCCTAGGACTGAAGTTGCTTATTAATCTTCTGACCAGGATTCTGTTTTTTCTGATTCTTCTGATGATCTGGATTTGCCCTTATCTACTTATGAGGATTCTGATGCAGAGGACTCCAGTCCCTCTGCTTCCCTTCCAGAGGATTTTTCTTTTGGCGAAACCTTACATACTTTATGGAAGCATTTCTGCTGGGAAAGCCAGGATTTTTCTGATTCAAAAAAGAGGCTTAGGGATTTCTTACTCCTAACTCAGCATAGGCCTTTTAGCTATTCCTCCTGTACTAGACATTGTTGATGATGCTTTTTTCGGAATCTTGTTTGGCCCCTGATTCCTTGCCTCCTGCTCCCAGAAAACCTGACAAATACTACAGGGTCCCTGAGTCACACAAGTTCCTTTTTAAAAATCCTATTGCGGATCCAGAGACTATTTCACAGGGGCCCAAGGGCATTAAGGCTTCTACTGCTAAAAATCCTACCCCTTCTGATAGAGACTCCAGGGCGCTGGATAGATGGTGTAAGAAGGTTTATACTTCTGCATCCTTGGCAGTTAGGGCTTTAAACTGCCAGTTTCATGTGTTAAATTATCAGCAACATGTTATTGGGTTGCTTAAACAGAAAATTATGTTGATTCCAGACTGTGTGGAAAATAATGAATTACAGGATTTAATGCATTCTGCTGAACAAGTTGGAAAACATACTTTGCAGTGTGGTTTTGATTCTTCAGAGGCCTCTTGCAGGGCTGCTGTTACTGGGTCTGTGCTCAGAAGGCATACTTGGCTTAAGGAGCAATCTTTGTCTGATCATATTAAAGCTAAATTGTTGGATGCTCCCTTAAATCAGGACCTTCTGTTTGGCAACAAGGCTAAGGAAGTTCTTAAAAAGATGGAAGATAAAGCTAAATCTATGCAAACTGTTAAAGATTTCTTACAAGTTCAGCTTCCTAGATTTAGTAGGCACTGGCCCTCTAAGAATTGGTCCTTTCTAGCCCCTTCCAGGTCTTTTCAAGCCAAACCCAGACATAGCAAAAACCCCAGGTTTCAGTCCCAGGAGACACACAGGACTAAGCAGTGGGAGGCCTCTACTTCCAAATCTGGGAGTAATAAGACTCCCCCCTATGGTAAACTGTCTGAATGACTTCCTTTTAAAATTTCCAAGCACTTGTCAACTGACTGCCCCTTTGGGGGGAGAGATTGCTCTTCATGCAAAGAACTGGGAACTCGTTACCCAGGACAAATGGGTTTTAAGTAGTGTCCCAGGAATACAGATTTCACTTTCACACGTTGCCAACACCAAGCGGGTGTACCAGAAGAGGAAAAGGGACAAGGTTTCTACTCTAGACTTTTCCTGGTACCCAGAAAAGACGATTCATGGCATTCTATCCTGGACCTGTCTACTCTAAACACCTTTTTGGAGATTCCAAAATTCAAGATGCTTACTACTCACCAGTTACTTCCTATGCTAGGCAAAGATGCCTGGTTGGCAACACTAGATTTAAAAGAAGCATACCTGCACATCCCAGTCAGGGAATCTTGCAGAAGATACCTACGCTTTAAAGCAGGCTACACGCACCATCAGTTCTCTGCACTGGCCTTTGGCTTATCTACTGCGCCCAGGGTATTCACAAAGTACCTAGCTCCAGTTATTGCGTTTTGCAGGCAAAGAAATATTCAAATATACCCATACCTGGACGATTGTCTAATTCAGGCAGAAAGCCAGGACATACTTTTGAATCGTCTGGCCTTTGTACAAAGGGTTCCAACATGTCTGTGTACAAACACAGTATTGCATCTTTTTACTTTACTGTTATAGATTGTATTGTGGGTAGATGTAGGGACAAATCAGGATGGCATGATTTACTTAATTTTAAGGAACGTAACTGGATTATTAAGCTAGGAGCTCTATTTCCACCTGGGCTTAATGATCAATTATAATGCACCAATGAACAGCTTTATGTGATATATATAAATGAGTGTATTTTTTATTCTTACTCACTGAAGAAGGCTATTACAGCCGAAACCGGTTTGGGGCAGGTAGTTGGGTTTATTTCCCTCTACCTCTGTCATGTTATATTTAATTGTTTAAATAAAATTGTGGATTTCCACCTTTTCTGCTGGCTTTATTGACATTTGCATTTGCTATTTTTTGAGCCGTGCAGTAGCCGTACATGCATCACTTAATAACTTGGTTGTCTGGGGTACACCGTAAACGAAAAGAAATCACACCTGGTACCCTGTCAACAAATTATATATCTGGGAGCAAGCTTGAATACAACTTCCCAGATGGCTTACCTCACGCCAGAGAAACAAATTCATTTGACAACCTACTTCAAACAAGTGACCACAAAAGCCCTGCTATCTGCAAGACAAATACTGCAAGCCTTGGGGTTCATGGCCTCCTGTATTCTTCCAATTCCATATGCAAGACTGCATATGAGGAAACTACAGTGGTATGTAAAAAGCCTATGGTGTCAGCATTCTCAGGATCTAGAAGCAATGATTCCTATCATACCTTGCCTATGCCTAAAGTTCCTTTGGTGGGCAGAGGCCTGCCACCAAAACAAAGGACTACCTGTCACACCATCCCCTGCTGCCCAAACCCTAACAACAGATGCATCAGACTTTGCATGGGGGTGGGCGCTCACCTGGCAGGGAAGTGCATTCAGGGCAAATGGAATCCAAATCAAATGCACCTGCACATCAATCAAAAAGAAATGTTAGCTGTACAGAATGATCTGACAGCCTTCAAGGACCACATTCTTCCAGGACAACCAATGGTAAAGATGGACAACACCACTGTTATGTTGTACATAAACAAGCAGGGGGGTACACATTCTTACCCCCTCTGCAGACTCGCCATGGCATTGTAGAACACAGCCTTTTGAACTCACAAGTGCACCTACAAGCTCAGTTCCTGCCAGGAAAATTAAATACACTGGCGGACGGACTGAGCAGAAACCTCATGGACCCACATGAGTGGAAACTGGAGCCAAGTATTTTCAACATGTTGACAAGCAAATGGGGGAGCCCAGATATAGACTTGTTTGTCTCTCCCCAGAACTACCAATTGGACAAATGTTGCACAAGGACTCCCCACAAACAAGCCTAGAAAGTGGATGCTCTGTCCATAATCAGTCTATGACCCCCCCCCCCCCCCCCGCCTCTGCTCTCCAAAGTGCTACTAAAAATCAAACATGACAAACCAAGGATGATTTTGATTGCTCCAGACTGGCCACGCCAACACTGGTACCCCCTCCTGCGCAGTGTGTCATGGTTACCCCCATGGCACCTGCCTCACAGTCCTTCGCTGTTGTCTCAGCAGGAAAACCTGATTCTGCACCCTCAGCTTCTAACACTGAACCTTGCAGCCTGGCTAATTACATAATCTGTCCTTTACCATCCCTCAGTAAACCTGTGATGGATGTTATTTTAGAGGCAAGGAGGCCTAGTACTAGAAAATCTTATGCTGAAAAATGGGAAAGATTCTGTGCCTGGAACCAATCTCAAGGGATGAGCACAGCAGCGCCCAATTTACCTCAGATTTTACAATACTTAACTGAGATGCATCACAAGGGCTTGTCTTTATTTCCATTAAAGTCCATGCCTCAGCCATTTCAGCTCATTGTAACACAGAACCTCCCCTCTTCTCTCAGCCACTGCTCAAGCAGTTCCTCAGAGGGTCCAAAAATTTGAGACCACCCAGGAGAGCTCCAACCCTAGCCTGGGATTTTTAACTTTGTTTTTGAGAAACTCACCCTTCCTTTCGAGCCAGCTGCTACTGCAGACTTAAAATTTATTTCTTGGAAAACAGCTTTTCTTTTAGCAATCACTTCAGCTAGAAGGGTATCTGAATTACAGGCCCTTATGGCAATGGAGCCTTTCATCATCTTTCATGCGGACAAGGGTGTCCCTCAGAACCAATCCATCCTTCATGCCCAAGGTGGTATCTAGTGTGGCTCTTAATCAGTCCATTCATTTGCCAACCTTCTTTCCCAATCCACCAAATAAAGGGGAACGGATACTGCATTCCTTAGATGTGCACAGACAACTTAGATTCGACTTGGACGGGACTAAACCTCAAAGGAAATCTGAACAACTGCTGGTGGCATTTGCTGCAGGGGCAGAGGGGAAGGCTATTTCAAAGCAAACCATTTCTAAATGGATAGGCCATTGCATTAATTTCTGTTGTAAGCACCATGGAAAACCTATCCCCCCGGGGATCGGACCTCACTCCACCAGGGCTGCATTTACCTCTACGGCCTTTCTCAGAGGCGTCCCTACCAAGGACATTCTAGAAGCTGCTACCTGGAGTTCTGTACATACTTTCACCAAGCATTATCATTTGCTAATTTTCTCTAAATCCAGAGCTGGCTTTGTCACTGCAGTCTTGCAGGGCTTTATAGCTGGTCCTAATGCTATCTAAATTCCTCCTCCCAACCATAGCTTTGGGAATCTACCCAAATGTAATGACCAACAGTGAAACATGAAGAACATAGTACAGTTATGTACACTTAACATAAATGTAGATGTTCGAGTGTATTCACTGTTGCAGTCCTGGTTAACCTCCCTCCAGCCCCCTAACTTCTTTTGGCTATACCTCTGCTTTTTTTTACTGTGCTTAAAAGCCTTATTGGTGTCTTTGCTTTTTTGTTGGAGGTATATCATTGTAATTTTATATTTAATTGCTTCCCATTAGGGGGACTCCTGACATCTGGGGCAAGAAAAACTGATGTAATGGCGTCAGCTGCATGTTTTATACCCCTGACGACCTGACGTCATGGAAGAAGGGACAGCAACCGACGCAGGACCCAAAACATTGTTAATCAGGCCGACTGAGGGCTATCTGCAAGCAGATAACCCAAATGTAATGACTGCAACAGTGAATACACTCTAACATCTACATTTACGGTAAGTGTACACAACTGTACTTTCCTTAATCCTCCCCTGTACCTCAGATCCTCAGATCCAGGTCTTCCTCTCTCTTGTTCTGCCACAAGTCTTCCTGTCCCAAGCAGTCTCCAAGACTTCCGTGCTCAGGAGGGGATCCCCCTCTTCTGATACCTGCCCAAATACCCCACTGAAAAGGTTCCTTGGAAGAGGACATGTAAATGGATGCACGTAGATTCCCCTTGGAGTCCTTAACCAAGGATACTGACTTCGATGAGGGGGAAGGATTCCCCCCAATCCCCACCTGAGGATTTCTCCTTTGGAGACATTTTGGAAGCTCTGAAGCAGAAAGGTGGGTGGTCTGCTCAGCCTCCTTCCTCTGAGGAGTCAGTTCTCTTGGAGGCTTTTGAGACTAGCCTATCTACATCTGGGTCCCCCCCGGCATGTGCCCTAGTAAATTTAGTATTTTGCCGTGCTCAGAAGAAACCGGACTCCATCGAGCCTATACCCAAGCAGCTTGATAGGTTTTTAGTGCCCCCCACGTACAGGAAACACTGGAGTAAGGGTCTTGTGGTTGATGCTGCCGTGCTGGCGGTTGCCACCAAGAAAGAGCTGGCAGAGGAGACTGCCAATGTCCATCCGCTGAACAAGGAGTCCAGAGTGCTGGACAGAATTGGGAAGTGAGTTTATGCCTCAGCAACCTTTGCGCTGAGGTCTTTAAACTATCTACCCCATTTTACTCTGCTGCAGAGGGTTCTGGTCAAAGAACTGACAGCTTTTCTCTGAGTCCATGCCTGTGGAGGATTTTAAAGTTTTTCCCAAACTGGCCACTCTTTCATCCATTGCTAATTCTTCGATGAGGCTTATCTCCCATACCACTGAGGGCACCTTACGAGCAGCTGGTTCTGGACTTTCCCTAAGGTGGTATACCTGGATGAGGCTGTGATTTTGCGGAGCCCTTTAAGGCATCATTTATCAGTGTCCCCCCTACGATGGCTCTTCCCCTTTTGGGCCTTCGGTTAGAGACACGCTTATTCACAACGAAAAGGATGGGAAGACCTTTTTTGCTGTTGGAATCAAGTTTTTTTACCCCCAGAGGACCTTTTCCAGAAACCAGCATGGGAACAAGAAAATGTGGTTCCGCAAGTCCCTAGGGCCTTTCCAGGACCTGTGCGGAGAACCCTGTAGATGCAGAGGAGGAGGTTTTAATGGTAGACACCACTCTAGAGGCAGAGGGGGTCTGCAGAACCATGGTTTTAGGGAATCCCATTCCGATACACCCTGCAGTGTTCCTGAGGCACTACCCGGCTGTCTGTCTCTGGAGGCAGTCGGGGAACGGTTAGCTTTGCACCTGGAAGCCTGGACACAATTGGCTCAAAACCACTGTGTGCTCAGCTTGATATCCAGCGGTTATTATACTCCCTTTTCCCTTCCCTCTGCAAATTCAAAAAGCCTCCCAGACATGCCACCTGGTTAGTAGGAGTAGGCAGCACAGGAAATTCAACAACAGCTGCAAAAAAGTCACCCAGGAGGTCCCAACTGAACAGAGAGGATTTGGAACCTACTCTCTCTTAGTGCCGAAAATGACAGGGGACCCAAGACCCATTCTGGATCTCTGCAAGTTAAATGAATACTTAGTGAGGTTCCGAATGGTCACAGTTCAGTCCATTCTGCTGCTGCTGTTGTGCAAGGACAACTGGATGTGCTCGATAGATCTCCAGGATGCGTACTAGCACATCAAAAGAAACAGAGACACTCAGACATTTCTGGGCTTTTGGCTGGGAGCCAATCATTACCAGTTCAGAGTACTACCCTTTGGACTCACCACAGCTCCCTGGGTGTTCACCAAATGCATGGGTGGTAGTAGCCACTCACCTGAGGCTTAAGGGATTCCAGGTGTTTCCATATTTAGATGATTGGATCCTAACTGCTTCTACAAAACATCGACTCATTCAAGCCAGGGACTACTTACTCCAGTTAGCTCAATCCCTGGGCATCACCGTAAACATGGACAAGTCCAGTCTTACTCCAGTTCAGAACCTAGAGTTCATAGGTATGCAGCTCAATACCAGACGTCAGATAGCTTCTCTTCGTCTACACCATATAACCATTCTGCGATATCAAGTCCAGCAGTTATTAACAACTCATGCCCCCCCCCCCCCTCGTCTGATCTTGCAGGTCCTGGGGTCCATGTCTGCAGCCATTCTATTAGTCCCCCTGGCCAGGTTCTTCATACAGGTTCTAAAGTGGACCCTAGCTAATCAATGGTCCAGTCTGTCTCAGCCCTTGTCCCTTCGTATCAAATTGACTCCCGACTGCAAATGTCATGTCAATTGGTGGATTCATTCTGACAGTGTTATCCTCAGCAGACCCTTTGTCAGCGACAAATGGTGATTAATCGACTCTATGTAAGCGAAAGCTTACAATGTCGAAGTGCCAGAACAGCGATTTTTTTTTTTTTTCCCAAGGGAAAAAAATTGCTGTTCCAACAAATAAAAAAAATTCAAACATTACATTTAGTGGAGGACTTTGCCCCCCACCCCCTACTTAAGTATACCACCTCCGAGACTGCACTACAGTGCCGAAAACGGCAAAGTACCGAAGCGGCCAAGTGAATTCTTTCCCAGGGAAAGAATTTGCTTAACAGCCGCTTCAATATTTTCCGTTTTCAGCCTTTTCAGTTTGACCAAGACGCATTCGAAAGAATACATCTTCGGTCTTCTAATATAGACCCTCCAATAGCCACCTTGACCACAGATGCTTCCCAGTTCAGGTTGGGGGGGGGGCATTACAATGGGAAGATGGTCCATGGCAAGTGGTAGACTCCCAAGACCAGTTTACATATCAGTGTCCTAGAGATGAGAGCTGTCCTCCTAACATTGCAAACCTTTCAGAATGTTCTCCCTCTTGGGACTATTGCATTACACACAAACAGCATGTCTTTTGTAAGCAAGGAGAAAACCGTTCTTGCCCCGTATGCAGAGAGGCCATGAGGGTGTGGATGATCTCTTCAGACCGCTTTCTTATTGCAATGCACATTCTTGGGAAAACCAACAGTTTGGTGGACAGACCCAGCAGGTCGCTTCTGATTCAACATAAGTGGTCCCTCAACCAGTGAATACTGCAACAGTGAAATGGAAGGACATAGTACAGTTGTGTAAAATCTTACCATACCATAATGGTAGATGTCCTTTTCTTAGTCTTTTTGAGCATGTTACATGTGGAGCAGAATTTGCATCCATTTCTGCAGAAGGAGATCATTCAGCAGCAGTGGGCAGAATTGTAGTACTCCAGTACTGGTGCAGGTCCACTGTGGTGTGGCAGTATTAGTTTTACTGTGTTATATCAACTGTGGTAGAAACAGCTACATCAAGCCAGATGAAAGAAGATTTTGAGTGCTGTGGTATATAAGTGGCATTGAATCCGGTGGGTGGGTGTCTGTCTTCACTTGTGGGTTAGAGGTTGTTTAATTCTTTCTTCGATAAAAGGGTTACAGACAGGGGTCAATGGACCTAGATAAGAGTCATTCTGGCCTCATAGTCTGTCTAAAAGTTGCATCGGGTGTCACATAAACATCCGATGTGATATTTGTGAAGAAAAGGGAATATTATATATTTAAAACAAAAAAAGGCAGATTCCTTTTTCTGAGTTAAGTAAATCATTCTTTCAGAGGACTTTGAAGTTCATAGGTGTGTGCTAGGCTAATGGCCGTGGAGCCTTTACAAGCCCGTAGAAGTGTCCTGGCATCAAAGTGTCTTTTGCATGTCATGTTGGTCTCATTTCTTTGAAGTAATTTTATTTTAAAAGTGATAGTTGAATGTTTAAATGTTGTTTGCATTTTTTTTTTGTTTATTAGGAATGTTTTAGTTGAGCTATGGACAGCTGCTGCTTGTTTTGAACTTTATTTAGCATTGTTGGTCCACTCATGAAAGGAATGACCGTGACCTGAAGTTTGTTAGTCACTGTGGGCATGCTTTCAGCAGCTGTTGGCTTCTGTTGTGACTTGTGGAGTACTTGGGCTTGCCTTGATATGCTGCTGGAAAGAGTATTGGACCAAATGTCACATAGTTTTGCAGCTGCTGCTGGAGTCTAAGTGCTTCCTGAATTACTGAAGGGAGTGTGCTCCGGAAACAACTTCAGAAAGAAAGCTCTAGCTGATTGGAGGGAAATGAAAAGGACACATTTGGCTAATGTTCATGTTTGTGTGCCTGAGATTTTCATTTATGGACAGTGATAAAGCAGTTGTGTTTTGTTGTCTGCTATGGTGGAAATTATCTGGTGTACGGCACTTTTCTCTTGTACTTGATTTATTTCACACAGTCAGAATTTCCTGTATATTTAAAATGAGAAGGATATATACTTCTGTTGTGGCCCAAACTTTTTTCCGCAGTATCCTTTTCTTTAGCCCCTTTTCTGAAGCAAGTGTTTGACAAATTGCATTTTTTTTGTGTGTGGCTTTTTAGTAAAGCACTACTTAGCACCATCTCTTGTTTATTAGCGCTTAACTTTAAGCATTTGTACACTTTCTCCACAGGCATACAGTAGCCTATTCTTACCACATTGTGATGCACCTTTAGGGTTTGCAGTGATGAACAAAGTTTGTTCCCCCACCACTGTCACCACCAATTTTGCTAACAGAAATGCATCATGTTTTTATAATGGCTGTGGAAGTTTTACCTTTTCAGCATTAATTAGCTATGTTGGACTGCTGGCCAACATAAATTCAGGCATTACAAATAAAATGTGTAAAAGTGGTAGGAGGCTTTGCAGTTTATCTTGGTAATGTGGCTGATCCCCTTTGCTGACTTTGGGATGTGTGCTTCAGACTTTGGAAACAGTGCTGCTTATAGGTTCATAGGTTCATACTAGACTATCTGCCCTGGGGCATTTATAAGCCTAGCCCGATTGTGTTTGGCTTACGCCACCCCTTGATTTGAGTATACTGTGCCCTTTTTAAAGTTTAGTTTACTGTGCCTCTGTCTAATAGTGACATGGAAGTAATCCCCGGGACAAACCTACGATCCCCCATCCACTCATCAAGATTCTTCTTGAAGAGAGTCAGTGAGGTGCTCTGCCTAACATGAATTTGAATTCTATTCCAGAGCTAAGGGAGCCTCTGGGTTATGAATCTGTCCCTCCAGCATGTTCTATTTATTTCTGTGCTGAGGTTCAAGTCCCTCGAGCGCGTGGCTCTAAGGGATTTAGATTTACTGAGGTGGAGCATGTCCATTAATTCTGGGTTGGACATAGCTTTATATGTCGGGCATAGATCGCCTCAAAGTAGGCGGTATGCAACTGAGTAGAGCTGGAGTTTTTTTAACCGAGCAGCATATGGCATCTGTTTGAGTCCCTTGATCCTCTTGGTGAGGTACTTTTGGGGTCTTTCTAATTACTGCAAGTGTCAGGTAAGGTACATCCCAAAGGGAGCATTGTATTCTATGATGGGCCTGATGAGAGATGAATAAAGTGGCACGATTACCTCTCTTGAGCTAGATGTGAATCCTTTCATGATGAGGTGGGCTATGTAGAAGGTCTTTCTAACCACTTTGGCAATGTGGTTGTCAAAGGAGAGATTGCTATCAACTTGGGTCCCCAGATCCCTAATTACTTTCTCTGTACTTAATGGGTTACCACCTATGTGGTAATTTGTGGGCACATTGTTTTTGCCAAAGGGTATGACTATACACTTTTTGGCATTTAGCTTTAGACCATGGCTCTGGCACCAGTTATCTGTCTCTGTGAGACCTTTTTGAAGGATGTTTGTGTCAGCTGGAGAATCCAGTTTGCAGTCATCTGTGAACTTGGTGAGCCATAGTCCTCCCACGTTGGCCTGTACCTCAGAAAAGTAAATACTGAACAAGAGAGGTCCCAGGACAGAACCTTGTGGGACGCCACTTGTGACCGGTTTTGAGTCTGACATGGCTCCAGCAACTCTGACTCTGTGGGTTCTGTCTTTGAGCCAGTTTGCGACCCATCTTGTGACATAGGGGTTTATATTTAGGCTGGATAGCTTATCTATGATGCCCGAGTGGGGGTATTGTGTCAAATGCCTTTGCGAGGTCCAGATAGGCTGTGTGGACTACCTTCCCTTCATCTATGGCCTTGGTGACTGTTTCGAAGAAGTTGACCAGGTTCAAAAGGCAGGATCTGCCCTTGACAAAGCCAAATTGGGTAGGATCTAGTGTCTGTAGGTCCCCAATGTCTTTGTTTGAGTTCCATGATGATCCTCTCCATAGCCTTGCAGACTAAGCTAGTCAGGCTTATGGGGCAATAGTTTCCAGGGTCCGTAGAGGCACCACCTTTGTGGAGTGGGACCACTGTTGCTGTACGCCAATTTTTGGGCACATATCCTGTAGTGAGGCTGAGATTGTACAGCAGTTTTACTTGAGGGATTAGTTCTTCTTGGAGTTCATGTAGGACGCAACCTGGGGTGCCATCTGGTCCCATGGTAGCAGTGTTTTTTTGCTTTGGAGAGGGCGGCCTTCACCTGAGCATCAGAGATGTTTGGGAGTCTGCACTCTGCCGGGATAAATACTTGCTCTTTTGGGAGGGAGGGGGTGGAGAAGTTTGCACTGAACCTGTCTGCCAGGATATTGGCGATGTCTGTGGGTTCAGTGTATTTTTTGTCGTTTAGAATCAACTCAGAACAAGTCTGGGAGTTGCATCCCAGGTTCCTAACATAACTGAAAAAAGCCTTATGATTGTCTTTAGTGTCCAATGCAATTTTTCTCTCGAAGCTGGCCTTGGGGGATTTTGAGGGATCGTAATTTTTTTGCTAGTACTGATCAGAGATGTCTTCCCTTTTAGGGATTTTGCTCTATCATGTAGTAGCTTCCTCCTTCTGTTGTACAGTTTATTTATGGCTGGGGTCCACCAGACTGGATGCCTGCCTTTGGATGATTGGGCCTTGATTTTGTTTGGGATAGCATGATCCATGCATTCCTGGAGATGTCCGTAGAATGCGTTTATATAGGATTCTGCAGTTTGGGCCGTAGTTTCCCCTGGCCCTGGGGCCTTGAAGGATTCCACTTCGGTTTTGAGCAGAAGTTCGCTTTTGAGAAGTTTTTCACTGTGGTTTTCTGGGCTGAGGGTGGGGTCGGGATGTGGATATCCAGTGAAATTAATTTATGGTCTGATCGTACCAATGAGGGATATACTTCTGGTATGGAGCATAGAGTCCCCATGTTGGTAATGATCAGGTCTAGTATGTTGTCCCCTCTTGTGGGAGTGGTGACTATTTGTTCCATAGCATTTGAGTTTATAAATTCCAGGAACCTTTGGGCTAAGGTGCTGGGGCTTGAGTAATGCTCCCAGTCTATGTTTGGGTAGTTGAAGTCGCCCAATATAATGGTGTTAGGAGAGATCTTCATGTTCTCCAATGTTTTCAGGAAAGCCGAGTGGGATTCCGGACTTTGAGACGGTGGTCTGTAGGATGATATAAACTGAAAAGCAGTCTTGCCCCACTGTCAGTTGCACATGGATGGTCTCCGATACTTCGTGCAATGCCACTAACCTGGAGGTGTGGATATCCTTGATAAATATGGAAACTCCCCCTCCTTTTGTGGTTCGGTCCGGGTTTTGGGGCTGAAAAGCATGATATGAGGTATAACCTGGTAGTGCTGGGGTGCTCTCTGGAGCCTTGAACCAGGTTTCTGTCACTGCACAGATATCTATGTTCTCCATACTGAGGAGAGCTTTGAGTGCGTGCATCTTGAGGTTAAGACTTCTGGCGTTTAGCAGCATTACCCTTAGTTTCTTGTTCCTTGTGCTGTTTATGGAGGTGGGTTTGACTTTTGAGCCTTGCCTAAAAAAAGGCACTACGGGGGTGGCAAGAGCCTTTGCCAATATCCGAAAGCCCAGGGGTGACAGGTGCAAGCCGTCCCTAGCAAAGCAATGTGGCTTGTCGAGCATGTCATCCCAGGCTGACAGACACTGGATCCCCTTTGAATGACACCAAAATTTTAGCCAGTTGTTAAAATCGATCATTTTGTCTTTATACTGTGGCATCATTCTAGGTGAGGGTAAGATGCTGCTCAAGGTCAGGGTCATACCGGCCTGGGCTACATGATCAGAGAGCTCCTCTGTCTCTTTTTTCATGTAGTCGAGGGAGGTACGTCTCAGGTCATTCACGACAGCATGTACAATGACTGAGTCTTATTTGTATTTGCTTTGGAGTGACCTGAGTGCTTGCGTTATATGGCGGATCCTAGCACCTGACAGGCAGCTCACTGCTTCTCTTTATTCAGCCTGGGACGTCAGTGTGTCTGACAATAGAGTCACCTATTACAAGAGTATCAGGTGTGTTATTCAGCCTTAAGGGCTGTGACTGCTTGGCACACTGACTTTGTGTGCTATGTGTTGTACGCGTTTTGTTTTGTGGTAGCGTTTGCTTGGATGTCTGCTTTGGAGGTCTCTGTTGCTTAGGTAGATTTTTATTTAGAGCCTCCGAGTATGTTTTTGTGTTTTTATGTGTTTGGTTCGCTGTTGTTGTGGGACTATGTGATACTGGAATTGTGTTGTGTGAGGTTACCTTCTCCTCCTGACTGATTACACCAGTTTTGAGATGAGAGAGCTCAGCCTCCAGTTTGGCTATATGGTTGCATCTCTCACATATATTTGAACCTGTTTGGAGGAGGAGAGGGTTGTCCTTGTACATGAGACAGTTGTAACATTGCCTCAAAATTCCCAGATTCACCAGCTGGACTGGAGAGGAAACCATTGACTGACCTTTGGACATGCTAGAGTAATATAGGGAACTGAATTAAAACGGACCAATAGGGGACACGGTAATCGTAGAGAGTATAAGAGTAAGTAGTGCTTATGGTTTATTAGTGCTAACTTGTAAGATTACTTATTTGGACCAGTGAGTAGCCTTAGAATGAGAATATGGTGTTTAATTTGAGAGATAGAGCAGTTCTAAGGGAAAAAGTGAAGAGCAGACTTTGTGGAGCCAGGAAGAGTTTAAACCCAATTAGGCGGCGCTGCCCGATGTTGCGCTATGCGCAAAAACACGCAAAAGAGGGTTTTAAGAGAGGGAGATCAAGGAGTTTGGAATTGACCCAAAATGGCCAATAAAACTACAGTTTCAAGGCAGTAACCACTCCCACAGGGGCAGGCAGGCTGCTCAATGTTTATCACTGCCACTGATGAACACAGATGTATTTCTTGTAAAACGTGGTGAGATGCATTTACACACTGAATTTGGTGATGTTGGTGGGGAGAGTGAACTTTGTGAAGCACATCCCTAACATATAGCAGAGGTGCTTAAACTTTGTTGAGCACTTTCTGTCTTGTAAAGCTCTAATATGGAACTAGCATTAATAACAGTAGTCGCCACTGAACAGCGTCCAAAGCATTTTCATAGGTTGCTAAGAGCTGTAATGCGTTTTACACTATCACAGAAGAAAAAAGGTTTAGCAGAAGGAATGTGTTTAACAGCTTTTAAAGCTTTTCATTCATCAGAAGGACAGTTGGTGATGCCAGACTGACAGGGCAGAATCGAAGTGTGTTAAAGCTTTCTGTAAATCTGTTCCTGCCTCCCCCTGTAAGTTTGTGGTACACTGGTGTAGCTAAATCTTCATGAACTACAAAGAATTATGGTCACTGAGGAGAATTTTTTGAATATGTCTCAAAAGACATTCACAAGTGTCTGTTATGTTTATAGCCCCAATCATAACCCTGCACATTATACATGACAGTCAAAAAGCACAACAGACATACTGGTAATCAAGCAAATTACAAGGTGGGTGGGTGACCGTAATCTGCTTACCACAAGGGTTGTTTTGTTAACCTGGCACAGAATACATATTAAGTGGTAAATATTAAATGTTGGCAATAGTGCAGAAGTGTGCAGCATTATTAATAGACAGGAAAGCAGATGGATGTGATATCTTGTATTTTTTTATGTATGGCCAATTATCCTTCCTAGTATGTCTGAGTATTCAGCATGGAGGCCTGCATTTTCTACTCCTGGACTAGCTTATTCTGTGATCTCTCTCTTTGCTTCCTTCTTCCTCTGATCTTTTTAAAGTCTTCGATTCATTTAGACATTTGAGTGTGGCTTTACAGCAAAACTGCAACTTAACTTTATTGGCAATAGTTTGTTAATGACCATTGCTGCTAGCTAGAAGAGCCCAGAATTTGGTCTTCCCCCATTTTGTGGAAAGATGGAAGCATGTGCTAATGTCAGGCATACCTGGAGCATATATTTTTTGCGTACTGAATGAACCTTCAGACTTCATTATTTGTTGATTGGTTTAATCCCATTAGACCTGTTGCTTGTTTTCAGAGGCACGAGTTAATATTCATACTGCATAGGGTAAATTTCCTTACTGTTTTGTTTTTTCATTAAATGCATTGGATTGTGAAATTCACCTGAGTTGCTAACAGTTCATGCAGGTGGGACCTCATTTAACATCTCATCAGACGGATGGCAGCTCAAAAATGCAGCACCTCCCCGATGTACCTAAACTGCAACCACTGGAGCACAGATGTGTCTGATGTTGGATAAAATCTTATTTACCCGCAGAGATGTACTTGTGTAGAATTATAACTTACAGCCTGATGCTGTTCCCAGCATCAATGTTGTGTGGTGCTGCTAGTCATTGACATTGACTACATAAATCTATTGATGGAAGATTGTATTTAGTCCAACAGATCTACCCTTAGTCATGAGTCAGCCTAATGGTATAGTAGTAGAAGGGCCTCATTTGTAGAGTTTGGTGACTGATCTAAACAGCAGCCAGGGTGCTGGAATGCTTCACTTGGGGGAGATGCCTGTTAGGGCAGAGTTGGAAGTTCTGTTTGCCAGCCCTTTGGAGGTCTGGAGTTTTCCCTGGTAGGCAGGTGTAATGGGAAACTGCTGAGTGTTGAACAGTCAGTCTGTATGTGGCTGTGCATGTGGAATTAAAAATAAAAGCCCCGCCCATATTATGTTGTGTCTTGAGATCCGTCATATAACTATCCCTCTCTTCAGTGAGGTAATAATTGTGCTGTTCTCAGTATTCCAGTTTAGTTGAATGTACTGTGTATGTGTAAATGTATGTCTTGTGGTATAGTGGCTGTTTATAAGACTGTTAACATATTGTGTAATGTGCTATTTATACTTAAACTGCCGTGCTGTGTTTGAGCTGCTGAGTATACACATGTAGTGTTGATACTATGTATTTACCTAATTTCTGGTAAAGCATGCAGTAACAGAGGATAATTTGAGACCTGTCAGATTGAGGTTGAAAACAAGGGCTGCAGCTCAAGATGGCAGAGCCATTTGCCAGTCAGTGAGGGGAGCTGTGTGTAGGGTCTCTGGAAAATATTGGGCAGAAACTTGACTAGAGGAAAGCTTGGAATACCAGAAACTGTCTGTGAAATACTTGTATGTGGAATGTCAGGGTCATAACTCTAGGAAGAACTAGAAACCTGGTAGCGGATAAACTTCAGCCTGACTCAAGCTGAGGAGCAGGAAAAAAAAAAACGTTTTAACCCTTGTTTTCTTGAGTAACCTTTCTAAAGTAGAACTGTGCAGGTTTTCATTTTATATTTAATGTTTGTCTTTCGGCTTTTCCCGGTTAGGGGTCGCCACAGCGACACTCCGGTCGTCTAATGATTGGCAGTAGATTTTCATGAACGCTGAGGTGTCAGCTCGACGTCCAACCTTCAACGAAGGCACGCCCATTTACGCATGTCTTTCGAACGCCCACCCAACCACGGGGAGAACATGCAGACTCCACACAGAAGGCACTCCCCGCACTCCAGCCGAGAATCGAATGGGAGAACCTCTTGCTGTGAGGAAACAACGCTACCGCTGCACCACAGCGGATTCATCATTTTATATTTAATATCTCACCATAAATAAGGTGCAGTTAAAAGTGAAGAACTGTATCCAGTGCGTTTTATATGCTGCACTGGTGATTTCATTACTTGTAATATGGTTAATATTCCAAACGGTGCTATTTCTGCCCAGATTCACAGCCTGCATACTAAACTGTCACCCTTTTGTCACTCAAAGTAGAGAAATTTATGGGAGCCGTGAGGCAGACCAGTACAGACATTGTTCAGTAAATGATGGCCCTTTAGAAAAAGTGGGAGACTATGGACAAATACTTGATTGGACTCCAAGGGCTGATACACATGATAGTTACCACAATTGCTCTCCAAGAAACCCCCACCAGTAAAGAAATTTGGCAGACATTGAAGGCTAGTTCTGCTTTCGAGATGTAAGCTATCCAGGAGAATTTGGCACAATCTGACTATGTCAAAATTTTGTGTTTTTCAGTTGATAAGGGGGGAAAAACACTCAAGGCATAGATGGACTTGAAAGGCACAGATTTTTGGACCATCATAAACATAAAAAGAATTGCAGTGCTGATGTGTCTCCAGAAACATAAACTATAACATTTCATGTGTGTGACTTTTTAATAGTACTGATAACATTGAAACTCTAATAAAATGTTGTTTAGACAAGGGCAATTTAACCTGTAACTGGAAGCATACAGATGTCCATGAACACCTGTCAGCAGCTGAAATAGTATGCTTTAGATGTAGAAATAGGGGTTACACTGTTAAAAATTGTTGGATTAGTAACTCCATATCTAACAAAAAAAATGTTTTAATCAAACTGCTAGTAATGGTAAGGGTTTCAGAAATGTGGTTTTTAATCAACTTGTAGATAGTGAAGCTATGCCAATGGAATGTGATAAAACAACTGCTAGAATAAAAAGTCAGCATATTGTCTCAGTGATCTTAGTAAGTTAGCTAAATGTACAGTTCTGATAGGTGGGAGGGAATTGAAGGAATTACCAGATTTTGGGAACATAGTCATACTTATTAAGGGAACCATGTGTCTTTAAGCACAAAAGTTACACAAGAGAAAGGTTGAAGTAATAAGTGATGTTATGTTGTCCCATCTTGCCTTCATTCTTGCTGGTTGTGTTCGGAGCCGATCTTTGGCTTGGACTCTGCTGATTTACTATAGCTAGAGAGCTTTTACTGGCTCAAGCTACCCCTTATCCCAACATGCCTAGCAGCAGCTACCCAAATCTCGTTTGCCACTTGCAGCATTGATGTTGCTACTACTGGCTCAGGCTTAAGTACTTTGTGCTTTTTTGTATTTATCGTTCTTTTTTCTAATTTTTTGTAGTTATATTGAGTTGTTTGTGTACTATCTCCCGTTAGTCTAACGACCCCTTTCTCTACTTGTTGTAGTGCTTTTGGCCATTGTTTTTTCTCCTCAGGCCTTGCTTTCCCCTTAGAGCCCGTTTAAATTAGAGAGTTCTTCCCTTTTCCCCACCCTTTTCTGGGATTGCCATTTAAGTTGGAGGCTCTCCCATTGGGGGAGTCGCTGTTTGTTAGAGGCTCTCCCCTTCTCTTCTATCCCCCTTAACAAAAATAAAAAAGTTCTTCCTTTTTTGTTGTTGGGCTACCTGTTACAGCCTAGTTGCAGTTACTTGTTGTGTGTTGTTAGTTGATAGCTTTCTGCTGTTTTTCTGGTACTGTGAAAATTTCCTTGACTAGTGTTTCCATGTCTAAAGAGTCGAAACCCTCTGGGTTTAAAAAATGCGACTCATGTTGCCAAAAATGTCCCTTATGGATGGGCACACGAGTTGCGTTTGTTTAGGGGCTGTTCACCTACAGGACTCTTGCTCGATCTGTCATGCTTTCAGTTAGAGTCCTGCAGGAGAGAAAAAATAAGCTTATTTTACATGGCCTTCTGAAGAACCCTCAAGATTCTTCGTCTCAGAGTCCTCATCCAGCCAAAGTGTCCGAGAAACACACCAAGCCTTTCGTTCCAAGTTCGGAACAGACAAAAATGACTGAGAAGTCATCGGCTCCCAGCATTGGTTCCGACAAAGCTAAGTCTCCGGCAGCTCCATCTGTGTCCTTGGTGCCAGTCCAGACTCATAAGAGATCAAGGTCTCCTCCTTTGGAGCCAGTACGCTCCGCTCCACAATTTCCTCTGCCGCAACCTGGAGTGGGCAGTCACCACACCTCTTCACACTCCTCTCAGTACTCCAGACTTTCGGATCACGACGTGGAGAGAGTGGTCAACAGGATCCTCAAGTCACAGGCTCTTGCTAAATTACTTTTGAGCCCAGCCCATAAAGAATTGGCTCCTTTGGCCCTCCCAGCTTCTCCATCTATTCCTCCTCTGACTCTCTTGAGCGTGGAGCCGTCTGCTCTATTTTTCTCTCCCTTATCTGTTCCGACAACCCCTCCGATCTCCTCAGTGTCTCAGTCCGTCAAGGGATCTGGGTGCCGAAGCGCTCTCGCTGGCTCCAGGGGGGGGGTGGCATTAGACCCTTGCCCCGACCCCACTCTCCCTCTCTGAGCTTTGGCGCAGGTGAGCTTGGCTCCTACATTGGCCTCGGGGCCGTCGCTCTCCGTTCGAAGGAGATCTCCGGGCTCTTAGGAGCCGGTGGCTCCTTCGACTTGGGACCATGGTGCCTTTGAGGTGATGAGGAGCGTATTGTCTCCAGAGACTGTTCCACCCTAGTCTCCATTGGCTCTTTCTCCCTCAGTGCCTGTGGCCTGCCTTTGTCCCTCCCCTGCCTCCATGCATAGGGAACCTGTGCCCCCAGGACACACCACTGTGTAACCCCACCTTTTCTGAAACCTCCCCCGAACATTCAGAGGAGGTCCCTCGGAAGATGAAATGCAAGAGGAAGCATCTAGACTCCCCTGAGTCTATCACTTTGAATACAGACTTGGATGAATCTGAAGGGTCCCCACGGTCCCCCTCTGAGGATGTCTCTTTTTCTGACATCTTAGAAATCCTTAGACAGAGGGGTGGCTGAAAGTCCCTTGCCCCGTCTGAGGATGACTGTCTACCTGGATGCATTTGGTTGCCAACCCTCCACCTCTTTGGTGTCTCTGCCTTTCGACCCGCTTTTGTCTGTAGTGAGTCGAAAGGCGTGGAGTGCTCCAGAGACCATGGAACCAGTTCCGAGGAGACGGAACAAATTTATTACTGCTCCAGAGGATGTCTTTCCTGTCCAAAGGGGTCCCTGTTAATGCCATGGTGGTGGCAGCAGTCACTAAGAAGGAATTGCGGAAACTTCATCTGTTCATCTGTCTAACAAAGAGTCTCGTACGATGGACAGGTATGGGAACCGTATGTTTTCTTCAGCGACCTTTACTCTCAGGTCACTGAATTACTTCTCATTTCACACATCTTAAGAAGGATCTCCTGAAGGAGCTAGGGAGAGACCCAGCAGGATCCTACAGTTGCGGGAGTAGCAAACAGGGCAGCTTCCCAGCTTGCGACCTTGACCTCCGTGGTTAACTCCTCCATGAGGCTCATTTCTTATGCGGCAGATGGAGTGAGTAGGGCAGCAGGTACCGAAGTAGCTTTGTAGAGGCACTCCTGGATACACCTTTGTCAATTTCCGTAACCTTTTAAGTCTTCATTCACCAACACCCCCTTCGATGGCTCGTCCTTGTTCGGGCCGCAGGTAAAAGAAACTCTCATCAGGTGTGAACAGGATGTCGAGACCCTCTTTGCCCTTGGAGTCTGTTTTTCCACTCCATCTAGACCCAATCCTAAGGGTCAGAAGAGTGGAAAAATGTGGTTCAAAAAATCCCAGGGATCTTCGCCTGTCACACGTGGAGATTTTTCCCACGGGGCAGAGGGGGAACAATGGAAGACACCGCCCTCGCGGCAGAGGGGGTCTGCAGCAGCAGGACAACAGAGATATTTTCTCTGCTAGGCCCTTCCAGCACTCCTGAGGGGAGGCCCGGCTGTCCACCTCTGGAGGCAGTTGGGAGCACACTGTCACTGTACCCAGCAACCTGGCAGTCTATCATGAGAGAAACATGGATATTGTCGATAATATCCAGGGGTTACAAAATTCCCTTTTCTCAGCCCCCCCCCCCCCCCAAAGACAAACGTTCTATCTCAGATGTTCCACCCAGTCTTCGGGATCATGCAATCCTAGAGGTTCAAAGATTACTTGAAAAAAGAGCCATCCAGGAAGTTCCCGCAGACCAAATTGTTTCCGGAACTTACTCAAGGTTCTTTTTAGTTCCAAAAAAGACAGGAGACTGGAGACCCATTCTGGATCTTAGCAAACTAAACCAGTCGGTAAAAAGACGAAGTTCCAGCTTGTGACACTGCAGTCCATTCTTCCCTTCTTGGGTCAGGACAATTGGATGTGCTCCATAGATCTCCAGGGTACTGCCATATAAAAATAGACAGGCAGTCCAGGAGATTCCTACGCGTCCGACTTGGAGCCAGTCATTATCAGCTCAGGGCCCTGCCCTTTGGTCTCACCACAGCCCCCAGGGTGTTCACCAAGCGTATGGCAGTGGTCATGACTCACCTGAGGCATCTAGGATTCCGGGTATTTCCATATCTAGATGACTGGATCCTCACTGCTACCACCGAGCATCAACTGATCAAAGCATGGGACTACACAATCCAAACTTGTTCCCAGTTATGCATCACCATAAACAATGAAAAATCTGCCTTGTCAGTCTATTACCTTTATCGGGGTAGACTTGGATACAAGACACATGATAGCAAAACTGCCTCAAGACAGGGTGTCAACCATTACTTCAAGTTTCATTTCTCATAAAGAAGGCAAGAGTTCAGGCAAAACAAGATGTTCTTCATCTCACATTGCTGCAGTCCTTACACTTGGGTAGTCCGCTGTCCTCGGTCGGCCCGAATATCAAAGTATAAGGCTGACGTCGGTCAAGGCGCATTAGACTGACATCAGGACGTCAGGGTACAAATGCGCATGACCGACGTCATATCCTCAGTCTTTTTTGCCGCATGGTCCGATGCAGAAGCAGCATTGCAAGTGCCGTTCGGCGTTCTGAAATTTTAATTGGAGTTTCAGACCGAGTCAAAGTTGGCTAAGTACCCGTTGGGAATATTTTAGTTTTTCTTGCCTCAGTGGTTTACCGGATGTCAGAAAAAGTGAATAACTGTATTTCTTGTGGGAAACAGATACCGCATAGAGATTATCATACTTTTTGTATTCCTTGTTTAGGGCCTGAGCACGGCGTTGTTGGGTGTCGCTTTTGTGCTAGATTCAATAAGCGCACTATTAAGAGAAGGTTAGATTGTGCCAGGTTAGTCTTGAAGCGGTGCAATTATAATATGCCGTCGGATGCTCCGGCGTCTGCTTCTTCAAGAAGCGCAAGGATAAGGCAGCTAAGCCCAGGTTAGGCGAGTCGTCCGTGCGGACGCCGGTTCTTTAGAGGTGTCGGTGGAGCCGGTGGTTCCACGGAGGTTTCTCTGGAGTCCCAGGGGGAGACCTTGTTATTGCAAGATGTGGCCTCTCAGGAGGCAGGTCAGGCTGAAGGGGCTTCTCAGGTTACTGTACTCCCCTCCCTTCCCAGGGTGGTTAGGCCTTCTCCTTCTGTTTCCAAGGCTTCTCCCAGAGGCAGGCCAGCTTTAGCTTCAGTTGGTGTCACTCCTAGTTCTTCAGGATCTGTGCCCAAGAAGCATATGCTTAAAATGGCAGAAGATTTGATTACCTTGATTAGGGGTTCTTTGCCCCCTCCTGATAAGAGGCCTAGGGTGGAACCTGAGTTGGGGAGTTTTGAGCAGGCTTCAGATGTTTCAGAGTCTTCGGCTGAAGACTTGCAGGAGTACTCTCCTTATTCTGATTCTGATGTGGATGATTCTACTCCTTCTGCTTCTCCTCCTGAGGATTTTTCTTTTTCAGAGACTCTTCATTCCATGAGGGAACATTTTAAGTGGGAAGGTCAGGACTTCTCTGATTCCAGGAAAAGGCTTAGGGAATTTTTGTTTCTACCCCAGCATAGGCCTTTGGCTATACCTCCTGTTCTAGATGTTGTGGAGGATGTGTTTGCAGAGGCCTCTCTTAATCCTGATTCTTTGCCTCCTGCTCCTGTTAAGCCGGATAGGTATTATAGGGTGCCTGAAGCTCATAAGTATCTTTTTAAGAGTCCTAGGGCGGACCCAGAAACTGTTAGTCAGGGGCCTAAGGGTGTTAAGGCTTCTGTTGTTAAAAATCCGGTTCCTCCAGATAGAGGCCAGGGCTTTGGATAGATGGGGAAAGAAAGTCTATACTTCTTCTACCCTTGCTATGAGGGCTCTGAATTGCCAGTTTCACATGTTGAAATACCAAAATTATCTACTGTCTCAATTGAAGTCTAAGGTAGATGCTCTGGCGGAAGGTATTGACTGTAAAGAGTTACAAGATTTGGTACATGTCTCTGAACAAGTGGGTAAGCATTCTTTGCAATGTGGTTTTGATGCTGTACAGGCCTCATCTAGGGTGGCTGCCACTGGATCAGTTCTTCGCAGGCACGCCTTGCTAAGGGATCAGAATTTAGTTGATCATGTTAAGACAAGGATTTTAGATGCTCCTTTACAATCTGATGTGTTATTTGGTTCACCTGTTGAGGCAGTCTTAAAGAAAATGGAAGATAAGGCTAAGTCTATGCAGACTGTTAAAGATTTTTTGCAGGTTCAGCCTCCGAAGTTTAGCAGAAATTGGCCTACCAAGGGGTGGACGTATCCTTCTTATGATTCCCAGTCTAGGGGTAGGTCTAGACGTGGTAGGGGCAGAGCTCAGGCCTCTTTCAGGCCTAGAACAGGGAGTTCTCCTGCACAGTCTTCGGGTGAGGGCAGGGGTCAGTCCTTTCGTAAACAGACCCAATGACCTACCTTTTCAGCTGCCAGAGCCTTCTCGTCTGGCAGCACCTTTGGGAGGAAGGTTGGCACTTTTCAAGGAAAATTGGAGTTTAATTACCCAAGACAGATGGGTATTGGATATCATACACCAAGGTTACAGGTTTTATTTCCATACCTTGCCTCCTTTCAAAGGCATGCCAGACGTTCCTCCTCAGCAAAGAATAGAGGCTCACAAACAGATTTCTCTGCTGCTCCAAATGGGAGCCATACAACCGGTCCCTATGTCAGAAGTGGGCCTAGGATTTTATTCTCGCCTGTTCCTAGTACCAAAAAAGGGGAACACGTGGAGACCAATTTTGGATTTATCTATCCTCAACACTTATCTGGACATTCCCAAGTTCAAAATGTTGACGTTACAACAGCTTTTACCTCTGCTGGGCAAAGATCACTGGATGGTGACTCTGGATCTCAAGGAGGCTTACCTTCATGTTCCTATCAGGCTGAGTTGCAGGAAGTATCTACGTTTTCGGGCTGGAACTTCTCATTATCAGTTCTCTGCATTGCCCTTTGGCTTATCTACTGCGCCCAGAGTGTTCACGAAGGTTCTGGCTCCAGTGATAGCTTTCTTCAGGCTAAGAGGAATACAGATCTATCCTTATTTGGACGATTGCCTGATTCTGGCTCAAGGAAAGGACGAACTTCTTCATCATCTACACTATGTAATAGCAGTGCTAAGATGCCTGGGGTATTCTGTGAACGAAATAAAGTCCAGTCTAGTACCCTCTCAGGACATGTGCTTTCTGGGTGTGAGACTGAATACAGCATCCCAGATGGCCCTTTTGACCCCGGACAAACAAAAGAATCTTTCTCTTTACTTCCATCAATTGTCTCATCAGTCCAGGCTGACTGCAAGGACAGTCCTTCAAGCCTTGGGGTTCATGGCATCTTGTATTCTGGTGCTTCCCAATGCCAAACTGCATATGAGGAAGCTACAATGGTATCTCAAAAATGTATGGACACAGCACTGCCAAGATATGGACACTGTCATTCAGATAATACCTTGCATTCAAAAGAATTTTTGTGGTGGGCTCAGGAATGTCACCTAAACAAGGGACTCTCTGTGACCCGGCCAGAGGCGAGTCAGATTCTAACGACAGATGCCTCAGACAAAGCTTGGGAGCTCATCTAAATGGAAAGTGGATACAAGACACGTGGCCTGCCAGACTTCTGCATCTACATATCAACCTGAAGGAGATGTTAGCAGTCCAATTTGCATTAATAGCTTTCAAGGATTTACTTCTTCCAGGGCAGGTGTTGATTCTAACAGACAACACAACTGTCATGTGGTACATCAACAAGCAAGGGGAACTCATTCTTATCCTCTGTGCAGACAAGCAATGATTTTGTGGGAGACTGCTCTCAGTTTAAAGCTAAATCTACAGGCAAGGTTTCTGCCGGGAGCACAGAACTCCTTAGCAGATGTGTTGAGCAGACAAATTATGGATCCCCACGAGTGGAAATTGGATCCTCATGTGTTTCAGGAATTGACAGTGTCATGGGGAACTCCAGACATAGATCTGTTCGCTTCTCCACTAAACTACCAGCTGCCAAAGTTTTGCACAAA
This sequence comes from Protopterus annectens, assembly GCF_019279795.1. NCBI lineage: Eukaryota > Metazoa > Chordata > Ceratodontiformes > Protopteridae > Protopterus > Protopterus annectens. The sequence continues at coordinate 206,780,997 of NC_056739.1, read as the reverse complement.
AAGTTTTCATCCCACAGCTTGGAAAGTGGATGCTCTTTCCTTCAATTGGAGCAATCTTCATGTGTATGCGTTTCCACCTCTGCCTCTCCTCCCAAAGGTACTTCTGAAGGTCAGACAGGACAAGCCAAAGATGATTTTAATAGCTCCAGATTGGCCTCGACAGCATTGGTACCCGCTACTGAGAAGTCTGTGCAGGAGCCTCCATGGCCTTTACCTTGATTCCTCACCTGCTGTCTCAGGAGAACAGTCATTTACTCAATGTCAAACTTCACTCTCTTCACCTGACAGCCTGGCATATTCTGTTTTAAACCCTGGAGGGTTTCAGCTTCCACAGCAAGTTTTGAATGTTATTTTGGAGGCCAGAAGGCCTAGTACAAGGAAAGTGTACGCAGATAAATGGAAGAGATTTTTATTTGGAGTGCAGCAAAAGCATTTGATGTTTCTAAGCCTAATTTAAGTGTGGCTCTTCAATATCTTACTGAGTTACTGGACAAAGGTTTGTCCTTCTCTTCTATTAAGATTCATGCTGCAGCAATTTCTGCTCACTATGAGTGTGACCCACCATTGTTTTCTTATCCTTTGTTTAAGCAATTCCTTAGAGGGGCAAAGAATATAAGACCCCCACGGAGAGCTCCTACTCCTGCTTGGGATCTCAATTTTGTGTTGGAGAAACTCACTCTACAACCTTTTGAGCCTGCAGCTACTGCTGAGTTGAAATATTTATCATGGAAGACTGCTTTTTTGTTGGCCATTACCTCTGCGAGAAGGGTTTCTGAATTACAGGCCCTTATGGCGGTTGAGCCTTTCTTAATTTTCCATAAGGATAGGGTATCTTTGCGTACTAATCCTTCCTTTATGCCTAAAGTGGTTTCTAGTGTGGCTTTAAACCAAACTATTCATTTTCTACCTTTTATGCAAACCCCCAAAATAAAGGGGAAAAGATTTTGCACACTTTGGATATACACAGGCAGTTACGATATTATTTGAGCAGAACTAAAGGGTTCAGGCAGTCTCAGCAGTTATTTGTTTCTTTTGCTTTAAGTTCTCAGGGCAAGCCTGTGTCAAAACAAACTATTTCTAAGTGGATTGGGTTGTGCATTGCTTTCTGTTATTCCCATCATGGCAAGGAGGTTCCAGCTGGGATTAGGCCTCATTCCACTAGGGCTACTGCCACTTCAACAGCCTTTTTAAGGGGGTGGCAACTAAAGATATCTTGGAGGCAGCTACTTGGAGTTCAGTCCATACTTTCTCTAAGCATTATCACCTTCCACTTTACTCTAAATCTAGGGCTGGTTTTGCCACTGCTATTTTACAGGGCATTTTGGCAGCTCCTGCTTCTTTATAGTTGTGCCATCCTCCCTTACCTCTGCTTTGGGATTCTACCCAAGTGTAAGGACTGCAGCAATGTGAGATGAAGAACATAGTACAGTTTTGTACCTACCATAAATGTAGATGTTCAAGATCCACATTGCTGCAGTCAAACCCTCCTCCTTCCCCTCTGTAGTTAGAGGCGGTTGTGTGGGTTGGATTGTAAATATTGTGTATATTGTATATATTGTACATATTATTAGTGCTAGGGTGGTTGGTTGGTTGTTTTGTTGTCTTGGTGTTTTGACCTTTCTTGTTAGGGTCTTCTGACATCTGGGGCAAGAAAAGACTGAGGATATGACGTCGGTCATGCGCATTTGTACCCTGACGTCCTGATGTCAGTCTAATGCGCCTTGACCGACATCAGCCTTCTACTTTGATATTCGGGCCGACCGAGGACAGCGGACTACCCAAGTGTAAGGACTGCAGCAATGTGGATCTTCGAACATCTACATTTATGGTAGGTACAAAACTGTACTTTTTACAAGTACTGGGCTCAATGGCTGCAGCAGTTACGCTAGTTCTTTTAGCACACTTCCACATGCGGATTCTACAGTGGCTTCTTTTCGCTCAGTGGTCTTTCCAGGATTTGCCAATGTCGCACATCATCTTGATCACAGAATCTTGCAAAAAGGACCTACTATGGTGGCTTGTCTCTCCTCAGGTGACATTGGGCAGACCATTTCTAGATACCCATCCAGTAGCCACTGTGACCACGGATGCTTCCCAGATAGGGTGGGGAGCATTATTTGGGAAGGAACGTGGGAACCTCATGAGTACCGTTTGCACATCAATGTTCTCGAGATGAGAGCAGTGCTTCTGGCGTTGCAAGCACTTCAAGACTCTCTACCTACCGGGACCATTGCAATCCAGACAGACAATATGTCAGTGGTATGGTACATCAACAAGCAGGGCAGAACCAGATCTTACCCCTTGTGTCGGGAGGCGCTTTGAGTATGGCAATGGGTGATGTCTTCCCAATGTTCTCTGATTGTGACACACATTCCCAGAAAATCCAGCATGATAGCTCAGCAGGGCTATCCTCGTGCCTCATGAGTGGTCCCTGAAGCAAGAGGTTGCGTACTTGATTTTCCGCAAATGGGGCCAGCCATGCTGCAATCTTTTTGCCACTCCCATAAACAACAAATGCAGCAGCTACTTCACCCTAGCTCCCCCTCCGGGACAGTCACCCTGGGATGTACTTGTTCACGATTGGCCTCCGGGATTACTGTACGCTTTTTCACCTTTCCCTCTCATTCCAAAGGTACTTCAGAGAGCAAAATCGTTGGGTTGCAAACTCATCCTCATTTCTCCTTACTGACCTTGTCAGTCACGGTTTCCGTTTCTTCGCCATCATCTTCAACTGGAGCCTTGGATACTGGACCCAGTTCCGGACCTTCTGACACATCATTCAGGTGGGCTTCACCCATCCCTCCAAACTCTCAAGCTGACTGCTTGGTTACTCCACCTCCAGTCTTAGCCAGGCTCCCAAACATTTCCCCTGCTGTACAACACATCCTAGTGTCCTCCCACAAGCCCACTACCAGGAGGATTTACACTAGCAAATGGAAGAGGTTCTCTTATTGGGCCAAGAGTAATAACATTGATCCCTTTATGGCTCCTGTTCACAAGATTCTTGACTTCATGGCTGAAACCTTAGAAAAAGGGGCAGCTGTTATTAGGGTCCAACTGGCTGCCATCTCCAATTTCCATGTAGGAGACTTGGATTCTAACATTATGTCCGATAAATTGTGCAGAGCATTCCTATGAGGTACACCACTTTTACGGCCCCCATGTATGTGAACCCCCCCCCCCCCCCCGTAGGACCTAAGTTTGGTTTTAGCTTCTATGGTTCTGCCTCCCTTTGAACCAGCAACATCTTGCCCCCTGAAGTTTCTATCTTGGAAAACCCTCTTCTTGATTGGTATAACCTCAGCTAGACAGGTTTCTGAATTACATGCTTTATTCACCCGCCGTATCTCATTTTTCACAAAGATAGTCTCTCTTAGGATCAATCCTTCTTTCTTGCCAATGGTTTGTTCCGAGTATACTTTAAATCAGTCCATTGAGTTTCCTGTGTTCTTCTCCAATAACGACAACAAGGCAGAGTATAGATTACACCAATTGGATGTTCATAGATAATTACATTTTTATTTATACAGGACCAAAGATCTCAGAAAATCAGACCAATTGTTTATATCCTTTGCTGACAATATACAAGGTTATCCAGTTTCAAAAGTGGCCTTATCAGAATGACTGCCCGACACTATCCGTTATTCATATGATTTCCGTAAAAAGACGCTTCCAGGAAGGCCCAGAGGACATTCAACCAAGCCTTAGCCACCTCTGTTGCCTTCCAAGCTAAATTGCCTTTGGATTCAATCTGTGCAACAGCAACATGGGCAAATCCTCATACCTTTATCTCTCATTACAAAGTGGATCTGGTCTCCCGGAATAGGGCATCTTTTGGTTCCACAGTCCTGAAGAGTTTGGTCCAGTGAGCCACCCAAGAACCAGGTGCTGGGGACGTGGTCCCAACCAGCAAGAACGAAGGCAAGATGGGACAACATAACATAAAGTTATGTACCTACCAATAACATTCCATGTTTGTTGTCCTTCATCTCACCTTTCTTCTTGCATCCCCCCTTTCTTCCCCCTTCCTGGAGGTTTGAGAGGAGTTCTTTATTGGTTACACTGGCTGCGTTTCCTGCTGACATACCAGGTTAGTTAACCATGCATTGTCTTTCCTCTTTCCTTCCTACCTTGATGTGTAAGATCTTAGTAAAAATTGTTTTTTTTACTATGTATGTTTAATGTGGGCTATTACAAATGAGATCAGGGTAGCTGCCGCTAGGCATGTTGGGATAAGGGGTAGCCTCGAGCCTGTAAAAGCTATCTAGCTATAGTAAATCATTCGAGTTGGAGCTGAGGATCGGCTCTGGACCCAACCAGCAAGAAGAAAGGCGAGATGAAGGACGACAGACATGGAACGTTATGGTAGATACATAACTTCTTTTTCACAGCATTAGGAAAGAACACCCTGTTAATTCATATAGAAATTCAGATGCTGTACCTTGTTTTGTAGCTGTAGTATATAATTGCACCCATTGTTATAATAGGGCAAGACTCCCCTTAGTGTAAGGCGCTGTAGAAATTGTAAATGAAGCGATTCCAGTTAAGCACTCTGACCTAAAGAAATCTAAAGTTAAAAATGGGGGGACAACAGCAGTAGCCTGATGTGCACAGATGTTCTTCTATTCACTTGCTGCAATATTCATAACCTGAGGGATTTCTCTCCAGGAGGCAGTCTGACATTGGCCAGTATACAAAGGTCTTATACTACTCAAGGGTATGTCGGATGTAGGCCATAAAAGCAATGTACGCACGTACCATCCTCAGAACTTTCCTGCCACCAGTCAGAATGCCATTCCAGGCATCGGCCTGATTGTTTTTTAGTGCTTGCGACTTAGCCTTTTTCAGATAAGTGCCCTTTTGGAGAAAATTTTCTCATTACTACTGTTTTGGTAATGTCATCCAAGAAGGGCAAGTACCAGTGTGGAAGACAAATTCCACATAAGGACAGTCATCTACAGTGTCACTGCTTAGGGTCTAGCCATGGCCATAAGACCTGTAGCATTTGCCAGTCCTTCCTACCCAAGACACTTAGAAGCAGGCTGTCTTTTGTTGCTATCTATTTCGAGAACCAGTGGCTTAAGTTGTTAGCTAAGTGTATGGAAGGCACCTCAGGGACCGACGCTGAGCCGATATAATACAAGGCTAAGAAACCTCTGCCTGTGAATTCCGCTGCACCTCCTCTATCAGACATATCTCCCGAGGTGGTAGTCACCCCTGAGTCACATCCGACGTCAGGCTTGGATTCACAGGCTGAGCCCAATTCTGAGGCTGCCTTGACTTTGGCCACATCTTTGGAGGTTGAACAGGCATCCTACCAGGATTTTGGAGGGGAACCTAGGCTCAATATTATGGAGGGACGGGGGAGAGGGGTACCACATACTCTAGTGAGAGAAGAAATTTTAGTCAGACACTTTTGAATGCAGGCCTTTGTCTGGTCCTCTGATGTTGTATAAAATTTTCTCCTTCCAAGAAAAAAAAAAAAACAAAGAAACAAGCACTTGTCTCTTGTAGATTGTCAGGCCTTTTCCCAAAGCTTGTTTCAGGCTTTCATGGCACTCGAGCAGCATTTTCAGCCTGTTGCTGCTCCCCTTCCTTCTCAGAAAAGGATTAGGGACATTGACTCCTCTGATTTTTCCTCTGATGAAGAGGAATCCTTAGATTAGTCAACACAAATTCCCTCTCCTCAGGAGTATGCATCCCTGAAGTTGAGTCGTCAGTGCTGATTCCCCTATGGAAGAGATTTCATTTGGTGAAACTCTTTTGAAAATGGGACAGCGCTTTAAGTGGGAGACCTCTCAAATTTCTGATGTCCAAAAAAGATACCATCAGCTTCTACAAGTTGATTTCCCTAGCCCCTCTGCAGTTCCACCAGTGCATTCTGAATTTCTGGATGCCTTTCATAATGCTTCCCAAACCCCAGGCCCCAGCTCCCAAGAAGCTGGACAGCTTCTATAAGGCCCCTGAGGATTGTAAATACCTCTTCAGGTGTCTTGCTGCAGACCCAGCAGTCATTTCTGTAGCTGCAGATAAACCATATAAGATGCTTCCATCTGTCACCCTTCTGCCATCAGACCAGGAGAGTAGAGCCCTTAAGTGAGTGTGAGAAAAGGCCTATACTTCAGCCACCTTGGCTTTCAGAGCCATCAGTTGTAAGACTCATATGACCAAGTACTTCATAGAGCTTTTGTTTCAGGCATCAAATGCCATTTCAGATCTTCCAGATTCTGAAGAAAAAGCCTTGGCTCTCTCTGTCTTGAGAGCTTACTCCCAAGTGGCAAGACACTCCATTAAATGTAGCTGTGATGCTGCAGAGGCTTATGCCAAAGTAGCTGCTGCTGGTTCTGTTCTCAGAAGATTTTAATGGCTTGGTTTGCAGCCACTCCAAGATGATTAAAATGTAAATTAATGGATGCAACATTAGATAATTCAGCCTTATTTGGTCCGGCAGCAGCTTCTGTCTTTAAGTCCCTACATGAAAAAACTAAGGAACTGAAGGAATTGAAACATATTTTGGCTTCTCCTATGCCCAGGTGTCATAGAAATTTCCCATTTAAACCTGTATTCGTCCACAGCCGCATACAGCATTCCTCCAGTAAGACTTCATGAGGAGGCAAGAGACAGCAGAGGCTTAGGGGTTCACAGGCATTCTCGCACTTTCCTAATAAAGCAGAGAGTCTGTGACTACCCTGCATATGTCTCTTTCCTCTCTTTCCCTTCACCTTTCAAACACTCACAAGGTCTGGGAAAGCATCAACCAAGACACCTGGGTTCTTTCCATAATCAAAAAAGCATACTTCGTGGTTTGGCACTCCACCCTCCCTCCCTTCATGGGCATCCCTCAGGTCCCTTAAACCTCAAGAGAGGAAAGGCTTTTATTCAAGAATATTCTTGGTGTCCAGAAAGGATGGCCCCTGGAAGCCAATCCTGGATTTATCCCATCCGAACACTTTCTTAAAGATTCCTTTCCATCGGAATGTTGATACTCCAGACTCTAGTCCCTCTTCTTCCACAGGGATAAGTGGAATCTCTAGATATAAAAGATGCTTACCTTCATGTCCCCATTCACCCCTTGCTCATAAGTCTTATGTTTTTCTGTGCATTCCAGGCATTTTCAATTCCCTGCCTTGCCCTTTGGTCCTTCTACAGCTCCGAGGGTCTTCACAAAATGCCTGGCTCCAGTGATTGCACATTTCAGGTTTTTGGGAATCCAGATTTTTTCATACTTGGGCAATCTGCTCTTACAGGCTCTGACTCCCCACACAACTCCAAAGTCTAGAGATCACCATTTCCCTCCTCTGAAAACTGGGATTCATCATCAACTTAAGGAAGTCCGTTCTCATCCCTTCACAGGACCACATTTTCCTGGGTTGTCAAAGACAGACATAATAGTGTGTGTCACTTCCACCTCAGAAGGTGCAAGACCTTCGGTTATTCTTTCACTTCCTTCTCCCCATGACTCATATTATGACCAGGAAGTTACTCAAGGTGCTGGGATTCATGGCTTCAGCCATTCCCAACGTGTCAGTGGCAAGACTCCACATGAGGAAATTCCAGTAGTTCCTTAGAGCTGTGTGGACCCAACAATACTGCACACTAGACTAACAGTCCTTCTCATTCCTTGCCTAAAGAGGGAACTGCTCTGGTGGATCCAACAGATGGACCTAAATCCAGGACCACCTCTTCATCCTCTCACCCGAGTCCTAGAACTCTACACAGACACATCAGATGAGGGCTGGGGGACAGCCTTGGGCAGATTTACAGTTCAGGGTCTTTGGTTTCCCTCCCAGAAAACCAAACACATCAACATCAGTGAAATGTAAACATTTCTCCTAGCTCTGAGCATTTCACCCTCCTCCTTGCCTAGGGCCTCTCAGACTGTTCACAGACAACATGACAGTTCTTTGGTATGTGAACTAGCAGGGGGAGACCAGATCACATTTCTTTTGCAGGTTGGCTCTTCGGGTATGGGAATTTCTTGCCTGATACCACATGACTATTCAGGCAGTGTACTTTCCCTGTAACTGAAATCTCGTGGCAGACTCCCTGAACAGGTCCTTGACTCAATCCCATGAATGGATGATTCACAGGGATGTGTTCCTGGACATAGTCTACCAATGAGGTGTTCCTCAAATAGATTTATTTGCATCCCCCCTGAACA